>NW_028300939.1:2852500-3182871 GCF_049000335.1 Polistes dominula
GATTAAGTGGCCTTAATGCTTATAATTTCCAACGTCCTCGTTAAACCTAATCAAAGATTGACAGGAGAGAGAAAAGAAAAGAAAAGAAAAGAAAAGAAAAAGAACAAAATAGAAATGAAAGGGCTAAAAGAAAATAAACTCTCGACGAATACAAATCGAGGGGGAGAAGAGACAGAGAGAACATGTATCGACATGTTTATGTATATGTGTGTATATATGCGTACACATTTACGTGTCATTAGGTTAGAAGTAACGGCAGCAATCAAACGGATATTTGCGTGAATAGCATTGGCCACGAGTACAAATCGACGATCGTAAATATACGTTATTGACGAGTGCACAAGATTATAACACGAGTAGGCAAATTATCGACGTAATTCTCGGATACGTTAACGCGTCCGCCATGTTGCGTGGGATCTCATCCAGAACACACCGATCATTATTGTTGTTGTTAACCTTGACAACGAACATTTAACTATATACACTTATTATACACCCGATTTATTACGAAGATACAATTATTTCGCATTTTTGTTTTTGTTTTTAATGAACATTTATAGTTCCTCATAAAACCTTGTAAATCAGGGGGGTCGGGGGAGTGGGGGGGCAGGGAGTCGGGGTGAGAGTGGCAGACAGGTGTAATTAACATTTTTATTTCTGCACAATTATTTTTCTTTTTTCTAATTTCCGATCTAATATTAGACAACTGGGAAGGAAATATAACGTGTATGTGAAATTTGTCCAGGTATTCGAATAACGAAGATAAATTCTCTCTCTTTCTCACACACTCTCTCTCTCTCTCTCTTTGAATTCTAGATTCTCGATTTGCAATGTAGCCAAGAGTGAGACACACATACACACACACATACTCTTGTTAGCCTTTCAATCAAGGTAATTGCCGTTCGATCAAGTTCGAACCTGAGCCGATCCTGTCCAACGACAGCTTCCCTGACCGAGTTCGTGTTCCTCGAAATTGGAAAGCTCGTGAGCTTTCGCACTGAAACACCGATCCAGATCACAGAGACAGACAGAGAGAGAGAGAGAGAGAGAGAGAGAGTATTATTTACATAGATCGATTGGCCACCCTTTCACCTATGAAATAATTGCTTCACTTTACTTTTCTCATCTTCAAATTTCTTAACTTCTCAGGCACTGCTGAATGTTGCGCAGGGTTCTTTCTCTGTACGGCAGGGTTCGAACAAATATTACGTATAAATAATAAAATTATGATGTGTGTGAAGAACAATGGCTGTTCTGTACGTGAGAGTAAATTTTTACGAATTTTTTCATGATTAACCCCATAACATACAATAACGTGTCGGAGACGTCCTTTATTTTATGTGCCATTGTAGACTTTGACGTCTCCCAAACGTCAAAAATTGTTTTTGGCTGTTTCTGCTTTATTAAGTATCACACGTTACCAAAATCATTAAATTATGATTTTATAGTATTACTTAATTATATATCAACCTTATTAAATTTTATGAAGCAATGTCAATTTTGAAAATAAAATGTCACGCATTTTATTTGTATGTCAAAGGGTTAAATTATAATTTTTATTAAAAGAAATGATACTACACATATACTTTATTTAAACAATTTACTTTAATAATTAATAATAAAATTAGGTATAATATATTTTAAAAGATGTTATCCGCGAAAGCCACTATAGTGGCGCGTCGTACTGGAAAATAACATTCGTGGAAACCATTACAGTACCGCTTTGTACTAGAAAATGACATTCGCGAAAACCACTACAGTTGCACGTCGTACTGGAAGATGACATTCACGAAAGCCACCATAGTGGCACGTCGTATTCGAAGAAAAATGGTATCCATGAAAGTCACTATAGTGGCGCGTCGTACTAGACAAAAGATTTCCTCCACGAAAACCATTATAAGTGGCATATCGTACTTAAAGATATCATCCACTAAAAAACCCCCTATAGTATCGCGTAGTACTTAAAACAATTTACACCATAATACAATTTATTTTAATAACTAATAATAAAATTTAATATAATATATTTTAAAAATTATTATCCGTGAAAGCCACTATAGTGGCGCGTAGTTCCTACAATCACCACTGTTAACCAATAACTCGTGCAATAATAAAAATACATATAATTACAGTTAATATAAACACTTAGAAAACATGTAATTAATGTATCATTGTTTCTGTAACGATTTGTAAAAAATTAATTCATAATTTACAGAAAGTGGTTGGTGGTGGGGGTAAAGTACAGTCGTCGCTTAGTCCACGTGCGTGGGAGACACATCTTCTCTTGGTGGCGCGCGGTCCGGTGGATTATATCGGCACATGCGCCCTGCTTTTGAATCTTTCCTTGCCTCCTCCTCGCTCCCTTCTTCATGTAGCCCCCTCTTCCACCTCATCCTCCATCACTACCACCACCACCATCATCTCCTCCTCCTCCTCCTCCTCGCAACTCTGTAGAAAAGCGGATATAGCCGGCGGCGTGTCAAAACCATTCCGTTCGAGTCATGACGCGAATAGTACGGCGTGTTTCGCCATAGCGTTCGGTTCGACGTTTTCTATCTTTCTCTCTTTCTCTCTCTCTCTCTCTCTCTCTCTCTCTTTTATCCTATCTCACTCTCTCCCACTGTTTCTGTCACACTACTCTCTCACTATCGTTCTCGATCATTTTCTCACTTGCACACCGTCATATTATTTTCTCCAATTGCAAGTCACGTTTTAATAAATATCATTATTTTATTGTTTTTAATTAATCGTGTTTAGTTTATATTTTCAAATTTATGGGATATTATTTTAATGGGAGTTTAACTAAACGCACAAAAAAAAAAAAAAAACAACAACCACAATCAACCAATCATCAAAGTTGAATATTATTTCGCGCGTGTTTGTTATTACTGTGAGTTAATTGTGAGTGTTTTCTGTGTGTTAAATACATTCCAATAATAATAATAATTAATAATAATAATTATTATTATTATTATTATCAATGGTATGTGCAATATGAATGAACGAGATTTAAAGATGAAACATTGAAATCGATGAGACAATATTTTTCTTTTTAAAAATATGTTCAATCGTTGGTGAAAATAAAATTGTGCATTGAGACTTTTAATTTAATTTTATTTTTATTTAATTTTTTTTTTTTTTTATTATTATTATTATACTCTTACTGGATTTGTTTATGATTCATCGTTACGTCGGACGCATTGATATGCTACAGGTACTTGTTTATCATCTATTTTTTTTTTTTTTTTTATATTTCAGAACGACGATTATATATGTGTATATATCTATATCTATATAAAAAAAAAAAAAAGAAAAAAAAATACACTCACACATACGCATGGGAAATTAATTTGGAGTTTATAACGAAAGAGCGCTAAAATACCTATCCCGAAGTTGGCTCAGTTTTGACCTCTCATCCTCACCCTCTTCCCCCCCTCTCCCCTCTATCACTCTTTCCCTCTTTCTCTATCTGTCTCGTTCAACGATATGCTCGAAATCCCAAATATATTCCCAATAAAATGAAAAACAATATTCCGTATCCGTGATTTTGGTAGTTTTCAAATTTTTATCTGAAATACGTTTTTATTCCCATGTGTATATGTGGGTGTGTGTGTGTGTGTGTGTAGTATATTAAAAGATTTTTTTTTTGGGGGATTTATTTACAAATACGACCACTGTTTCATCAATAGGAATTAAAATTAAAAACAAATCGATTAGTGTGTGTGTGTGTGTGTTTTTTTTTAAGGTATCTATATATACATATATATGTAAACATGTGTTCATATTTTTGTATGAGTGAGTCAGGAATAATTAGAATATTTCTATTGTTTATTATAATTTCAGAAGAAAAAAAATTTTTTTTTCATACGTAATTCTATAATTTATTTAAATTCTCGACATTAATAACGAATAATAAATTTAATAATAATAATGTCATTTGAAATTGTAATAATTGAAAATACCTTTTGATGATTTGTTTAATTATCTTCGATGTTTGTGAGGTTATATGATTTTATATATATCAAAATTCAGTGGCACATTGTTGGTTTTTAATAAATTTCGAATAATTTTGAATTGATTTTTAGGAATTTTTTTTTTTTATTTTGTATTATTGTTTTTAATTTAGCATAAAGGATAATTGTTATCGCGATTATTTGTAATTTTTATTAATAATTTAAGGATTTATTATTTTGAGGTTATTTAAGTCTCTTAGTTGTTTAGGTATTCAATAGATGGAGTTGTATTACAATTCAATTATTTCAATTTACATACGACATAACTTTACTTTTTCTATTTTTGTTCGTGAACTATTATTTTGTGCGTTATTATAATTTACTAAATAGTTTAGAATTATATTCAAGCAACATTTTATAACAAAGTTTCAGTGTCACGTTGTTGATTTCCAATAAATTTCGAAAATACTCAAATGATCTTAATGAAATTTTTATTTTGTATTATTGTTTTCAATTTAGAATATAGGATAATTGTTATCGCATTTATTTTGTATTTTTTATCGCTAATTTAAAGATTTAATATTTTGAGGTTATTTAAGTCTCTTAGTTGTTTAGGTATTCAATAGATGGAGTTGTATTTCAATTCAATTATTTCAATTTACATACGACATAACTTTACTTTTTCTATTTTTGTTCGTGAACTATTATTTTGTGCGTTATTATAATTTACTAAATAGTTTAGAATTATATTCAAGCAACATTTTATAACAAAGTTTCAGTGTCACGTTGTTGATTTCCAATAAATTTCGAAAATACTGAAATGATCTTAATGAAATTTTTATTTTGTATTATTGTTTTTAATTTAGCATAAAGGATAATTGTTATCGCGATTATTTGTAATTTTTATTAATAATTTAAGGATTTTTTATTTAGAGGTTATGTAGGTCTTTAGGTACTGTAAGTTTTTAATAGATTGCACTGTATTACAATTTAATAAATTTGGATTTATTTAATTAACAAATTTCTTCTTTTATGGTCTTAATGAAAGCAAATAGAATTTTATTTAAAAAGAAAACATTAACTATTTTTGACAATTATTAAAAAGATTGTAAAAAAAAAAAATTAAGCGCACAAAAGTAATCGTTGTTTTCTCTCATTTTATAGGCTATTATATAAATTTTTCTTTTATATCAAGTCACACCAAAACGAGAATATTGAATTCGATGGGGGTTAGGGGTTGTGTAAAAGAAACCTTTTGACGAAAAAGAAGAAGAAGAAGAAGAAAAAAAGAAAATAATATAAAAAGAATGGACAACGTGTCTCCTCATGCCTGTCGTAATTTCAAACACGACGACGAGTTGGGAACGTATAAAAAATAAAAAAATAAAAAAATAAAAATAAAAAAGAAAAAAACGAAAAGAGAAAAGAAAGGAAAGCAAGCGAATGGAAAAAAAATTTTGTGCTCACGGCGAAAATAAAATGTACGATATGAGAAGAGCAATGGCGATTTAAAATCGTTCTTTCTTTTTTTTTTTTCGTGACGTGTGATAAAAGAGAAAAAAAAGAAACAGAACAAAAAAAAAAAAAGAAGAAATTAGTGGAAAGGGTGAATGAAAGAAAGAGAAAGAGAGAATAAGAGTGACAGAGAGAGAGAGAGAGAGAGAGAGAGAGAGAAATAAAAACGTCGAGTAGCTTAGCTACTCTTTTCTACCTTCGATTTGTTCTATATGTATTTCTCTCTCTCTCTCTCTCTCTCTCTCTCTCTCTCTCTGTTTCTCTCTTTCTGTTTAATTTTTTTTTTTTTTATTATCTGTTTCCCTTTTCTCGTAGAAGAGACTAAAAACGAGCTCTAAGCTCTTTAAAACTCTCTGGCGCCTACTGGAAAATCGGGTTTACACCAACTCTCAAACTGGGCACGTACGACGAGCTTCGTTCAAAGTTTCTACGGCGTTTCCCGTCCGGAAAAGGGCCACCACCACCATCACCACCACCATCCTTTTCTCCTTTCTCTTTTCGTTTCAACAGTCGTGTCTCTATATCCCTGTATGCGAGATATATTCCACTCGTCCTTTCTCGTGAATAATTTTTTTTTATCCTTTTCTTTTTTAATACCTTCTTTTTTTTTTCGTCTCTCTGACTCGCGTTTTACAGACCCTTCGCACCCTTCAACCAACTTTCCCTTCTCGCCTATCGTTATTAACGTTTCGCAAAAAATAAAACACCTTTTTGCCTCTGTAAAAGTATCAGTTCTTTCGTCGGTTCTTTTTATTATAAAAATGATTTAATTATTATGCTGATTATTGTAGATAATTGTATTTATTAGTCTGTTAGAATCAGAGTCAATTAGTCAGAGTCAGAGTAAGAGTCACTCAGTCCGCCAGTGTTAGAGTCAGTCAGACAGAGTCGGAGTAAGTTTCAGAGTCAGTCAGACAGAGTCGGAGTAAGTTTCAGAGTCAGTGTCAGAGTCACTCAGTCAAAGTAAGAAACTGAGTCAGAATCAGTCACACAGAGTAACAATTTGAGTTAGAGTCATTCAGTCAGAGTAAGAGTCAGTCAGTCAGTTAGAATCAGAGTATGTATTAGTCGGTCAGTACCAAGACAATCAATTAATAAGAATCAGCATCAGGTGTAAAACTAAAAGTCAGTCAAAGTAAGAGTCAGAATCAGTAAGAGTCAGATCCAGAGTCAGTCAGTCCGAGTCAGAGTCAGAGTCATTCAGTCAGTCAGAATCAGAGTTAGTTAGTCAGAATCAGAGTAAGTATTAGTCAGTTAGTCAGAATCAGAGTAAGTATTAGTCAGTCAGTACCAAGTCAATCAGTTCGCAAGAGTCAGCATCAGTTGTAAGACTAAGAGTCAGTCAGTCAAAGTAAGAGTCAGTCAGTCAGTCAGAATCAGAGTTAGTTAGTCAGAATCAGAATAAGTATTAGTCAGTTAGTCAGAATCAGAGTAAGTATTAGTCAGTCAGTACCAAGTCAATCAGTTCGTAAGGGTCAGCATCAGTTGTAAGACTATGAGCGAGTCAGTCAATGTAAGAGTCAGCATCAATTGTAAGACTAAAAGTAAGTCAGTCAGAGTAAGAGTCAGTGTAGATCAGTCAGAGTAAGAGTCAGAATCAGTAAGAGTCAGATCCAGAGTCAGTCAGTCCGAGTCAGAGCAAAAGTCAGAGCAAGAGTCAGTCAGTCAGAGTCACAGTCAGAATAAGTCAATCAGAATAAAAGTCAGAGTCAGAGTTAATCATAGTAATCCATAAGTAACTTCCGATGCAGCTATGTAGAATCTATTTTTCGTATTTACCTACTATAAGTCACCGAAACAAACTGATTTTTGATATCACTATACAGATGAGGATTCAGTTAGTCTTCTGTCAACTTTTTGATGTAATCAATGTTACATTTAACCGTTTTTCTTAACCTCTCAAATGGATAGTAAAAAGTGCATATTCGACATGCAATGCTTTAGGAATTGAAACAAGGCAATGACACTAAGGTGGCAGCTGAAAAAATATGCAGCGAATACGGTGCATGACTGATAACTGATAGGGCAGTCAGAAATTGGTTTGTAAAATTCCGTTGTGGAGATACGAGCTTAAAAGACGAACCGAGTGCAAGGACGTCTTTCCGTCTTCGACCGAACCTTTTAAAGGTAATATTTGAGCAAAATCCAATAGATACATCCAACTGATGCAAAGATTCCAAAAAAAAAACTCCTTGAAAAGTGTCCCGCACTTATCAGTCGTAGAAACGCCACTCTTTGTCTCATAAAAAACGAAAGTTATTTATGACTCGACCTAATAATTAATTCGTTTCATCGATTGATGATTGGGATTCCCAAAAAAAAAACCACTTAACTCCTTCTAAAAGTATCAATTCTTTCGTCTGTTCTTTTAATTATAGAATTGATGTAATTATTATGCTGATTACTATAGATAATTGTATTTATATTTGATTACAGCGATTAATTTGTTCATCGAGATATGATCAAGAATATTTGGAAATGAAAATTATTATTGTCATTGCATATAATTACTTTTTCATTGATTAATATTGCACGTATATGTACTCGTACGATATGTTTACTTATACATACATCTTCATTTATATTTATACAGGGTGATTCATCAGCTCTTGCCATATAAATAGCCCCAAAAGTCTGATAGTACCATAAAAGTGAATTTAGAACAAGTTGCATGAAAAATTCAGGACTACAATACGACATTAGGTTGAGTCATTTTTGAGATTTATTGGTCAACTTTGTTTTGTTTAAATACAATGTTATATTTTAATACTTATTTTCGGATAGCGGCTGACAAGACAAATCCAATGATGTGCAACATTAATATTTTGGAAGTTCAACGAAGTTGAAAACTGGCGAACAAACCAAACCGGTCACAATACAGCTCTTTCGTGTCATGGTCGCGTCGTGGTCGTGTCAGGGTTACGTCAGGGTTGCGTCAGACTTTAGTTGTTCCGACAACGGACGGAACCAGATATTTTCCGAATAGTTTTTATTGGTCATTGTTAGGTTTTGTATTTAATGTTGCACATCATTGGATTCGTCTTGTCAGCCGTTATCCGAAAATGAGTATTAAAATATAACATTGTATTTAAAAAAAAAAAACAAAGTTGACCAATATATCTCAAAAATGACTGAACCTAACAAAAAAATATTAATGTCATATTGTAGTCCTGAATTTTTCGTGCAACTTTGTTCCTTATTTATTTTTCTGGTACTGTGATACTTTCAGAGTTGTTTAGGTGGCAAGTGCTGGTGAATCACCCTGTATATATTATAGACTTGAAAGTTTACAAAATAATGTTCAGAAACGTAGTGTAATGATTATATTCTCCTATTATCAGAGAGATAATTATAAAGTTCAAACAATGGCGTGCCTGAGTTTTCGCGAAATATAGATTTCAACAAACAGTAACCTAACGAACGATCGTTTAATTCGAGGTTAATCGAGGGAATCGCCGTTATCAGATGCAAACATTCGCTTACCTAGCTAACTAAACCGTGTGAATTTATTTCTCTCAGCTAATTTCGACGAGAAAGCTTAGCACCAGGTATAGAGGGATGGTCGGGTAATGCAATTTCAATTGTCAAACGTAAATTAGAATAAAATCAAATGCATCATTTGCATTAAACTAATATTATTAATAATAATAATAATAATAATAATAATAATAATATTAATAAGACATTAAATGCTTTTACAAAATATATTTTGTGATCATGAAAATGACGTAATTACATATTCAAGATAATGCAAAAAAATTCTATTTATTATTATTATTATTTGCTTATTATATTTAATAATTTATAACACGTCGCTATTATCATAAAAAGCTCGTAATACTCAATACATATATATATTTTTTAATATATACAAAACAATAAATATATATTAAATAATATAATATATAAAATATATATACATTTAATATTTTTTATTTATTTTTTATTATTTTAATTTATTTTATTTTTTTTATATTTATTTTTGTATATATTAATTTTGATATAAAAATAAATTAAATATATATTTTTAAATTATGTATTTTTTAATGTATTTTTTTTCTTTTTTAATTTAAAAATTTTTAATGTAATTTTTTTTTTAAATTATTATATTATTAGCTTTAATAATAATTTAATTAAAATATCCAATTGGGTTAATATATATTCGTAAAAAAAAAACTTTACTCTTTAGTATCAAACATAAATGAAAGATTAACTCGATGAATTCGTCTAAAAATGTCTGATCTATCAAAAGAAAAAAGAAAAAAAAAAGAGGAGTCCTTACAAGTACATCATCCACTTTTAACCACCCTTCTTCCAATTCATAAATTCCCCTTTTCATCTTTATCGAGAAAGGACGAACCTAACTTATATCGAGTGAGATAGTCCCTTCATAAAGAACTCTCGATTGAATCGTCTTTCATCATCGTCGTCATCGTCATAGTCATCGTCACCATCCTCGTCGTCGTCGTCGTCGTCGTCGTCGTCGTTGTTGGACAAAAGGGCTGCGTTAAGAACACCAGAAGGGGTCCAATAGCAATCCAGCTAGCTTGCTGAATTGTTGCTTGCTTGCTATCCCACAACCCAAAAGGAAACCTGACGCGAACATCCATCGACGTTTTGCTGCCCTTTTCGTTGCTACTTTGTTCACTTTGTTCTCATTCTCTCATCTCATCTCGTCTCTTCATCATATCCAGCTTTCTTCCTCTTTTTTTTGTACTTCCTAAATTTGACAAAAGAGGGATAATTCAACGTCAAAAATCGATTTCATCCGGGGACTCGTTCGTTTCAACAACCGAATCGATTTTTACGATGAAAGAAACGATTTATCAGTTGAATATATTAAAACCCATTTTTATGTTTCTCCTTTTGTTTTTTTGTTATCTCTTCTTCCATTTTGTCATTTTTATTTGTATTTTTTTTTTTTTTTTTATTGATACTTAAACCATTCAAAATCACGATTTTTTTTCGAACACGGTTCCCAGGAGTCATTTTTGTTTCATTATATTGTTCATGTTTAATAAAAGAAACTTGTCTATTATGAATTTAATCCAATTCTTAAGTGATTTCGCACAAATAAGTTGATTGCACACTGTGTGTGTTGCTGGATCTCAGCAAAATTTTATTGAACAAAAATAAACAAAAATGTAACAACAAAAATTCGGCCTATAGAGGGTTAAAATACCTCATTTTTATGATTTGCACACATGGTTTGGTGCTGGTCTTTTTGAAAAAGAACCTTTTTGTGCACATAGTGTGCAAGTGGTTTTGAATGGATTAAAATAAAAATAAACGTAAAGGAATAATTATAATATTAGATAGGTTTATAGAATTTCACAGAAGTAAGTCTTAAATGGGTTCATTCGTGTTCTTTATTGTATTGAAACATCTTTGATGCTCACGTAACATATTTGATTTGAGAAATTATTCCTTAACAATTAAGGCTTGTTAATGAAATCGCAAAGTTGTAGTAGTATACGTTCATTTATATTACATTTTGTCTTTGTGTTATTATCACGAAATGGTGAAAGAGAAAGAGAGAAAAAGAGGAAGAGAGAGAGAGAGAGAGAGAGAGAGAGATTGAGTGTAGGGATATCGATTAAGCGTTTGATGTTCACCGACTTCACGTCAAAACGGTCAGTCATAATTTTCGCGGACGTTTAATCAAGCTGCACACACACAGTGTACCCGTTCATAATTCATAGTCAATGTTGTTCACTATTATATCCCCTTCCACCATTCCTCTTTACTTCCATTAAACAATCCGTTCTCTTGATCATATGACGAAAACAACAACACAACTGGACTTTTAACAGAGTTTTTATCTTGATGAATAAAAAAAAAAAAAAACAAATCGAACTTTTTGTTTTTTTTTTTTATTTAAAACTATTATATTTTATACTAAGTTTTGTATTATCGTTTATAATGTAATTTTTTTTATAATCATTGATCATTTTAACAAATGTTCTTTGGAAAAAAATCATATGTTGCGAGTGATAAAATTAATAAATAATTTTAATTAATACGTTGACTGTCATGTGAGTCGTACATGGCCGACGGGAAATATTCTGAACAGGCCCAATCGACCGTATTTGGCTGACGTTTTTTTTTTTTTTTAATACTTACAAAGAATATTAGTCAATATTTCGAAAGATATTTCACAATATATGAGACTACTCAATTGTTATGAAAGTTTTCTAATCAAATTTGAATTGTTATTCAAAATTATTTACAAACTTTCATCACACACACACTCACACACACAATTCCAATGACCATCTTATATATATATATATATATATATATATATATAAACACATGTTAAAATTTTTCCTAGTTGACTTTTTTATGCTCTAATTATGTTGCCGACGATAACCTTCAAAGATAGGCAAAATTTGATAGTTCATTTCAATGTTCATTCACGAAAGTCTGATTTTCTATCTTTCTGTTTTTTCTAATAAGTATATATATATATATATATATATATATATATATATATATATATATATATAATATGCATTTTATGTACATGTGTGTGTGTATAAAAGAAGGAAGATCAATTGTTCGTAAATATCTATGTCATGTTCTCTTAACAAGTGTTTTTTACTTCTAAGGTTTTACTGAGATATAATAAGAGAGACGAGACAAGGTCGTGCCAACAGACGACCTTCTTTCTTTTTATCCCTTCATCACCCCTTTACCCTTATTCTTCTTCTTCTTCTTTTCTACAACTTTTTATCTATTTCTTTCTTTCTTTCTTTTTCTCTTATGTTCTGCAAGTTTTTCTGTCACGAAGTAGTACTACTACTACTGGCTTGGTGCTTTTTCAAGAATTTAAGTGGGTCGCGAGCAGGCGCGTTCACATTCGTAGCTTCGATCCACCAACTTTGACCTTTCACTCTTTGTTTCTTCTTTTTCTTTCTTTCTTTCTCTTTTTGTTTTTTTTATTTTATTTTATTTTTTTTTTTTTTGTTTTTTTATTCCATTAAACTCGAGAAACTTCTCGTGATGTTATTACGCTCAAGTTCACGAGAACTATATATGTATATATTGAAAATATACTGCTTTACGAATCTGTAGTTAATATTTTGTTATAATCGATTGAGTTTAAAAAACATTACTTTATAATTATTTATTTAATAACGAGAGATATGATTATTAATACATTTATGAACGGTTCTCATTTTTTAATGATACTTCGTATCATTTGAATTAATTAATTTATTTATTTATTTTATTTCTTGTTAATATTTAATCGTTCGAGAGAAAATTTGTAATATGATCAATGATTATAAGAATTACACGATATATGATGTCAAATCATTTTGAATTAATTTATTTATTAATTTTATCACTTGCAATATTTGATTTTTTTCTACAGAAAATTTGTAAAATGATCAATGACTGGAAGAATTACAAAACATATGATATCAAATCATTTTAAATTAATTTATTTATTAATTTTATCACTTGCAATATTTGATTTTTTTCTACAGAAAATTTATAAAATGATCAATGATCATAAGAATTACATAATTTATGATATCAAATCATATTAACACGATAACAATGCTGATATATAACGATACTGTGTCAATAGTTACTTATTGTAGTAAGACATTACATTTAGAAGAAAATTTTGATCCTATGGAGAGGATAATCTTTTTTAGATGATTATTGAGGCTTTTTTGTTTCTAATTTTCTCATAACAAAAGATAAATACGTTTAAAACAAAATGTTTTACTACATGTACTTATTTAGTTGAAAATCTTATTTCAAGAAGGAAGTATACTTTCCTAAGGATACTTTCCACTGGGTCTACAAGTAAGTTTCTAGCGTTTTTTAATAGATAGTGTCACGAGTAGATTCCAGTTAGAAATGTTACATCTCATGTGTAATTTTCGAAGTTTGTGTATCTGTTAACAACATTGCATCATCATATTTATGCATTTCTAGCGGCGTCGTATATTTTATGAAGCAAAAACATGGCAAGTTATGTGCCAAATAAGCGTCGTTTGCAGAAAACGCTGATTCTATTCATTGATATGAAGAATAGTGCAGCTGAGGCCTATCGTTAGCTTTTGGAAACTTACGTGGCGGAATGGATTGGTAAATCGACGTGTTGCGAGTGATTTAAACGGTTCAAAAATAGTGATTTTGACGTTGAAGACAAAGAGCGCTCTGAGAAGCCGAAAAATTTTGAAGACGAGGAATTGGAGGCTTTGCTGGATGAGGGTCCGTGTCAAATTCAAGAAAAGCTTGATGCATTATTGAGCGTCACACAACAAGCCATTTCCCTACGCCTGAAAGCTTTGAGATTCATCCAAAAAGTTGGAAATTGAGTGCCGTACGAGTTGAAATCGAGATATGTCGAACGGCAAGTTCGCATGTAAGAAATGTTGCTGCAGTGGCATAAAAAAAAGTCGTTTCTGCATCGTATTGTCACTGGTGACGAAAAGTGGATCTATTATGATAATCCTCAACACAAAAAACCATATGCAAAGCCTGGCGAGCCAGCCAAATCGAAATATTCACATGAATAAGGTCATGCTCTGCATATGGTGGTATCAGAAGGGTGTCATATACTACGAACTGCTTCCGAGTGGTCAAACCATCAAAGGACCGTTGTATCGAACCCAATTAATTTGTTTGAAGCGAGCATTGGCGGAAAAACGGCCAGAATATCAGACCAGGCACGAGTCCGTAATTTTCCACCACGACAACGCTCGGCCACATGTTGCTGTTTCGGTCAAAAACTACTTGAATAATAGTGGATAGAAAATTCTGCCTCACTCGCCTTATAGTCCAGATTTGGCGCCATCCGACTACCACTTGTTTCGGTCGATGCAGAACGCTCTTACCGGAATGCGCTTCACCTCAGTAGAGGGAATCAAAAATTGGCTTAATACGTTCTTGGTCTCAAAAGACGAGAAGTGTTTTTGGTCAGGAATTCACAAATTGTCAGAAAGATGGGAAAAAATTGTATCTTCCGATGGACAATATTTCGAATGAAAAATATGTAACCATTTTTTCAGAATAAACCCTCAAATTTTATGAAAATACGCTGGAAACTTACTTGTAGAGCTAATATATAAACACATCTTATATGTTATAATACTAATACTATTTATTATATAATACTAGGTATATATTGACACAATGGTGTGTTTATGTATATATATATACTATCATGCTTAGGTCACGCGTTGCCGTGGCCTTGTTATAAAAATAAACATAATTTAATTTAATATAATTCTGAACCACTTATTACAGTCAAATCAATACTCACTAATAATTTCTAGGATTTCAAATTAGGTATAGAAAAAAAAGCAAATATTTTTATAGTTAAACTTCCTTTTTCTGTTTGTTTTTTTTTGTTTGTTTGTCTGTTTGTTTGTTAAACTAAAATCATTTTTAAACATGTGTCACTTTGTGACGGTCGATAGATAAACGTAACAGGAAATTTATATAGTCGACAAAAGAACTAACATTATTCTAATTATCATGGTGACGGTCACGTTTGCATGTTTCATGCTTGTGATCGAACATGTGTTACGTATATATATATATATATATATATATATATGTATCTGGTGGATTGAAGACAATGCGACGTTGAATATAGTTAGAAGGAAATGAGCGTTCATCGGTTATAACATTGTGAAAAGTTTCAAAAGTTTATGAACTCGTGATTAATTATTACAAAGCGAGTATAACAAGGACAAATGCTAGGTATAATTCGCATGATATTAATTATCTGTTGTATGTAATACGTAAATGAAGAATGAATATAGTATACAGGATTAGAAAATGTTGTATCTGAGATAACGTAGAAATGAGTCAGTTAATTATATAATTCTGTCACAATATATATTTTCATAACAATAATATTATTATTTTATTATTATTTGATTGTAAATTAGATTTTATTCTAAGGAATATAATAAAACTATTTACACTGTGCCGTTCGTAGATCTTAGATATGTTTCTTTTGTTCTACGTCGGAATAATAGCTTGGAAATTTTGGATTTTTCAACAATTTAGAAGATGGTGACAATATTTATTGCTTTAATATAAAATATGTTATTTAAAAAATTTCTTTTATTTAATTCACTATTAAATAAACACAATTTTATAATTATTATGCTCCCCTAAACATCCACGGAATATAATTCAAATATTATTGTTGATTTTTTTTTTTTAAATGGCATCAATGTGATACCACTGGAATACAACAGATAGTTTTTGCATGGCACCATGGCGTGGTACCACCGGACGCCATAGTATTATTATAGAATTTATAAAAGAGTTTATATTAGAATAAAAATAATTACAGATACTTTTAAGTAATGTTTGATAGATGGCACACATAAACTGATTGAAATAAATCTCATTTCAGATTGGTGCGTTTACACGGAAGGTGTGTCCCATGAAGAAGTCGAAGGACGACGTAAAGGGAGTAGTCGAGGGGTCGAGGTTTACGTTAATCGACGAGAAACAAGGAGTTCGTTCGATAGGTAAAAGGTGAATTTCAAAGTGAAGGAACGAAAGAAGGGAAAAAAGTGGAAGAAAAAAAAGAAGAAGAAGGTGGGGAAGGTGGAGAAGTGGAAGGGAAAGCAGAAGAAGAAGAAGAAGAAGAAGAAGAAGAGGAAGAAGAAGAAGAAGAAGAGAAAGAGAACAAACTCGACAAAATGTATAAAATTTTACGTCGTGGTTCAGGACGTGTTTTCGTCCTATGCGTTGTCGTATTATCTCTTCTTTTGTGTCTTTATTACGTAAATCAAGCACAAGCACCGTCCACCGCCTCATCGGCGGCAATTTTAAATGACGAACTTCGTTACGACAGAAGCGTTACACCTGTAACACCTGATTACAGCGAAGTACCAGATTCTAGGATATCATCGGCAACTTGTCCTGTCACCGAATCACGTCACGCGGACATCGATGCTCAACGTGAATTTGAAAAATTCGATTTTCAGGTATTTATTATTTCTTACATCATTTTCATGAACCCATATACATATGGTCACCAATAAAATTCAGAAATTTTGGTCGTCTAGGATACAATTTTTAAACGGGTAAGCAACTTTAGGAATATATTTAGGGTCGATCATAAACCAGACGAACGAAATAAACAAGGAACTTAAAAAAAGAATCAATTTAGGCAATGTCAATAAATTACTCAGCTTGCAATTGCTTTAAAATCAGGATATACAGGACAATTATCCTACCGGTAGTCTTTTATGGTAGCCAAACGTGGTGTCACTTACGTTACGGGCCCAAAGCGCGGGAAATTTGAACATAACTTAACTTTTATTTATACAACAACGTCATATTTTGGCACACATGAAGCACATCTAGTTAATAATAATAATAATAATAATAATAGTTTATTTTTATGACGAAGATTATTCTTCCATTTTTCTATTTCATGCAGAAGAATATACCACATACACACACACAGACTCATGTATACTTAAATAAGAATGATCAAATTTCTCTATAATATTATATATCGTCGTGTCAAAATATTCGATGAAGAAAAAGGAAAGTATGAAAGAAAATTTATCTACGTGAAGAAATAGAAAGAAGAAAAAAGAAAAAAGTATAGCCTTTTCGATTTATCGACTCGAGTTTAATCCACGAAAAAAGTTCTCTCTTACCCATCGCCGCCATACTTTTTCTTTAAAAGAAATATATTCGTTCGGTGATGATGGCCGAAGACACTAGCGCGATTAATTTTACTTTCCTCAACGAGAGTTCCTCTTGGTAACGTAACTCGTCGTTACCAGCGAACCAGTTTCGTCGTTGTCTTCCAACCACAGGGTGCAAGAAAAAGAAAAAAGAGAAGAGAGGAGAAGAAAAGAACGAGAGAAGTACAGTCGTTTTAAAAGTACCGCGTCATTAGCCACGAAACTTTCCTTTCTTCCGGTCTTCACCGCAATAGAGGGGTATGGAAAGGGAGATGGTAGGGGATTGGTAGAGGGAGAATGCTTCCTTTGAGTTTCGCTGATTTAATGGCCAAAGAGTCTCTCTCTTACTCTCATAAAAGCATTTTTCTTTTCTACGACGATATTCCTTTTCTCGAACGAATAAAAAGAGAAAGATAAAAAAAAGGTTAGGGTGAAGAATTAATGGAAAGGGATGAACGATCTACTATAGTTATTTCTTTACTTTGTATTATCTTTATCTGTTCTATTTATCTTTTTCAATTCTCTTCTATCGAAATAATACTTTATTTCTATTTTTTACATTTCATTTTTGTTTAAATTATTAGGTCGAGTCATAAATAACTTCCGTTTTTTTTATGAGACAAGGAATGGCGTTTCTGCGACTGATAAGTGCAGGACACTTTTCATGGAGTTTTTTTTTGGAATCTTTGCATCAGTTGGATGTATCCATTGAATTTTGCTCAAATATTACCTTTAAAAGGTTCGGTCAAAGACGGAAAGACGTCCTTGCACTCGGTTCGTCTTTTAAGCTCGTATCTCCACAACGGAATTTTACAAACCAATTTCTGACTGCCCTATCAGTCATCAGTCCTGCACCGTATACGCTGCATATTTTTTCAGCTGCCACCTTAGTGCCATTGCCTTGTTTCAATTCCTAAAGAATTGCATTTCGAATATGCACTTTTTACTATCCATTTGAGAGGTTAAGAAAAACGGTTAAATGTAACATTGATTACATCAAAAAGTTGACAGAAGACTAACTGAATCCTCATCTGTATAGTGATATCAAAAATCCGTTTGTTTCGGTGACTTATAGTAGGTAAATACGAAAAATAGATTCTACATAGCTGCATCGGAAGTTACTTATGGATTACTATGATTAACTTTGACTCTGACTTTTATTCTGATTGACTTATTCTGACTGTGACTCTGACTGACTAACTCTTGCTCTGACTTTTGCTCTGACTCGGACTGACTGACTCTGGATCTAACTCTTACTGATTCTGACTCTTACTCTGACTGACTGACTCTTAGTCTGACTGACTTACTTTTAGTCTTACAACTGATGCTGACTCTTACATTGACTGACTCGCTCATAGTCTTACAACTGATGCTGACCCTTACGAACTGATTGACTTGGTACTGACTGACTAATACTTACTCTGATTCTGACTAACTAACTCTGATTCTGACTGACTGAATGACTCTGACTCTGACTCGGACTGACTGACTCTGGATCTGACTCTTACTGATTCTGACTCTTACTTTGACTGACTTTTAGTTTTACACCTGATGCTGATTCTTATTAACTGATTGTCTTGGTACTGACCGACTAATACATACTCTGATTCTAACTGACTGACTGACTCTTACTCTGACTGAATGACTCTAACTCAAATTGTTACTCTGTGTGACTGATTCTGACTCAGTTTCTTACTTTGACTGACTGACGAAAAGTTACTTATGACTGAACCTAATATATTCGTTGAAGAAAATGTTTTTGATAATTGACAATAATCGTTAACAAAAGATCATCATGATAATTAATGGAAGAGGAGGTAAGAAATTGGAGAAGATTGTATATAGGGGTGTATTAATTCAACATTAGGAAAACGATAACATACTGCAGTTTCATGTTCATGTTCATGTTGAACTAACCTAAAGGAACCATAGTAATCTAGAGAGGCTTGCCAGCAGCTGGCAAGCAATAATATTCGGAATAGTCGATGCCTCATAGTTTCTCTCTCATTCTCTCTCTCTCTCTCTCTCTCTCTCTCTTTCTCTGCAGTACTGAATCGTTCATGAACCGGTATTGCGATTTTCAGTAGCCAAAAGACCGTTTCTCTGCTGTTTCGCAATGGCGGCGTATTAACACGTTGCCAGGAAAGGAACCATTGCAATGCTTTCCTCAAATTCAACTTCAACGAACCATTTGATAAGAGACCAGCAATTCTCGTTAATTATTTCAATAATATAATTTATTGTTGTTTGTTTTACAATGAGTGTTTTAATGATAACAAAAGTAATCGTAAAAGTTCATCGGAAAAACATATGTTGTATGACCTAGTTTAACGAGTACTATTTTTCATATCAATAATGCCGTTTTTATGATAATACGTTTATTTTTCCACGTATTTTTGCAAATTAAACGATAACGATAAATTAACTTGTACGTCAAAGAAACGTCGTAGGCGTTTATTTGTTATAAGATATCGCTGATCGATTTTTTATTTTTTTTTCTTCATAACGAACAAGAATAGCTTGGTTTTTTTCCACATTATGAATCAGTTTATTCCTAGTTATTTCACTAATAACTATAATTTATTGTATATTAAATATGGTGCATACGATATTAAGTGAGAATATAAATCATTGTACCTAATGTATGCAAAATGAGATAGAAAAATTCATAACGCATTAAAAAAAACACACATCTGGTCAATAAACTAATCGAAAGAATGGTTTCACACATACATATGTCACTCTTCAATGTTGTCATTTTTATTCATCATATAACATTCTTTCTTCATGATCTCCTCGTGGAACTTATAAACAATGTATGAACTTTAGTTTACATACCGTGTCGGTTGAGTATATTGTGTATAAGGTGTTTTCTTATTTACTGTTAGTCTTATTCGAGCTTCGAGACAGATAACAACGATATTGTTAACAATTTAAAATTTATTTCTTGAATATTGCACGCGTGTATTGTTAAATATAAAACAAAATATACGTATGTGCGTGCAAGTGTGAGTGAACAGTACTGGTGAGTGATATATATATATATAATAAATACGCATATATTATTAGTATCTTATATAAAAAATGAAATACATTTAACCAACTTTAACTAGAGGCGCTCCAGTTTGAAAATGTGCTCCACTGTGTGTCGTACAAATCGACCAATCACGAGTATATTCGTCAAGCACAGACTAAGTGGAGCTGGGGAATCCCATACAACTGTCTTCATGATTTTTCAAGTATTTGAGATTACCTGACAAAATATTAATTCAAACAAAAGTTAATCTATTTTTGATTGACTATACAGTGCAATAAAAACAAGATTAAAACAATTTGTCGTTTAATGTTTTTTAAGGCTATCTTTATTTTTTTAAATGGCACTCTATATTTTTGATCTTACAGTATTGTAAACCGTAATAATACGAATTCAACGAACTAGTACCACTCTAAAACAGGAATTTAAATTTTTTACTTTGTATGCATTATTTTTGCGTTTATCGTTTATTTTGTAATATTTATTTAAGGTTCTCCTAGTCTCTTGTTTCTGTTAGTATACAACCAATGGCACTGCATTATAATCTTATAAATTTGAATTTTTTAAGATTACAAAATTCTTCTTCTACTTTCTTTTGAAAAGCAAATCAAATTGTAGTTTTAAAAAAGCATTATTTCATTTTGACAACTAATAAAAAAATTACAGAAAAAATTATGTGTGCAGAAGTAGTAGTTTCATTTTCTCATTTTATAGGTTACAGGGTCAACAGTATCATTTTTCACAAAAAATAACAATTTAAATATTCCATGGTCACTACTTTATGCGCATTTTAAATACACTCGTCATGACACAGAATCCTATCACATCTTCATGACGAGTATACTCGTCAAACTAAATTAACTCATTATAATATATATATTAATAACATTGTTCTATCATCATATATTTCTTTCATAAACAAGAATACGTATGATAGAAAGAGATAAGAAAAAGTTCGACTGAATAAGAGTAGTAGTAGAGCAGCCGAGGCATCGTTAATGTAATTAACGATGGCACAACCTCTTGACGTAGGCCACTTTAATGACATTACCGTCACTCGTAATTATTACTAATGTCGAGCGCGTACTCACCGAATAAGGGAGTGACGGGGAGGTGGTGGTGGTGGTGGTGATGTAGTCATAAGGGGGAGAAAAGGGGGAAAGACCACCTAACCCGTTCATTCGAGAATCGTGTGTCACACGTGTACATACATAGGATCACGTAACGTTACGTGCTACGAGAGAACCACGAGTACGAAAAGTAGACATAGAAATACATTCACACACACACACACACACACACACACATAAACTCGCTTAACATTCATTTGGTCTCATATATACTTCATATACGCGTGATTGTGTCCGAGAAAACACTACGAGTGCATGCACACGGCCTCGTTCCCTTCGTGTTTCGGTTTTCGAATTCAAACCAAAAGCAACGCGAAATATGTGTGTCGCGTGTTCCGAATCCCTGACACACGACGACGTGCATACAATCAGAAAAGAAAAGATAAAATGAGAGAAAGAGAGAGATAGAGAGAGAGAGCACGAGAGAGAGAGAGAGAGAGAAGTTTTCGAGTGCATAGAAGCATCATCGGAGAATAACGCAAACATATTTTCCCGTCGAGTATCATTTCACATGAAGAAGCAATGATAATTATTGAACAACGCTTATTATTAACAATTGATATTCATTACTCACATATAATGATAATTAATATCATTCGATAAATGTTATTAATTACAATATTATTCCTTTAATTGTACATTAACGTAAATGTTTTACTTTAATGCATTTTCCAATGAAGTATTTTTAATTACATGTTCAATTGTTTCAACTTAAATGTACATACATATATGCACGTAAATTGATCCACTTTATGAGAATATGATATTTATGAAAAGAAATAATAATACTGGAAGAATGTGGTAGAATATTCTGGGACTATAAGAATGAAATAAGTTAACGACGAACAGGCGTTTCCAAGTTTTCTTTTCGTGAAAGTTAAGAAAGCATATTGTATATTCTCTCTCTTTCTCTCTATCTCTCTCTATCTCTTACTCTCTTATACCTTTTTTTTTTTTTATTATTTTTATCGCGATTGTTCACCTTGTTACGAGATAGAAAAGATTTTTTCACAAGAAGAAGAAGAAGAAAAAAAGAAAGAGGGTGTTTCACCCTCCTCCTAACTCGTAAATTTACGTTCTCAAGAATTTGTTTAGCTTCTGCCTCCCAACCCTTTCCCCACCCCCTCCACCCCTTACCCTAACCCCCACCACCTTCCCTCCCTTCTCTCACTTTCTTGTCTCGAAACTCTCTTCTTTCTCTCGTTACGAAATGCTAACTTTCTTCGAGGCTTCTTTAAAACCTCCCCCATACCCCATCTCTTACTTACCCCCCACCCCCATCCCCTACCCCTCCATCCCCCATCGTTGCTTAACTCGACCTTTCTCCTCTTTTCTTTTTACCTTTTACGGTCCAGAAATTATTAATTCCGAGCCGCACGAAAGCATTGTTTCGCGGGTCATTATTCTCTCTCTCTCTCTCTTTCTCTTATTTTCTTTCACGTCTCGACGAAACAATTAGTGTAGGGTCTACATTCCCTTTTTTTTTCAAAAGGTATATATATATATATATGTATACTGCTGGCTTGGTTGGGGTATCCTTTAGTTTCTTTCTTCTCCCTTTCTCTTTTTTTTTTTTCTCGAGTACAAAACATCAGAATGCACGGTTGACTCGGTAATAAGTTAGACACACTTCTCTAAGGTATTCTCGTGACTCACAATCGGTGAATCGTAAAGGGTTGTTTTTACGACAATAATTGTCGTTCCTTTTAACCCATTCGAGACCACGACTTTTTTTTTCGAACACAGTTCTCATGAGCCATTTTGGTTTGTTTTTTTTTTATTGTATTGTTCAGTTTTCATGAAAGCAACTTGTTCATTATGAACTTTACTTAATTCGTAAGTTGATTACATACTGTGTGTGCTGCTCGTTTCTCAGTAAATTATAATTCAAAAAAATACAGGCTCACATTTTTTATGATTCAACTGTTTAATCCTATGTGATCGCATGACATCAGACTAGCCATCAGATTACAATGTTGTTCGGATAATAAAAAACAATTTCAGTCTTGCATTAGGGCGTGTGACAACGTGTTGTGTGTTTTGCTCATTTATTTGTTTAAGTTTAAATAATTCGCTCTTATAAATTGATAAACGTGAGTCATAAACGGATAAACTGCCAGTGTTGATACGAACAAAAAGAAATGAAGGACTTATAAATCTTCATACGATCGAGACAAAGATGGAAGTAATTAAACGTTCTGAAAATGGTGAATCTTTTGCTTCAATCGGACATTTGTACGGTTTAAACAGATCTACGATATGTTGAATTTTGAAAAAGCAAGAATAAAATGAAGAAATACGTTGAAAATTGTGGAAATATATCTTCAAAGATTGTTTACAAAAGACACGGCATTGTGATGGATGAAATGGAAAGATCTTTGTCATCATGGATTGATGATCAACATCAACATAATGTTCCCTCTGAGTTTTTCAATTATTCAAGCTAAGGCTCTTAGTTTTGCATGAAGATTGGACGACTAAATTTAAATGAAGATTCTAACATGGTATTTCAAGCAAGTAATGGCTGCTTTGACAAATTTCAAATGAGATATTCTTTAAATAATATTCAATTCACACTGGAAAATCGGCCGATGCAGATAAAGAACTTTAAAAGACAATTTTTCGGTGCATATTTTTTTACATCCCTCTACTTTCGATTATTCAACATTCGCACACACTTTCAGGAATCAATTATGCAACTAAGTGATTGAGGATTTTGTCGATAGATGGCTTTTTAAAATCAGCAATGACTCAGTTGCCAACCTAATATTAGTAACAATAATTTTCTGTACACCAATACACCGATTAACAATGAAGACAGGCTTTTGTCATAATGAAAATCCTTCAAACGATCTGTAAATGTCAAAGACCGTAAGATTAATTGTTTTCATCTTCCCTTTTTTATACTTTTAAATATTATTTTAAGTACATTCACCTAGAGGAAACTGCTTCCTACGAGGCATGCAATTTGGAATATTCCCCCTCTCCCTTTCTCTCAACATCCCCTCTATTGCTTCCCTCGGAACGAACCAACGAGGAATAAGGAAAGGGAGTAGGGAATACTAGGGAACCTTTCTTATACGCAGACTGCATTTCGCAATTTGCTTAAGCAAACCTTTCCAGAAATTCATATCCGTCCGTCCTTTCGTTCCTAACCTTCACCCTACTCTCTACTTTACCTCTTCACTCTTCTACGGCAGGTGTTTTCTCTCTCACACACATACATACACATATACTGAACTATTTTTATCTTTTATTGTTTTTTTGCCCTTTTTCAATGAACAACAAATTTGTTTGTACTTTATTCGTATTTTTAATATCTATTAAATTTCTAGAGAGAAAAAAACTGTATAATAATCTTGAATCGTTTGATTGATTGGTTCGTTTGATATTTTTGACTGTATATTTTTTTCTGAAACGCACTCACACACACACACACTCACACTCATTTATACTTACATATATATTGTATATTGTATATAATATTATAATATTTATAATATATTATATATACTTCTTTTAAGTATATTTATTATACTTTAAAATATATATATATATATATATATATATATATATATATATATATATACTTATATAATATATAATACTTGTTTACTTTAATAAATATTAAATATAATATAATTATGATAATATATATTTTATAAATAAAATTTTATATAAATAAAATATATATTACCATAATTACCATATAATTAAGGTAATTATACCATAAATTATATAGTATAATTTATATAATATATATAAATATATACTTATATATATATATATATATATTAAATGATATAATATATTATAAGCCCTAATTAATATAAATAAAATATATATATATATATTGTTACATGACGAGTTTCAAATTAGACTCTTTTCCTCGACATTTATTTATTCGTTGATTGCCTTTCAACGCTGGTTAAAAGAAAGGTCTTTATTTAGCAGAAAGTATTACTGTGATGACGGATACTGGTGCAACGGAAAGTCTTAGAGTAGTGTCGGATTTTAATCCATGAAATTGGAGTGAGGACTGGCACGTGTGTTGCAGGAGGAAGAATGGTGTTCTTTATTCTAAGAAAAGGTTATTCGGTAGATAATTTATGGTTCCGGCTTGTGTCTTACACGGGACAGTCTTTCCAATAGTTTATTGCAATAAAAAGAATGAATATTCGAGCAATGCAAATGATAGTTATTCCTTTATGTGTACTACTTGTAATTGTTTCTATTATTATTCATGTGAACTACTGGAATGATGTCTCGCGCAACTGGATTTATATTACTGCGAAAAATTTGGGTAGGCAAATCGTGTCGGAACGTCACCAAATATATATATATATATATATATATATATATATATATATATATATATATATGAAATTAATATATAAAAAATATATATAATTATATAATGTATATATATATATATAACATATACATTAAGTAACATATTATTATATATTATATTAATATAACAAAAATTTATATTAATATATAATGTATATATAATATACATCATATAAATATTAATCTACATATATATATATATATATATTCGAATTATCTATCAACAATTTTTCAAGCCGATTTAAAAAGAGATCACCAATTATTTCATTTTCCCCATCAACGAAATATAACCAATCCCAATTACAATATTTAATACCTTAACTGTATTTTGTTATTTTGTTATTTTTTATTTTTGTTTTTTTTTTCATGTGAAAAATAGCATCTGTAGTTTCCACTTTTCTCATCGTTTTTTATAAAAAGGAGAAAAACCTTGTATGTACTCGTATAATATACGTATGTATGTAAAAAAAAAAAAAACTATTTACATAGTAATACACATATATGTATACTTATGGATGTGTGTACGTTAACATAAAACGAATATAATCTTAAGACGTTGGTAGATATATTTCTCAAAGGATTCTTTTTCCTTTATTTTCCATATACTCTCTATCTATCTATCTATCTATCTCTCTTTCTCTCTTTTTCTCTTTCCTTGAAGTTTTTCACCAACGACGATGAGATTGCACGCTAGAAGAAAAAATAAAATGAAAAAAAAAAAAAAAGGGAGGAAGATATATCGAAGAGATGCAAACGAGCAATGGTGGCGCATAAGGGAAAAAGAAGCGACGACGACGACGACGACGACGACGACGACGACGACGACGACGACGACGACGACGACGATGATGAAGGGACGAAGGGACGAAGGGCTAAGATGGTAGCACGGTGAAGAAAGAGAGAGAGAGAGAGAATATAAAAAAGAATGAAAGAAAAAGAACGAAAGGTCGGTTTCTTTGAGACGCGCATTACGTTGAATCTGCTCTGATTTGTAGAAGCAATTCAGAAATTGTCTTTTATTTTCACTTCTTTCTATATTGCAAGCATTTTCTTGTCTTCTCTTTTTTCTTTTTCTTATTTTACTCAACGCATATTCTTCCATACTGTATAATAACGTAATTGCATATACTTTTACATACGTACTAGAATGTTATTCGGTCACACGTTGCTGTGGGTTTGTTATAAAATGTTGATTTAATATAATTCGAAATTATTTACTTCATTATAACAACGCACTAAATAATAATACACGAAAAAATATAGAAAAAGTAAGGTTATGTCGTATGTAAATTGAAATAATTGAATTGAAATACAATGTCATCTATTGAATACTTAAACAACTAAGAGACTTAAATAACTTCTAAATAAGAAATCTTTAAATCAGCAATAAAAAAATACAAAATATTGAAAGACAATGACACAATATAAAAATAATTTCAATTAAAATCAGTTCAGTCATTTTAAATTTCATTGAAAACCAACTATGTGGCACTAAATTTTTATATATATAAATACATCTACTGACCCAATACTGTTCTTACCAATCATTTGTCATTACAGGTAAATGCTTATGCACTTATCTAAAAAAATCTATGAAATATAAAGATTGAGAATAGAAAAAAAAATACTTTGCAAACGAATGCAATTAATTTTGATAATGAATCGAAAAAATAGGCACAAACGTTTTATAAGACTCATAGAAAAAAATCTCGAGTAGTTTGTAATAAAATCATGTTTCGGTAGTGTATCTTTCTCTCTCTCTCTCTCTCTTGAATAACCGACTTCCAATTTTCCACAGCGTGACAGACGACGATTAAATCATGTCTGCGGAACTGTAGGTGTAAACAATACGAAATTCAATAATTCGCGCTTTGTGCCATTTTCAGCATACACGCTCGCATGGTGTATGTAGACACGTACGCTGAGGGAAAGTCCAATATTTGACTCTGGCCGTGGCTCAGCTTGAAACTTTCTCGATTGTCGCTTTCGCGCCTCTTTCGTTGGATACATAGACGTCAGGAAAATATGAAATAAGTTCAATATTTTATTTCATCCTTTCGAAACAAAATATAATTTTGTGTCCCCCATATATTTGTGCACTCTCTTATGTGTACTATTGGGTTGGCAACTAAGTGATTGCAGATTTTCAATAAGAATTAGAATTCAAAATATAAGTTTATTCAATTAGGTACTGTTCATATTTGTTGATGACCTCTTGCCATCGGTCAGGCAGTGTCATAATGCCACGTTCATCAAAATTCTTATCTTTGCTATCAAAAAACTGAATTAGGTGTAATTTGACATCGTTAGCGTTATTCAAAATTTGACCATTTAAGGAGTGCTGCATGGAACGAAATAAATGGTAGTCTGAAGGCGCAAGGTTAGGGTTATATGGTGGATGTGACAACACATCCCAACCCATATCCAATAATTTTTGACGAGTGACCAAAGATGTGTGGGACTTTGCATTATCATGGTGGAACACAACACCCTTACGATTTGCCAATTCTGGTCGCTTTGCTTGAATTGCATCGCTCAGTTTGGCGAGTTGTTCAACGTACAGGCTCGAATTGATCGTCTGGTTTTTTGGTAAAACTTCAAAGTGCAGAATTCCTTTATAATCCCACCAGACTGACAGCATAATCTTTTTTTGGTGAATCTCTGCTTTTGATGTCATCTGGGCTGGTTCATCTTGCATCACCCACGATCTCATCCGATTGACGTTGTTATAAACTATCCACTTTTCGTCGCCAGTAATTAGTCTTTTCAAAAAAGGATCAATTTTGTTGCGTTTCAGAAGCGAATCGCAGACGCCAAATGAATTTCCTTCAGCTGGTGAGGGATCCATAGATCGAGTTTCTTGACATAACCAAGCTTTTTTAAACTTTTGTCAATGCATGTATGCGATACATTAAGCTTCTCTGCAATATCACGTCTTATGCTATGACGATCTAAATCGATAATGGCCTTGATATGGGTCTCATCGACTTCAACTGGACGGCCAGATCGTTGAGTGTTTTTCAATGAGAAATTACCAGAACGAAAACTGGCAAACCAATTCTGACACTGCCTTTCCTTCAAGATTTCATTGCCATATACTGCACATAACTTTTTGTGTGCTTGCGTTGCATTCTTGTCTTTTCGGAAATAATACAACAAAATATGTCTGAAGTACATGTCTTGTTCTTCCATTTTTAGATTGGGATAAAAAAATATAGGTTAGGTACTGTGAACAAGTTAACGAAACAAAAGAAAGTGTAAACTCCATCTGTCGACAAAATCCGCAATGATTTATTTGCCAACCCAATACATGTATTTATAAAACACAGGTATCATTAATTTATTTAAAAACTTACCCCATTATTCAAACTTTAATCATCGTTGTATCGTTGTAATGAATTTCTTTATTTTTAATTGAGCAGAACAGTATAATTCATCCGTTCTTGCATCTTTTGTTTGTCTGTAAAGTTTCGTTACGTTGAGAGAGAAACAATGTATGTAGGTGGAGTAGGGAAGAATCATTGCACTCGTCTAATTAGACCGGTGCACTAATTCACGCGGTCCCGAAATGGATGCACCTTGGCTTTTGGTTTTCGCCTCCGGCCGCGTGTAACGAGCCGAACCCCTCTAATTGACCTCCGCAGGAATGCTTCGTAGAAGCCCGTACATCAGAGGGGGATTACAATACGCGGCTAACCGTGGACAAGCAACGTGGCGACAGGCAAACGCAAGCAGAAGCCGCATGCCACTGACCGAGCACCCCGGCAAATATCAATTAGCCTCGCTAATGAGAAATCTCATCGACTATCGCGGCTGATCTCATTCTCCTACTGCAATATCGGTTGAAGTTATAGCTTCACACACAAACGATCATTTCACGCAATAACATTATATTAGATTGTCCCATAAGTAACTTTGCTTTTTTTTAACTTCAAATGAATACACAATATTTTCTATTTAGGATATTATTTATTATGTTTTGTTCTTTTAGCTTCTTTCATCTCTCAGGAAGCCTTTTTATGTCTTTTTTTCCGAAATTGTTGTATTTTAGATGAGAAATAATCCTCTAGGTGCGTTCTTTTTTACGCTGATTTCTTTTAAACTGTGAATAACAATTTTAAAAAAGACTAGGGCCCAAAGTAAGCTACTGTAAAAAAGCTGTAGGATGACTGAAACCGAGAATATGAAGACCTGATAGATAAGTCTGCATATTTGCAAAAGCAGAGCAAAATAAGTTTATAGAAAGAAACTTATAGGATTATTGTCAACGGTAGGACCTAAAGGTTTAATAAAATATAAATCTCACATTTAAAGTTACATGTAACTTACCCATTATTCAATTTCACGTTAGATCCGTCTTGTTTCGTTTGAATGTTCGGTACTGAAATCGATTTAGAACAGTGGAAGGGGATGGGTGTCTCCCCTTTTGCACTCCACCGTTTCTCCCTAGTGCCACTCGCATTCTTGGGCTCAAAGGGATATATCTAGTGACGTCATCTTACCTCTCATCCGCAAACATCCCCCAAGTGTATCCGTTCGTAGGTAGTTACGTAACTAGAATTTCTGTCCCTTTGCGTTCATCCGCGTGTCTCTCTGTTTAACAAAGCAGGCTCACTGTCGTACCACTACCACTTTCTGTCTCTATTAACTTACAGGTCTACAAATAACCTCATTGAATTAAATATCAGTTATTTTATATATGATTATTATTATTAATTATTAATCTTACTTTCACTTTTCCAATCAAAAACACTGCGAAACATTTGAAATATTAGATCGAGTCATAAATAACTTCCGTTTTTTTTATGAGACAAGGAATGGCGTTTCTGCGACTGATAAGTGCAGGACACTTTTCATGGAGTTTTTTTTTTTGGAATCTTTGCATCAGTTGGATGTATCCATTGGATTTTACTCAAATATTACCTTTAAAAGGTTCGGTCGAAGACGGAAAGACGTCCTTGCACTCGGTTCGTCTTTTAAGCTCGTATCTCCACAACGGAATTTTACAAACCAATTTCTGACTGCCCTATCAGTCATCAGTCCTGCACCGTATTCGCTGCATATTTTTTCAGCTGCCACCTTAGTGCCATTGCCTTGTTTCAATTCCTAAAGCATTGCATGTCGAATATGCACTTTTTACTATCCATTTGAGAGGTTAAGAAAAACGGTTAAATGTAACATTGATTACATCAAAAAGTTGACAGAAGACTAACTGAATCCTCATCTGTATAGTGATATCAAAAATCCGTTTGTTTCGGTGACTTATAGTAGGTAAATACGAAAAATAGATTCTACATAGCTGCATCGGAAGTTACTTATGGATTACTATGATTAACTCTGACTCTGACTTTTATTCTGATTGACTTATTCTGACTGTGACTCTGACTGACTGACTCTTGCTCTGACTTTTGCTCTGACTCGGACTGACTGACTCTGGATCTGACTCTTACTGATTCTGACTCTTACTCTTACTGATCTACACTGACTCTTACTCTGATTGACTTACTTTTAGTCTTACAACTGATGCTGACTCTTACACTGACTGACTCGCTCATAGTCTTACAACTGATGCTGACTCTTACGAACTGATTGACTTGGTACTGACTGACTAATACTTACTCTGATTCTGACTAACTGACTAATACTTACTCTAATTCTGACTAACTAACTCTGATTCTGACTGACTGAATTACTCTGACTCTGACTCGGACTGACTGACTCTGGATCTGACTCTTACTGATTCTGACTCTTACTCTGACTGACTGACTCTTAGTCTTACAACTGATTCTGACTCTTACTCTGACTGACTCGCTCATAGTCTTACAACTGATGCTGACTCTTACTAACTGATTGACTTGGTACTGACTGACTAATACTTACTCTGATTCTGACTAACTGACTAATACTTACTCTGATTCTGACTAACTAACTCTGATTCTGACTGACTGACTGACTCTTACTTTGACTGACTGACTCTTAGTCTTACAACTGATGCTGACTCTTGCGAACTGATTGACTTGGTACTGACTGACTAATACTTACTCTGATTCTGACTAACTGACTAATACTTACTCTGATTCTAACTAACTAACTCTAATTCTGACTGACTGACTTTTACTCTGACTGAATGACTCTGACTCAGATTCTTACTTTGTCTGACTGACGAAAAGTTATTTATGACTGAACCTAATATATTCGTTGAAGAAAATGTTTTTGATAATTGACAATAATCGTTAACAAAAGATCATCATGATAATTAATGGAAGAGGAGGTAAGAAATTGGAGAAGATTGTATATAGGGGTGTATTAATTCAACATTAGGAAAACGATAACATACTGCAGTTTCATGTTCATGTTCATGTTGAACTAACCTAAAGGAACCATAGTAATTTTAGAGAAGCTTGCCAGCAACATGGAACATAGCCGTATCGGAAGTTACTTAAGACTCGACTTAATAATTAAAGACTTAAGTATTAATTTTAGAAAAATAATTATCTTTAAGTCTGACAATTAAAAATAATTTATTATACTATAGTTACTGGTATTGTAAAGCAACACTTTTATTGGTTATTAAACAGCACAACTCTTATGGTTAGTTTCAAACCTCTTGAAAAGTTTGAAGTTTAGATAGCAGGAAGAGAAAAAAAGAAAAAGAAAAAGAGTGGTTTCTCATAGAAGTGCTTTAGCCAAGTACAGAAAAAGAAAGAAAGAAAGAAAGAAAGAAAGAAAGAAGATGAAAAAAGAAAGAAAAAAATGACAGAACAAAACGTTTTGGCACGGTCACGTAGGAGAGAAAAAAAAGAGTGGTCACACGTACTACGTTTCTCTACGTTTTTGTACATTGAGACGCGTGTGTACGTATGACTAGCCAATAAATATACGTGCGAAAGGGATGATGCTTGGATGAGGGTTGTGCCACGCAAGCTCTTTGATTCGTCGAGGACCACTTCCCAGCAGACGTTTTTTCTTTTTGTTCTTACCACGATCGCAGCTGGTGGTCCTCGACATTCAACGAAGAATAAAATGAGAGAGTGAGAGAGATAGAACATCTTTCTTTTGATTTTTATAGTTCCTTTTGTTTCTTAACTTTTCATTTTACCTTTCTCTCTCTCTCTCTCTTTCTCTCTCTCTCTTTCTCGTTCTCTTTGTCTGTCTGGAGGCTTTACGCTGTAGTATACCTTTAAGATATTATCATGGTTAAATACTTTTATCTATTGGTCAGCTAATTTTGAGAGAAAAGTATTTATATTTTTGTCTTTTTTTAATATCCGTATGTGTTATATTTTTTTATTTAAATGTATACATTAATCAATTGACGTACTAACGTAAGTAGTGGCATTCGCGTTTCTCGTACCCAGTTCAATTCTTTACGGGAACAATAATAACTTAAAAGTAAACTACTGAAATATCAAAGCTCAATTAATCCGTTGGTGCTTTAGTGTAAGGTTTCCTTATTAGTCACTTTCCATTTTTTATTTTTTATTGCGTTATGCCAAAAATGAGTCCCTTAAAGTACGAAAACAAAAGTAGGGAGAGAGGGTTAAAGTAGAAAAGTATCGATCATTCTTTGGCTTCTATCGTTTTACGACTTCCTCATTTCCGGTGATCACCTTTCTTAAGTTTCGAATATCATTCTTTAACACGTCACATATATTTTTGAAAGTATTGTACTACTTTATTTCGCCGTACAATTATTCCAAATTATAAAATACCGTAGTAAATGAAAATGATAATCGCATAATCTAAATGAAGAAGATGTTCATAATTTGTTTGTTGGTATTTTTGAATAACTTTTGTTTGAAAATTTTCAAGTAATATATTGGAATAAAATATTGTACCTTGGTAAAAAAACTGTGAGATACGATAAGTACTCCCTTTAGAGAAAGATAACATGGTCTCATGCAATTAAGTATCAAGAATAGATAGATTTTTTGTGCACTCAAGGACAAGGAATAATATGGCATCTGACATCTGAAAAAAGTATATAATATTTATTTATAAATGTAATTAATTTTATAATAATTAGTATATAATATTTATTTATTAGGTGTACGAATAGGTACTCGCCGTTTTAAAAAAGATGACACTACTCTCAAGTCTTAGGTTAAAATTGACAAATGAGAGACAGCATTAACACATTAGCTTAAAGTATTTTTAACTTCGAATCAGCATCATAACATTTTTTTCTCCGAAAATGTACAAATTTGTTCCAAATAAGCATCATTTACGACAACTTTTAATTTACTTCTTCAATTGAAAAAAATCTAAAGCTAAGGTGCATTGATTGCTTGTAGAAGCATATGATAAGGCTGCTTTAAGTGACAGAAGCTTATTTGTACACCTAATATAATATTTATTTATAAAAAGTATATAATACTTACACATTTGTCAACAGATTCGTATGATGATTTATTAATTCTTGTCCAATAGATATGTAAACAAATATTACGGACAAAGATCCAATGATGTAAAAAAATCTAATTAAATCCTCGCTTGTACTAACATCAGAAGAAATCATCTGAAATATCTACAATCAAATTCCCATTGGGATATTTTCATTCTGGTGAGTTTATGTACGTACAGTTATGACAAAATTTTTGAAAAATGTAATTTCTTACGTAGAAATAATCCACCATAATGAAAATCATCGCGTAAAATGCTTCGAATATAAAAACTGTCTCATAACACAATTTGATTAAGTTGACAAAACTTGAGGAGAATGAAAAAGAAAAAAAGTATTTGTTTGATTAATTTTTCAAGGTTTTTCTTACTTAATGTAAGAATATTAAAAACAAAATAAATTAATTTTATAAATCGAATACCAACTCCATTGTATTATTGTAGAATTTTATTATTCCGATGATCCATTCATTTTCTTCAACACTGTTAAACGTTTTCAAATTATAGAACATTCCTGATTTATACCTTTCGTTCATCCTCCATCTACTTAAAAATAATACGAATAATATTAAATGAAGAGATTTTATATATAAAAAAATTATACATTTTGTAAAATAACATAAACAAATTTTGTTGATGATTACTTACACGATGATATCAAACAAGGCACAAGCGTGCTGTATTATTGAAATATACATAGAATAATTCGCAATCCCTACCAGGCAAATAATGATAATACATGTACACATTGTTATATTTGCAAAGTAATAAAGAAATTCATTTTTCAAAAAATATCCGTAATATATCGGTAACGTTAATTCAGTAATATTTATCATTCCAAAATTGAATTGTATCATACGCCATTGAGAGGGACATATCAAAAACATAATATATATATAAAAGCTGACTAAAAAAGTAAAATAAATGTCAAACTTTAAAATTTACAAACAAGATTTAATGCACGTATGCAACTTTGCGAGAAAATGTATTTTTTTATTTCACTCACTTGCTATTGTTATTGTACACAATCTGCTTATGGCGCCATATTTTTTCAATATTATTAATTCCTGTTTCGCCGCTACATTATCCCAGTCATATTTTATACGTTGGTGAATTTTCTTCATCTATAATAATTTTGCACGGAGGAAGAAAACTGTTGTTATTGTTTGTGTACACACACCTTAACAAATCATTTATGACATTAAAAGATACAATAGGTGTAGGAAGTATTTGTACACCTATTAATAATATTTATCAATTTATCGTTTATAAAAAATTAATTATTTAACTACAATTTCATAACATTTTGTTTGAAATTGATTGGTGTACTAATTCTTTCTACATCCACTGTATATTAAAATAAAAAAGCACAAACGATGGTTTCATTAGATAATAAATTGTAATAGCAAGATCCAAAGCACAAAGTGGGAAGGACAGTTTCCAATGATTTAGCAATAACATTTATTTCTCGTTCTGACGTAAAAAGCATATAAACCTAAAATCATATAAATTTTTTGTAATTAATTTAATAATAGATGTACTTTAATTACGTTAATATTATTTACCTGACAAAACATTGCGACTAATGCTGTAATATTAATAAAACAAGTGTGAATTAATCCCTTTAGCGATGTCTGACATTGCATCAAACCAATGATTTCAAATAATCTGTTATTCCCAGCATAATATTCATTCTCAAAGAAATCTGTCTTCTTCAAACGCATGATGCCGACTGTATTGACTTACCCAACTTGATTTCCGTTCAAACCCTTTGCCTATAACTTCATTACTTATTCTAATTATCCCTTTGTAAAATAGCATATGAAAAATTCATTATTTGGGGAACGTTTCGAAATTGTGTAACGTTACGATAAAAATTATATTTTACACTTACACACACTTCACGTAAATACTGTATCGTTCAACGATACGTACTTTGTCCCTTTCTCGATGAATTATATATAACCTTATAGGTGTTTTCTTTTTCACAGTTATTAAAGTAATTTTCTACCTCTTCTTCCTTTACATATTCAAATCTTTCATTTCCCCCACCACGATGACATGCGCGTTGTGATCGTACCATTTTTTTTACAATCGTATTCTCGTTCAGTTTACTTTTATCACTTGAAGATAAAGTATTACTTTAAAGTTAGTTTGTCTGTTCTTCGATTACTTATTTTTTTATAACCAGTGAATAATTTTTTGAAGTGACAATTTCTCTAGAATTGTGGGGTGATTTGAATACAATTGACGACGAAAAAGCTAACAGGTAGCAATAAACAAAACAAACATACTCGATGAAACGAAAAGAACGGCTACGTTAGTAAGAAGAGAGAAAGGGATAAATATATATACATCAATAGGATTTTGTCTAAGAGAGAATGAGATAGAATATAGTATACTGTTTTTTTCCTATTTTCGGTCCCCTCTTTGTGCTGTGCTAATACACCACTACTGTCTACTAAGCGTTGTATATGTGTGTGTTTGTGTTCGACAACATACTACGAAACGTTGACTCATATTATTTCACACAAAACCCAGAGCTTGTATTTTTGAGGTTTATGTTTGAAGTTTATGAAACTTTTTAAATTTTTATGAGTTTGTTAGGGTAACAAACCGTTCATACAGTGTATAGTCATTAGCTTTCTAGGTAAAGTCGTTTTTGAGAAAATATTAACCACAATTGTGGTATAACGTGTATCACCATAGACTTATAATCGATAGATCACTGGATTGGCTCTCATTGGGTTGAATTCTTTTTTATATTTTTCTTTTTCTGTATTTCTACAGTAATGTATATTATTTTTATAGGAAATATAATAGCAAATACGGTTTATTTTGCTTACAGAACGTGTCACTAACAGAATCAGAGGAGTGAAATAACCTTAAATAATATATTTTTAAATTCGCATTAAAAATATTAAAAATCGCCAGATAAACAATCTTATCTTTTAATTTTGAGAAATCAAAGCAAATTAAATAATTTTTTATTTATATCGCTTAAGTAATTTCAATTAATTAGTCACTTTCCATCTTTTATCTTTTTTAGCGTTATGCCAAAAATGAGTCCCTTAAAGTACGAAAACAAAAGTAGGGAGGATTCAAGCAGAGAAGTATCGATCATTATTTGGCTTCTATCGTATTACAACTTCCTCATTTCCTGCTATCACCTTTCTTAAGTTTTGGATATCAATCTTTAACACGTTACATATATTTTACAAGTTTAATATTACTTTATTCTGCTGTCTAATTATTCCAATTTACAAAATACCGTAGTAAATGAAAATGATAATCGCATAATCTAAAACAAGAGGATGTTCATCATTTGTTAAGTTATTTCTTTTTATTTTCTTTTATGAAAATTTGCAAATAATATATTGGAATAAAATATTGTACCTTGGTAAATGACCTGTGAGATACGACAATTACACCCTTTAGAGAAAGATAACATGGTCTCATGCAATTAAGTATCAAGAATAAATAGATTTTTTGTGAACTCAAAGACAAGGAATAAAACGGTACCTGACATCTAAAAAAAAATTAACAATATTTATTTATAAATATTAATAGTAAATAATAATTAGTATTGGGATCTCTGGTAGAGGCGTGGCTTACCCTAGCGGCAAAAATATGAACTAGAGACTAAATGGGTCTGTGCATTACTTATATAACCAAAATAAAGCACAACGTGTATAACATTATTATTTATATTTTATTTATTTATTTTTTATATTATCAATAATATTATTATAATTTTTTTAATTAAATTAAATAAAATGAAACTTACATTGTAAGAAATTTGTAAGTTTGCTTGCACAAAAGCAAGCAATAAAAATGTTATCGATAATGAAAGTGTATTAAATGCTGGACATGTGATTAAGTGCGGACAAGTACCAAGTCGTGATTGTAATATTATAAGTATTTTAATTTTTTGTTTACAAACTTCACATATTAAAGATAATCCACATGAAGTAACTGGTGAAACATTAAAAAAGGGTCGAATAATTAGAATGAGTATTTCATGCAAAACTGGTTTAAGTGGTATTTGTAAACATGTTGTTGCATTATTGCAATATCATTAATTGTCACTAATTCAATTGATCTTCTTCTACGTATTCTTTCTTCTCGAGAATCTATTTGATCTACAAGACAAGCATATTCTTTGGATGATCCTAAAGGAAGATTTTGACTAGGAATACTTGTTTTTTTTTTTTTTTAAATAAATTTGACTTGAATCAATAGCTATAACAATACACAAAAACAATATAAGCATGAGTAAATTTATTGATTTAACAATTTATAATAACCAGAAAAAATAATTGTTTAAAATACTCACGTAAAGGTAAAACATCATCATTAATAAAATAGAGTGAACAGATTCTCATACTGGTAATTATACTTTTTACAATTTTGAGCGCTCGTACCAAAGCTATATGTCTATCAATTATTTCTTTATCACCAAATTTGTTTATTCGATAAACAAATTGTTTTTTTACTAGGTGGTAATTGAAAAAACCTAATTTTTTCATCACGACAAGATTTCCTTGTACAACCAAAGACACAGCAATACACTTTACTTTTATATTTTCTTGCTGGGAACTCCATAGCAAAAAAAGCAAATTCTTTGCAACAACTTTTTAGTTTAATATGATACTAGTTATTTTCAATTCTACATTCAATAATAAATAAGTAAGTTATAAAATTAAAAATATAAATATTTCTACATAAATATTGTACCATCCGAAATGATCGTACGGTAACTAGCTGTATGCAAATCGCGCGCGTCCGATTCTTTCGATTAAGATTATAGATCGATACTCGTTACGAGTATCGAACACCTACCAGCGACTATCGAAGCGCTACTATAGCTACCATCACCTCTCGCATCCCCACCTCTCGCATCCCCACTATATGCGCCCTGCTGGGCCAGTTCAAAGGACCATTTTTAATCCAGGAGCTAGAAACGTCGGGAAAACAATAATTGTGGGTAAGCTGATTTTTTGATATGTCGTTCTTCTTGATTTTTCGATTAGAACCTGCACTACTTGGCTGACGGTAGCTCTTGCGTTTACTAGTGCACATCCTACCTGTACAGGTAATAATCCTAGATTTTAAAAGAATTTTGAGAAGCCTAATTTTCTCTCTATTGACATTAGATAGATTTATCAAACATAAATTTTTTATTGTAATGCACTTTTCTTATTGCTAAAGATCTGCCGTATGCAATTGTTTTTTCTTTTTTAATAAAAAATTAAAAGTATCTTGGTATGCGCATTTAATTTTCATATTATGTTATTTAAGTATACAGAAACGTAAAATTAATTTGCTAAGTGTTTATTCGGTTGTTAAACCTACCCACAATTCTCTTTTGAAAACGTTCCTAGCTCCCGGATTATTTTTCTATTCCACCACCGGACGACTACGACGATACACCTTCAACATCCAAATAATATTGAAGTCATATTGAACAAAGGACTTAAGGATTCACAAGGAACAATAAAGGGAACATCCCAATCTTTCTGATTGTGAACGTAAGCCTATTCAGCCCCACAACCTTTAAGGTTGTGATTGCTATACGTGAGGAGTGCGAGAACATATACAAAATTGCCAGAGGACTCTTAATTGAGGAATTGAGGACCAAACAAATATCGTGTAGTTAAAATCAGCTGTTAGCAATTCGGCACATTATACTAATTATAAATTTAGCCACCAGATAGCGTATTCAAGTGCTAGAGATCCCAATAGAATATTTATTTATTAGGTGTACAAATAAGTATCAGCCGTTTAAAAAAAAAAGGTTGTACTCAAGGTTTAGCTTAAAATTGCCAAATAAAAGACTTCATAAAGTATAGAAACAATATTGGCTTGAAGTATTATTGACCTCGTACCAGCATCATACCATTTTTTTCTCAAAAATGCCCAAAATTCTAACTTATTTGTACTACTAATATAATATTTATTTATAAAAAGCCTATAATACTTACACATTTGTCAATAGATTCGTATGATGATTTATTAATTCTTGTCCAATAAACCCATAAGCATATATAACGGACAAAGATCCAATGATGTAAAAAAATCTAATTAAATTCTCGCTTGTATTTATATTAGAAGAAAGAATCTGAAATATCTACAAACGAAGTCCCATTGGGATATTTTCATTAAAATGAGTTCATGTATGTACAGTTATGACAAAATTTTTGAAAAACGTAATTTCTTACGTAGAAATAATCCACCATAATAAAAATCATCGCGCAAAAAGCTTCGAATATAAGAACTGTCTCATAACACAATTTGATCAAATTGACAAAACTTGAAGAGAATGAAAAAGAAAAAAAGTATTTGTTTGATTAATTTTTCAAGGTTTTTCTTACTTAATGTAAGAATGTTAAAAACGAAGTAAATTAATTTTTTAAATCGAATACCAACTTCATTGTATTATTGTAGAATTTTATTATACCAATGATCCATTCCTTTTCTTCAACACTGTTAAACGTTTTCAGATTATAGTACATTCCTGATTGATACCTTTCTTTCACCCTCCATCTACTTAAAAATAATACGAATAATATTTAATGAAGAGATTTTATATATAAGAAAAGTTATACATTTTGTAAAATAACATAAACAAATTTTGTTGATGATTACTTACACGATGATATCAAACAAGGCACAAGCGTGCTGTATTATTGCAATATACATAGAATAATTCGCAACTCCTACCAGGCAAATAATGATAATACATGTACACATTGTTATATTTGCAAAGTAATAAAGAAATTCATTTTTCAAAAAATATCCGTAATATATCGGTAACGTTAATTCAGTAATATTTATCATTCCAAAATTGAATTGTATCATACGCCATTGAGAGGGACATATCAAAAACATAATATATATATAAAAGCTGACTGAAAAAGTAAAATAAATGTCAAAATTTAAAATTTACAAGCAAGATTTAATGCACGTATGCAACTTTGCGAGAAAATGTATTTTTTTATTTCACTCACTTGCTATTGTTATTGTACACAATCTGCTTATGGCGCCATATTTTTTCAATATTTTTAATTCCTGTTTCGTCGCTACATTATCCCAGTCATATTTTATACGTTGGTGAATTTTCTTCATCTATAATAATTTTGCACGGAGGAAGAAAATTGTTGTTATTGTTTGTGTAGACACACCTTAACAAATCATTTATGACATTAAAAGATACAATAGGTGTAGAAAGTATTTGTACACCTATTAATAATATTTATCAATTCATCGTTTATAAAAAATTAATTATTTAACTACAATTTCATAACATTTTGTTTGAAATTGATTGGTGTACTAATTCTTTCTCCATCCACTGTATATTAAAATAAAAAAGCACAAACGATGGTTTCATTAGATAATAGATTGTAATAGCAAGATCCAAAGCACAAAGTGGGAAGGACAGTTTCCAATGATTTAGCAATAACATTTATTTCTCGTTCTGACGTAAAAAGCATATAAACCTAAAATCATATAAATTTTTTGTAATTAATTTAATAATAGATGTACTTTAATTACGTTAATATTATTTACCTGACAAAACATTGCGACTAATGCTGTAATATTAATAAAACAAGTGTGAATTAATCCCTTCAGCGATGTCTGACATTGCATCAAACCAATGATTTTAAATAATCTGTTATTCCTAGCATAATACTCATTCTCAAAGAAATCTGTCTTCTTCAAACGCATGATGCCGACTGTATCGACTTACCCAACTTGATTTCCCTTCAAACCCTTTGCCTATAACTTCATTACTTATTCTAATTATCCCTTTGTAAAATAGCATATGAAAAATTCATTATTTGGGGAACGTTTCGAAATTGTGTAACGTTACGATAAAAATTATATTTTACACTTACACACACTTCACGTAAATACTGTATCGTTCAACGATACGTACTTTGTCCCTTTCTCGATGAATTATATATAACCTTATAGGTGTTTTCTTTTTCACAGTTATTAAAGTAATTTTCTACCTCTTCTTCCTTTACATATTCAAATCTTTCATTTCCCCCACCACGATGACATGCGCGTTGTGATCGTACCATTTTTTTTACAATCGTATTCTCGTTCAGTTTACTTTTACCACTTGAAGATAAAGTATTACTTTAAGGTTAGTTTGTCTGTTCTTCGATTACTTATTTTTTTATAACCAGTGAATAATTTTTTGAAGTGACAATTTCTCTAGAATGGTGGGGTGATTTGAATACAATTGACGACGAAAAAGCTAACAGGTAGCAATAAACAAAACAAACATACTCGATGAAATGAAAAGAACGGCTACGTTAGTAAGAAGAGAGAAAGGGATAAATATATATACATCAATAGGATTTTGTCTAAGAGAGAATGAGATAGAATATAGTATACTGTTTTTTTCCTATTTTCGGTCCCCTCTTTGTGCTGTGCTAATACACCACTACTGTCTACTAAGCGTTGTATAGGTGTGTGTTTGTGTTCGACTGCATACTACGAAACGTTGACTCATATTATTTTACACAAAACCCAGAGCTTGTATTTTTGAGGTTTATGTTTGAAGTTTATGAAACTTTTTAAATTTTTATGAGTTTGTTAGGGTAACAAACCGTTAATACAGTGTATAGTCATTAGCTTTCTAGCTAAAGTCGTTTTTGAGAAAATATTAACCACAATTGTGGTATAACGTGTATCACCATAGACTTATAATCGATAGATCACTGGATTGGCTCTCATTGGGTTGAATTCTTTTTTATATTTTTCTTTTTCTGTATTTCTACAGTAATGTATATTATTTTTATAGGAAATATAATAGCAAATACGGTTTATTTTGCTTACAGAACGTATCACTAACAGAATCAGAGAAGTGAAATAACCTTAAATAATATATTTTTAAATTCGCATTAAAAATATTAAAAATCGCCAGATAAACAATCTTATCTTTTAATTTTGAGAAATCAAAGCAAATTAAATAATTTTGTATTTATATCGCTTAAGTAGTTTCAATTAATTAGTCACTTTCCATCTTTTATCTTTTCTTAGCGTTATGCCAATAAATGAGTCCCTTAAAGTACGAAAACAAAAGTAGGGAGGACTCAAGCAGAGAAGCATCGATCATTCTTTGGCTTCTATCGTATTACAACTTCCTCATTTCCTGCTATTACTTTTCTTAAGTTTTTGATATCAATCTTTAACACGTTACATATATTCTACAAGTTTAATATTACTTTATTCTGCTGTCTAATTATTCCAATTTACAAAATACCGTAGTAAATGAAAATGATAATCGCATAATCTAAAACAAGAGGATGTTCATCATTTGTTAAGTTATTTCTTTTTATTTTCTTTTATGAAAATTTGCAAATAATATATTGGAATAAAATATTGTACCTTGGTAAATGACCTGTGAGATACGACAATTACACCCTTTAGAGAAAGATAACATGGTCTCATGCAATTAAGTATCAAGAATAAATAGATTTTTTGTGAACTCAAAGAAAAGGAATAAAACGGTATCTGACATCTGCAAAAAGTATATAATATTCATTTATAAATATTAATAATAAATAATACTTATTATATAATATTTTTTTTTATTAAGTGTACAAATAAGTACCCGCTTTTTTGAAAAAGATCACACCACTCAAGGTTTAGTTTAACAAATAGTTAAGTTGTTTAGTTTAGTTGACAATAAAAGACAGCATTAACACATTACCTTGAAGTATTATTGACTTTGTATCTGCATCATATCATCTTGTTTCTCCTTAAATGTCTAATGTTGTTCCAAATAAGCATCATTTGTCACAACTTTTAATTTACTTCTTGAATTGAAACAAATCTGAAGCTGAGGTGCATCGATTGCTTGTAGAAGCATATGATAAGTCTGCTATAAGTGAGAGAACTTGTCATGAGTGATTTCAAAAGTTTAAACACGGTGAATTTAGCGTAGAAGACAAAGATTGCAGTGGAAGGGCCGAAAAACGTACGAAAACAGGAATGTCGTGTATTACGAATTGGTCAAATCCGATCGAAACCTTTACTGAAGTCCTCTACCGAACACAATTAATGAGATTGAGCCAAGCTCTGAAGGAAAAAACGCACTAATTACTACTCCAGACACGACAAAATTATTCTCCTCCATGATAATGCTCGTCCGCATGTTGCGGTTTAGGTCAAAAACTATTTAAACACCTGATTAGGAAGTATTAGCCTACCCACTGAATTCACCAGACATTGCGTTGTCTGACTCTTATTTATTCTGATCGATAACACATGGTCTGTCTAAGCAGAGTTTTATATAATATGAAGATACTATAAATTAGGTTGATTCGTGGATAATCTCAAAAGATGAAGAGTTTTTCAGAATTCTGCTTGAGAAATGTCTCCATTTCTACTTTTTTTAAAGTAGTTGCTTGTGATTGAAAATACTTCGAATAAACGTAATGTACTATTCTGATCCAATAAATTCCTAATTTTTAATATAAAACGACAGAAACTTATTTGTACACCTAATATAATATTTATTTATAAGAAGTATATAATACTTACACATTTGTAAATACATTCGTATGATGATTTATTAATTTCTGTCCAATAAATGTATAGGCATATATTACGGACAAAGATCCAATGATGTAAAAAAATCTAATTAAATTCTCGCTTGTATTTATATTCGAAGAAAGAATCTGAAATATCTACAAACGAAGTCCCATTGGGATATTTTCATTCTGGTGAATTTATGTATGTACAATTATGACAAATTTTTGGAAAACGTAATCTCTTACGTAAAAATAATCCACCATAATGAAAATCATCGCGCAAAAAGCTTCGAAAATAAGAACTGTCTCATAACACAATTTGATCAAATTGACAAAACTTGAGGAGAATGAAAAACAAGAAAAGTATTTGTTTGATTAATTCTTAAGGTTTTTTTACTTAACATAAAATTGTTAAAAACAAAATTAATTAGTCACTTAAATCGAATACCAACTCCATTGTATTATTGTAGAATTTTATAATACCGATGATCCATTCATTGTCTTCAACACTGTTAAACATTTTGAAGTTATAGTATATTTTTGATTGATATCTTTCTTTCATCCTCCATCTACTTAAAAATACTATGAATAATATTAAATGAAGAGATTTTATATATAAAATAAGTTATACATTTTGTAAAATAACATCAACATATTTTGTTGCTGATTACTTACACAATGATATCAAACAAGGCACAGGCGTGCTGTATTATTGCAAACAACATAGAATAATTCGCAATCCCTACCAGGCAAATAATAATAATACATGTACACATTATTATATTTCCAAAGTAATAAAGAAATTGATTTTTAAAAAACCATTCATAATATATCGGTAACGTTAACTCAGTATTATTTATCATTCCAAAATTGAATTGTATCATACGCCATTGAGAGGGACATATCAAAAACATAATATATATATAAAAGCTGACTGAAAAAGTAAAATAAATGTCAAAATTTAAAATTTACAAGCAAGATTTAATGCACGTATGCAACTTTGCGAGAAAATGTATTTTTTTATTTCACTCACTTGCTATTGTTATTGTACACAATCTGCTTATGGCGCCATATTTTTTCAATATTATTAATTCCTGTTTCGCCGCTACATTATCCCAGTCATATTTTATACGTTGGTGAATTTTCTTCATCTATAACAATTTTGCACGGAGGAAGAAAACTGTTGTTATTGCTTGTGCACACACACCTTAACAAATCATTTATGACATTAAAAGATACAATAGGTGTAGGAAGTATTTGTACACCTATTAATAATATTTATCAATTCATCGTTTATAAAAAATTAATTATTTAACTACAATTTCATAACATTTTGTTTGAAATTGATTGGTGTACTAATTCTTTCTACATCCACTGTATATTAAAATAAAAAAGCACAAACGATGGTTTCATTAGATAATAGATTGTAATAGCAAGATCCAAAGCACAAAGTGGGAAGGACAGTTTCCAATGATTTAGCAATAACATTTATTTCTCGTTCTGACGTAAAAAGCATATAAACCTAAAATCATATAAATTTTTTGTAATTAATTTAATAATAGATGTGCTTTAATTACATTAATATTATTTACCTGACAAAACATTGCGACTAATGCTGTAATATTAATAAAACAAGTGTGAATTAATCCCTTTAGCGATGTCTGACATTGCATCAAACCAATGATTTCAAATAATCTGTTATTCCCAGCATAATACTCATTCTCAAAGAAATCTGTCTTCTTCAAACGCATGATGCCGACTGTATTGACTTACCCAACTTGATTTCCCTTCAAACCCTTTGCCTATAACTTCATTACTTATTCTAATTATCCCTTTGTAAAATAGCATATGAAAAATTCATTATTTGGGGAACGTTTCGAAATTGTGTAACGTTACGATAAAAATTATATTTTACACTCACACACACTTCACGTAAATACTTTGTCGTTCATCGATACGTACTTTGTCCCTTTCTCGATGAATTATATATAACCTTATAGGTGTTTTCTTTTTCACAGTTATTAAAGTAATTTTCTACCTCTTCTTCCTTTACATATTCAAATCTTTCATTTCCCCCACCACGATGACATGCGCGTTGTGATCTTACCATTTTTTTTACAATCTTATTCTCGTTCAGTTTACTTTTATCGCTTGAAGATAAAGTATTACTTTAAAGTTAGTTTGTCTGCTCTTCGATTACTTATTTTTTTGTAACCAGTGAATAATTTTTTTTCTTTTGCGCGAACTTCTTACAAGTGATTACAAATAACGTAATTTTATTTAACGTAATAATAATATTATTATTTTTTATATATTATCTGATTCAGAATATATGCTGCAAATCTTGATTATTAGCATAGGATGATAAGTGTGACAACTTGAATAAAAAGAAAGCTATCGTGCTGTGATTATATTATCAACGTTTGTAATTTACAAGAATTATCGACATTACATATACGTAATCAAGTAATTAATATAACAATAAAATATCATTACATTCATTTTCTTTTTATAATTATTCTGTTTCTCAGAACAATTACATGTATGTATTTAATGTAATCTCATAGCAAATTACGAAATATCATAGCATAAGAAAATGACGTTTGCATTATCTGAAAAACAAATTATTTCTGTTTTTGTAATCTTTTTTTTTATAAGTAATTTAGTTCATATAGAAAAAAATTGTTTTACCGAAGCAAAAACATAGTGGCATATTACGATAACTCCTTTTATAGAAAGATTACACGGTGTTAGGCTTCTCATTATCAAAAATGGTAACATCTTTTGTGTTTTCAATGATAGAGTATAAAACGGAATTTGACAGCTATAAAATATAAAATAAATAATTTATAATTCTAGATAAAAATGAATTAAAATAATTTACAATTACTTACAGTCTTGAATAAATGTATTCATGATTGTCTATCAATTTTTGTCCGAGATAACTGTAAGCGAATATTACAGAAATAGATCCAATAACATAAGTTACCTTTTTAATTACATCACTCGTGTTCAATGTTACGGATAGTATCTCAAATAACTAAACAAATTAACTAATCGTTAGCTTGATACAGCAAAAAAAAAGTGTACATATTTAAATGTTAATTTGAAATAATTTATTTACATAATAATAATCCACAATAATCATAAGTGACGCTAGTACAACATCGACGATTAATACTCTTTCATAACACAACTTTATTAATGTGATAAAACTTTGGCAGCGATAAAACAGACATATATTAAAAATATTATTATTTTTAATTAGAATTTCTATAAAAAAAAAAAAACATCAAAAACAACTTTAATAAATGTTTGTAAAATTTAATACAAACTCAACCACGTGATTATAAAATTTAATGATATCGATGATCCATTCGTTTTCATCTACTATTATATCATGTACGGTACATTGTTCAAATTTTTTAGTATTTTTTTTAAATCTTCCATCTATCCTTGCTCTGTAATAAATATAATATACTACACTTTAATTTATTAATAATATTAGGTTTACAAAAAAGATGATGCTACTCAAGGTTCAGGTTAAAATTGACAAATGAAAGACAGCATGAAGTATTATTGACTTTGTATCAGCATCATATCATTTTGTTTCTCCTAAAATGTCTAATTTTGTTCCAAATAAGCATCATTTGTCGCAACTTTTAATTTACTTCTTCAATTGAAAACAAATCTGAAGCTGAGGTGCATCGATTGCTTGTAGAAGCATATGATAAGTCTGCTTTAAGTGAGAGAACTTGTCGTGAGTGGTTTCAAAAGTTTAAACACGGTGACTTTAGCGTAGAAGACAAAGATTGCAGTGGAAGGGCCGAAAAACGTACGAAAACAGGGGTGTCGTGTATTACGAATTGGTCAAATCCGAGCGAAACCTTTATTGGAGTCCTCTACCGAACACAATTAATGAGATTGAGCCGAGTTCTGAAGGAAAAACGCACTAATTACTACTCCAGACATGACAAAATTATTCTCCTCCATGATAATACTCGTTCACATGTTGCAGTTCCGGTCAAAAACTATTTAAAAACACCTGATTGGGAAGTGTTACCCTACCCGCTGAATTCACCAGACATTGCGTTGTCTGACTCTTATTTATTCTGATCGATGACACATGGTCTGTCTGAGCAGAGTTCTATATCATACTAGGACTCACAATCAGTCCGATTCACACGTCTTCAAGTCAACGAATTACCTTATACCGCCGTCTGTTAGAATCTTATCGAACTGACAGAGATAATCATGACTCTTTGTTAATAAACAAATAATTGCGATTATAAATTGAGATATAAACTATTCTATCTTTCAAGTTGAATGAAACTGCACACAGTGTGGAAAATTTTATTAAAATCGGTTAAGTAGTTTAGGAGTCCATTGCGAACAAACAACGTGACACGTAATTTATATATATTAAGATAAGAAGATGAAGATACTATAAATTGGATTGATTTGTGCATAACCTCAAAAGATGAAGAGTTCTTCAGAATGCTGTATGAGAGATGGGAAAAAGTAATTGCTTGTGATGTATAATACTTCAAATAAACGTAATGTACAGTTTTGTAACAATAAATTCATCGGAAACTTATTTGTAGACTTATCGTAAAATATATTGTTTAAATAATTTTAAATACTTACGAAATGATATTGAAAAGTGCACAAGCATGTTGCACAATTGTTATAAACATTGTATAATTGGCAACTCCTATCATTGTTATCAAGGTCAAATTTATGTATTCAATCAATAACGCACAGTAGAAACTGAATCTATTTTTCATAGCAAAGTCTACTGGTACTGGTAATATTAATTCATTTGCACTTTTTACACCAAATATAAATTGTATTGTTAGAAATAAACTTGGACTGATCAAAAATGCAATATAAAAGTAAAAGATTACTGTAAAACAAAATTAATAGATTTAGATTTTCATGAAAATTTTTTTTAACAATAAACTTCAAAATATTTTCTTTTAATATATTGTGTTTATTAATATTATTATTGTTTGACTTACGTGCAATTGTAATTGAACATCTTCTGCTTACACGTGCATAATCCTTTAATATTACAAACTCCGGTTTATTTTCTAATTCGTTCCAATCGCAATTGATACGATTCAAAATTTGACCCATCTGAAAGTTGATACGTTAAATATAATATAATTTAAAATCTATCACTGTAATTTGTTCAGCATTATAATTAAATAATTTTTTTTTTTTTTTTTAATGGAAATTACGAACAATTTGACTATTCAATAATAGATTGTAATAACAAAATCCAAAACATAATGTTGGCAGAGTTGTTTCCAACAATTTTACAATGTAACTTATTTGAAGTTCCGAATTAAATAGCGTAGCTATCTAAAGAGAAAACCCATATTATTATTATTATTATTTACATTAAATATTATTTACTTATACCTTATTAAATTAAACAATAAATTTAATTTTATGTCATTTTATTGAGTGTTAATTTAAAAAAAAAAAAAATTATACTTGATAACATGATATTAATTAATAAACAGAGACTTACCTGTCCTAATGAAGCAATTAATATTGACAAATTTAACAAACTAACGTAAATTAATTGCTTGGATTTTGATTGAAATTTACATAAACCAATTAATTTGAAAAATAAACAATTGTAAGAATAGTATTCGTTTCGAATACAGTCTTCATCTTTTAAAAACATGTTACCGTATGTTGCAACACTCTGATTCTGAATGACTTCAACCCCATGCTTTGTAAATTCATTAAGTATTCTAATAATCAATTTTTAATGGTATCTGCAAAATTAATGATTAAGGAACGTTACGATATTGTCACTGTATATCATAATTATTATATTTTATACACTCACACTTAACTTACAGTCTCTGTCACATTATCCATTGCTTTTCTCTCCCCCTTTTTCGATCAATTATATATAACCGTGCAGGTGTCATTTTCACAGTTATTAAGTAATTTTCCAATCTACCTTTGCATATTCAAAATCTTTCCTCCCCCCTCTTTCGAAGACATGCGCGTTACGAAAAAGCTTTTTTTTTATCATCATATTCTCGTGCAGTTTACATTTGTCGCTTGAACGTAACGCATTATCGTTAACTTGGTACGACTGTTATGACAATTACCTGTATCTACTTGTTTTTATATCGGGTAAATATTCATCTTTTTTTCTTAACGGGTTTTATCTTAGTTAAAGATTTTTTATACATATATTTAGAATTTTTTTTAAAACAATTACATATAACTATTTAATGCAATACTACATGTAAATGTGATTTCATTCAAAAATTAGAAAATACCATGACGTATGAAAATGACGTTCGCATAAACTAAAAATAATTATTTCTATTAGTAACTATTAATAACAAATAATAAACAAATTAATTCGGTCCGTTTCTTTAGCTGAAAAAATGCATTTACTTGAAAAGATAATTAATTAACAAATTAATCAAAATATTTTCCATCATTGCTCAAAACTTTTCTCCACCTCTTATAACAATTCTTAAATCATATTTTGGAAAACTTCTCGTTTTTTAAGGCGGTCCAATTTTGAAGCCAATTTTTGATTTCTTAGAAAAAAGTGAAGTTGTTACCTCCCAAATAGTTTAACATTCGTCAAAACAGTTAGTAGATAGAAAGAGCACTGTCCCGAGAATACGGCGGGTGTGGTATGATATCCCATTTGATTGTTTCTCAATAATTTTTTGACAACTTTTGCGACATGAGGCTGAGTGTTATCATGCAAAAGAATAACTTTGTCATGTCTGTTCTTATATTCCGGCCGTTTTCTCATAATGCCCATAGACTTTAAACGTACAGACCCTGCTTTTTGCTTTCAACCCCAACGTAAGTGCAAACTCGTCTTGCATTTGACTCAGATCTTCATTGAGTACTGCCTGTATTTCATTGTCTACGAATATTTTTGACTGTCCCAAACGATCTCTATCTTTAACGCTGAAATCAACACTTTTAAAGTGTCCAAACCATTCTCTACATGACTTGTCAATTAAACCATTGTCACCGTAAACTTCCGCAAGCCTACGATGAGCTTCAGCTGCACTATATTTCCAATTAAAATGAAAAATGAAAACTTCCCACTAATGCTGTTTGTTATCATATAGTCTGAAATTGTCAACAGCGTAACAAAATACGTTTTGTATGAAACTCAAAATAATGCAAACTGGATGTTATCGGCAGATGTTCAATCTATCTAAAACCATGGCAATCAGTTGTTACTATTTCAAAATTGAATGCTTTTAGAGAGCCATTTTTGACAACGGACCAAATTAATTTGTACTCCCAAAATATATAGGGATAATTGTTTACCGCTGCAAAAAGATCGTGGGATATTACGATTACTCCTTTTGCAGAAAGATTACAGGGTCTTATGCTTCTCATTATCAAAAATAGTAACATCTTTTGTGTTTTTAATGATAAAGAGTAAAACGGAATTTGACAGCTATAAAATAAAATGGATTATGGAATTCAAGATAACAATGAAAAAAATGAAAATACAACAAGTACTTACAGTTTTGTATAAACATCTGTATGATTGTCAATTAATTTTTGTCCAAGATGATTATAAGTAAATATTACAATCAAAGATCCAATGACATAAGATAGCTTTTCTAATCCTTCTCTCGTATTTAAGGTAAAAGAAAGTATTTCAAATAACTATGATAGAAAATAATTGTCTATAAATTTGCGAAATGAAATAAATTTCAATTTATTTGTTTTGTTCCAACACTTTACTCACGTAAACATAATCGACCATAATAATAATCAATGTTATTAATCCTTCGAATATATAAGCTGATTCGTAACACGATTTTATTAAATCTACAAAACTTGTTAAATAATGATTAATATTAAATATATAAATATTTAATAAATATTAAATCTTTAATATTGATTGAAATTTTGTATATGTCTATTAATTAGTTTATAATATAGTTTTATACAATTAGAGTATACTAACTTAATTGTATTAGTGTAGAATTGTATGATACCGACAATCCATTCACGTTCGTCCATTAATTGTCCATTATTTGAGTTATGATCAAAATTTTGTTGGATATTTTTGCATCTGTCATCTATCCTCCATCTGTGTTAAATCAAACAGTATTGCAATTGTTCTCGTAATATCATATTTAAGAAAGAAATGAAATCTTTACAATTTTTTCGTTACTTACGTAATAATATTGAACAATGCACATGCGTGTTGTATGATTGCTACAAACATAGAATAATTGGCTACCCCTAACATAAAAATAATACATGAATGCATATACTCGCATAAATATAAAATGAAGTAATCAATTTTATTTTTTGGTAAGTAATCAACTTCCATTGGATACAACAATTTTATTTCATTATTTCCACCAAAAGTATTCAAAAACATACGTAAAATTGATGGAAATAGAAGTAGAATAATATATAAATAAATACTGACTAAAACAGAAAAATAATTTTTTTCAATTATTTATATATACAGTGGGTGTAGAAAGTATTCGTATTCTGATCAATTTTCGTAAATGAAAAGATTCAACCTCGCAAATAATACCAGTGAAAGACCAATGTGTGTGGAGTACTGAAATCGAGTTATTTTTACAGGCGAAAGTAAATTTCATATTTTTTGGTCTGATGAACACTGCACGATATGAACGAAAAAAAAATGAAGAGATTAAATCAGAAAACTTGCTACCTACAGTAAAACACGGTGGACTTTCTGTACTTGTTTGCGATTGAACAATTTCAAATCTTTTTTATTTCAAATTAATCTGTATACGAATACTTACTACACACAGTGTATATTAATAAGTAAATTTTATTTTTGATGAATTTTTCATTTACTTACTTGCAATTGTAATTGTACACCATCTGCTTACATTGGCGTATTTTTTGAGTATAATTAATTCCGGTCTATCTGCTAATTCGACCCAATCACATTTGATACGATGTAAAATATTCTGCATCTAAAATTAATTACGTGTAAAATAATTATTATAACGTACGTGAGCATATTTATTTAAAAAAGAACAAATATTGGGGCTACAAGTAAGTTTTCTGTTATTGTTTATAAAATTTGAGGGTTTTTTTTTTTTGAAAAAATCGTTACATAATTTTCATTCAAAATATTGTCTAGCGAAAAATACAAATTTTAACCATCTTTCTAACAATTTGTTAATTCTGGACCAAAAAAAGTTCTCGTCTTTTGAGCCCAAGAACATATTGAGCCAATTTTTGATTCCCTCTACTGAAGTGAGGCGCAATCCGGTAAGAGCGTTCTGCATCGACCGAAACAAGTGGTAGTCGGATGGCGCCAAATCTGGACTATAAGGCGGGTGAGGCAGAATTTTCCATCCACTATTATCCAAGTAGTTTTTGACCGAAACAGCAACATGTGGCCGAGCGTTGTCGTGGTGGAAAATTACGGACTCGTGCCTGGTCTGATATTCTGGCCGTTTTTCCGCCAATGCTCGCTTCAAACAAATTAATTGGGTTCGATACAATGGTCCTTTGATGGTTTGACCACTCGGAAGCAGTTCGTAGTATATGACACCCTTCTGATACCACCATATGCAGAGCATGACCTTATTCATGTGAATATTTCGATTTGGCTGGCTCGCCAGGCTTTGCATATGGTTTTTTGCGTTGAGGATTATCATAATAGATCCACTTTTCGTCACCAGTGACAATACGATGCAGAAACGACTTTTTTTTATGCCGCTGCAGCAACATTTCTAACATGCGAACTTGCCATTCGACATCTCTCGACTTCAACTCGTACGGCACTCAATTTCCAACTTTTTAAATGAATCCCAAATCTTTCAGGCGCAGGGAAATAGCTTGTTGTTTAACGCTCAATGATGCAGCAAGCTCTTCTTGAATTTAAACCCGGATCCTAATCCAGCAAAGCCCCCAATTCCTCGTCTTCAAAATTTTTCGGTTTTCAGGAGCGCTCCTTGTCTTCAACGTCAAAATCACTATTTTTGAACCGTTTAAATCACTCACAACACGTCGATTTACCAATACATTCTGCCACGTAAGTTTCCAAAAGCTAACGATAGGCCTCAGCTACACTATTCTTCATATCAATGAATAAAATCAGCGTTTTCTGCAAACGACGCTTATTTGGCACATATCTTGCCATGTTTTTGCTGCATAAAATATATGACGCCGATAGAAATGGGCAAATATGATGATGCAATGTTGTTAACAGATAGGACAAGCCTTGAAAATGACACATGCGATATGACATTTCTGCATGAAATCTGCTCGTGACACCATCTATTAAAAAACACTGTAAACTTACTTGTAGACCTAATATTTAGATCAATATTTTTTATGAAAATACGAACAACTGCACCATTCCATAATAAATTGTAATAACATGATATAAAACACAAAGTAGGTAAAAATGTTTCCAGTAATTTAGCAATAGTATTAATTTTTAATTCTGACCTAAATAGCATTGCTGTCTAAAGCAAAATCTATTATTATTATTATTATTATTATTATTATTATTATTATTATTATTATTATTATTATTATTATTATTATTAATACGAAAATGAAAAAAAAACACAGTTGATTTATAATTTTGTCTTTTCTTAAATAAAAGTCATAATACACAGATTATAATTAAAAGAATAAATCGCAACAACACTTACTTGTCCAAGTAATGGAGTAGATATAATAAAATTTATGAAACAAAAGTAAATCAATTGCTTGAATTTTGATCGAAATTGGTATAAACCAATTATTTTGAAAAAGAAACAATTGTAAGCGTAGTATTCGTTTCGAATACTGTCCTCGTCTTTTAAAAACATGTTACCGAATTTTGCAACAATCTAATTCCGAATGACTACAATCCTACACTTTGTAAATTTATTAAGTATTTTAATTACCCTATTTAATGTTATCTGAAAAATTAATGATTAGATAACGTTACGATATTGTCACTGTATATCATAATTATTAAGTTTTATAAACTCATACTTAAATTGCATTCTATGTCACATTCACTATTGCTTTTTTTTCCCCGTTTTTTAATCAATTAGATGTAACCATGCAGGTGTCATTCTCACATTTACTAAGTAATTTTCCTATATACCCTTACATATTCAATATTTTCCATCCCCTTCCTTCGAAGACATGCGCGTTACGAACAACGTTCTTTATTATAAACTTATTCACTCGTATGGTTTATTTTTGTTGTAACGCAATATCGTTAACTTAATATGTCTATTATGACAATTATCTCCATTTTCGTTTTCTTTTATTTATATCGGATAAATATTCTTCTTTTTTTCTTATGGGACATTTTCTTCGAATAAGATTTTTAATACATATATTTAGAATTTCTTTTAAACAATTACATGTAACTATTCAATGCAATATTAAATTTAAACATATGGGGTGATTATAACAAGATATGTATACGTGGAATCATTTTTTATTACAACAGCTATAAATGCAGATTAATTAATAAGAAATATATGAATATTGATGTTCGAATTTGCAAATCGTCCTCGAAACGTGTATCCAATAGATTTTTTCTGTTGTTAAGAAGAGTGTAGGGGGTATCAGGGAGAGAAGTTAGTAACGAATGATAATCAAAATGGATCACGTCGCAAGGCACGACCAATCGAATGCCTTGGCTGTAATCACACGTCACATAGTCTATCCAATGGTATTGTCTCTATTTCGCGATCGCACATGTGGCCCACTTAATTGTCTTCACGCAGCTATCATATTACGTGGCCCAAACGGACGACACCCACGTCGGAAAAGGCGCACCACTTGTAGGGTCGTATCCCGTGTACTAAAACTGGTGCGTTGTCTGCCGAGGAGTATCAGTACGGCCCTGGTGTGAGACGACGCAGCCTGGTGAAAACAGAAAGTGTTTTTATTTCGTCGGCGCTTTGTGTTTTAATCGCATTTCGGGACCATTGCCGCGACCACCACAAATATAATTTCATTGCTTCCTCTTCTTCTTCTTCTTTCTTCCAAATAGGCACAATTGCCTGTTCCTCATCGCAACTTGCCAGGTGAGTCCAGTCGGATTCTGTGAGCCTGTTCTAACTAAGGTTTTTACGTCGTGCAGGGGTCTATACTTACCCTAATCTTTCACAACCCTAATCCTTTATCCATACTTGGGACCAGCAACTTAACCAAACTGAGCTATAACTCAATCCACCCAGTGATCATGCAGACGGATTAAAATGTTAACGAAGCAAAGGTATTCCCAAGCGGGTCACATCCATCCAAGTACTAACCATGCCCAGTGCTCCTTAATCCTAGTGTTCGACGAGATCTTGTGTCCTCAGCATGGTTACCGTTAACAATTTTCATTTTATTTTATTGCAAATTATAAAATACCATGGCGTAGGAGAATGACGTTCGCATCAACTAAAAATAATTATTTCTATTAGTACAATATTTTATAAGTAACTATATTGTATATATATACAGGGTGATTCACCAGCTTTTGCCACAAAATAGCTCCGAAAGTATGATAGTAACAGAAAAGTGGATAAAAAGACAGTTGCATGAAAAATTCAGGACTGTCAATATGAAGTTAATATTTTTTTCGAAGGTTGAGTCATTTTCGAGATTTATTTAGGTAACAAGAGGTGGTGAATCACCCTGTATTTAAGTATACATTACGTGTACAAATTAATTCGGTCCGTTTCCTTAGCTCAACAAATGCATTTATTTGAAAAGATAATGAATTAACAAATTAATCAAAATATTTTCCATCATTGCTCAAAACTTTTCTCCACCTCTTATGGCAATTCTTAAATCATATTTTGGAAAACTTCTCGTTTTTTAAGGCGGTCCAATTTTTAAGCCAATTTTTGATTTCTTAGAAAAAAGTGAAGTTGTTACCTGCCAAATCGTTTAACATTCGTCAAAACAGTTAGTAGATAGAAAGAGCACTGTCCCGAGAATACAGCGGGTGTTGTATAATAGCCCATTTGATTGTTTCTCAATAATTTTTTGACAACTTTTGCGACATGAAGCTGAGTGTTATCATGCAAAAGAATAACTTTGTCATGTCTGTTCTTATATTCCGGCCGTTTTCTCATAATGCCCATAGACTTTAAACGTACAGACCCTGCTTTTTGCTTTCAACCCCAACGTAAGTGCAAACTCGTCTTGCATTTGACTCAGATCTTTATCGAGTACTGCCTGCATTTCATTGTCTACGAATATTTTTGACTGTTCCAAACGATCTCTATCTTTAACGCTGAAATCAACACTTTTGAAGTGTCCAAATCATTCTCTACATGACTTGTCAATTAAACCATTGTCACCGTAAACTTCCACAAACCTACGATGAGCTTCAGCTGCACTATATTTCCAATTAAAATGAAAAATGAAAACTTCCCACTAATGCTGTTTGTTATCATATAGTCTGAAATTGTCAACAGCGTAAGAAAATACGTTTTGTATGAAACTCAAAATAATGCAAACTGGATGTTATCGGCAGATGTTCAATCTATCTAAAACCATGGCAATCAGTTGTTACTATTTCAAAATTGAATGCTTTTAGAGAGCCATTTTTGACAACGGACCAAATTAATTTGTACTCCCAAAATATATAGGGATAATTGTTTACCGCTGCAAAAAGATAGTGAGATATTACGATTACTCCTTTTACAGAAAGATTACAGGGTCTTATGCTTCTCATTATCAAAAATAGTAACATCTTTTGTGTTTTTAATGATAAAGAGTAAAACGGAATTTGACAGCTATAAAATAAAATGAAATAATGTAATTCAAAATAAAAATGAAAAAAATTAAAATTCAACAAGTACTTACAGTTTTGTATAAACATCTGTATGATTGTCAATTAATTTTTGTCCAAGATAATAATAAGCAAATATTACAATCAAAGATCCAATGATATAAGATAGCTTAGCTAATTCTTCTCTCGTATTTAAGGTAAAAGAAAGTATTTCAAATAACTATGATAGAAAATAATTGTCTATAAATTTGCGAAAGAAAAAAAATTTCAATTTTTTTTTTTGTTATGTGTTAACACTTTACTCACGTAAACGTAATCGATCATAATAATAATCGATCCGAATAATGCTTCGATTAAATAAACCGACTCGTAACACGATTTTATTAAATCTACAAAACTTGTAAAACAATGAAAAAAATTGTTTTAATATTAATAATATAATTAATAATATTAAATGTATAAATCAATAATAATAATAATAATAATAAATATATAATAATTTTATAAATATTAAATCTTTAATATTAATTGAAATTTTGTATATGTCTATTAACACATTGCGTACGGGTCACGAGATATCTCGTTTTCATGATTTAATTAATGATGGAATCAAAATTTGATTTTCTTATTACTAACGTAATAAGAAAACACCAGGTTAACGGAGTCTCGTGTATTATCCTAATCTCTAATTAACGAAAAAAATTAATGTTAATATTAATCAATGGATCATTACAGCTATTGCAACAGTAGCTCTGTATCCTACCTACGCAAACAGTGTGCCGTACGCAATGTGTTAATTAGTTTATAATATAGTTTTATACAATTAGTATATACTAACTTAATTGTATTAGTGTAGAATTGTATGATACCGACAATCCATTCACGTTCATCCGTCAATTGTCCATTAATTGAATTATGATCAAAATTTTGTTGGATATTTTTGAATCTTTCATCTATCCTCCATCTGTGTTAATTCAAAAAGTACTGCAATTTTTCTTTTAGTAACATAGAAACAAAAATGAAATATTTACAGTTTTTATTTTATCATATATAATTATATTTATATATATATATATATATAATTAATTGTTTTCCATTACTTACGAGACAATATTTAACAATGCACATGCGTGTTGTATGATTGCTACAAACATAGAATAATTGGCTACCCCTAACATACACACAATACATGTATACGTATATTCGCATGAATATAAAAGAAAGTAATCAATTTTATTTTTTGCTATGTAATCAACTTCCATTGGTATCATCAATTTTATTTCATTATTTCCAGCAAAAATATTCAAAAACATATGTAAAAATGATGGAAATAGAATAAAAATGATGTTTAAGTAAAAACTGACTGAAAAAGAAAAATAATTATTTTTATTTCTCATATATATATATATATATATATTTACAGTAAGTGTAGAAAATATTCGTACATTGATCAAATTTGTACAACTTCATTTTATATATCAATAAACCATTTAACGTTGCTTATATTTCGAGTATAAAAGGCAATTTTTTAAAAGGTTACACAATTCTAACAAAGAATCGATAAACTGGTTAAAAATATGTTTCAATGAGTTTTGTCAGAAATGAACTGGATCAAATTTTCTATAAAACATCGATAAATGAGAATGAACATTTGAAAATTCTGAATTTATTAGCACGTCTGGGTAGACCAAAAAAGTTCGACAATATTACATTGATACCACTGTATGAAAATATCAGACAAATTACAACATCAAAATTCAAGGACATAATAGACCTACTACTACATATCCCACAGGAATATCATGGTTTCTTCAAATCCCTTTCACACACGCAAAATGTAAATGAGCAGTAAATTGTTTTGTAATTGATGTAAGTTAAAAAATGTTTTCAATCGCATCAATTATGTTTCTGAAGTGTTTTAAAGATATGTCAAATAAATTGAGTATTATTTTTGTTTCAATTTGAAGCATCTTAAATTATGTTGAATGGATTTGGGCTTCTTCAAATTTTATAATGAATCTGGTTGTTAATTTTGAAAGTGGTGGTCTGACTGCATTTTTGGTTAGAAAACGCATATTATTCACTTAATAATTAGCATTATTTTAATAGGAACTGTAAATTGAACACCTTTAGATACACTTAAACAGTATGACACGTCAGTATTATCCTGTACGTATATTCATTTATACTCATGAATAAATTCATCGTTTATAAAAAAAACAATTATTTAATAAACTACATTTTCACAACATTTTATTTCAAATTGATCGTTGTACGAATACTTTTTACATCCACTGTATATTAATGAATAAATAGTATTCATGATGAATTTTCATTAACTTACTTGCAATTGTAATTGTACACAATCTGCTTACATTGGCGTATTTTTTGAGTATAATCAATTCCGGTTTATCTGCCAATTCATCCCAATCACATTTGATACGATGTAAAATATTATTCATCTAATATTAATTACGTATAAATGAATGATTGTAACGTGCGTTTATATTTATTTAAAAAAAAAAAAAACAAATAGAAACAAATAAACTGATATTTTTCAAGAAAATACGAACAATTTCACCATTCCATAATAAATTGTAATAACAAACACCGAAACATAAAGTAGGCAGAACTGTTTCCAGTAATTTGGTAATAGTACTAACTTTTAATTCCGACCTAAAGAGCATGGCTATCTAAAGGAAAATCTATTATTATTATTATTATTATTAATAATACGTAATTAAATAAAAACAGTCAATTTATATTTTTCCCCTTCTTTTATTTATTTAAAAAAAAATAAATAAATAAAAATCATATGATAATTGTGCCCATAAAATTATGAAAGTAGTCTAATGTAAGTCAAAATTAATAAAAAATGAGTTTATCAGTTATTACGCACTATATTATTATAAACTAAATAAATTCAATGTAATTTTTACGATATTATCAAAAATAAATAGTTAGATAATGTTTGTTATTTCAATATTGTATAAAATTCGTATTGTATAATGTTCATGTATAAATCTTGAAATATCTCGAAACAAGTGATATATGACTTAAACCACTTTCCCATAATTATGAGCACAATTAATCATACAGATGATCACACACATTATAATTATCACATTTAGGTATCAGACAGATGTTAATTAAATGAATTAATCTCATCAACACTGTCATCAACACTTACTTGTCCAAGTAATGCAGTAAATATAATAAAATTGATAAAACAAAAGTAAATCAATTGTTTCGTTGATCTCTGAAATTGCCATAAGCCAATAATCTTAAAAAATAATCGATTATAAACGTAATACTCATTTCGAATACAATCTTCATCTTTTATTATCATACTGTTGTGTATAGTTTGACTTCCTAACTTTGACTAACTTCAATCCTACGATTGTGTATCACATTAAGTATTCTAATTATACCTTTCAGGTATCTATTAAATTAAATATGAACAGGTGTGTATGTGTTTGTGTGTATGTGTTTGTTGTGTTGAATTAATAGAAAACATTTCTTCACAATATACAATGTGTAGTATTCATATAACGTCTTACATTTTTCCCCCTTTATAGGACAATCATATCTAAACGACAGGTGTATATTCCCAACAATTAAGTAATTTGTTGTTGTTACATCTTTATAGGGGGGTGGGGGGGGTGGAATACATTTTATCCCTTCCACAAAGGACATGCGCATTATGAATATCCGATTTTTTCATCGGATTGCTTTTTACTCAGTTTACTTTTATCCTTCGAATAGAAACGTATTACTTAAACCAGGGGTGAGCAATCTTGTTTTAGAAACGGGCTTATCCAAATTTTGAAATATTTTTGTGAAAAATTGAAATTGCTTGTTGATCGTATTGGTTGTATGATAACAAACTTAAAGGTATAAGTGTTATTATTTATTATAAACAATTAATTCAATAATTACATATTTTAATGGTCATCAAAGACCAAGCACAAACACGTTTACATCCATAGAGATATTACAGATAGAGGAAACAAATCATAGGCGGTTGTGTAAGTGGTAAATGTCTCTGCATGAATATAGCAACAAAAAACGAAAGGTTCATGTTGTCTCTCTCTAACTCATGCAGTACAAATATATACATATATAACGCAAGAAAGAACAAAAGATTCGCAAGTTAGAGAGAGACAACATCAACCTCTTATTTTCTAGCTCTTTTTATTTCGCCGACAGGTTTTATACTGGCTTGTTTGCTCTAAGGACCCTGCAGGAGGGACGAGTCAAAGAATTTTGGGGGACAGGAACTTATGTAGTCACGTGATTGCGCGCGAATGAATCAAACATTTTAAATAGTATAAAAGTTGTATATAGTAATAGTGAATAGTGTAGGGGGGGGGGGGTAGAGTGGTGAATTGGTTTGAAAAAATTATGAAATAATGAATTGCATCAAATACAGACAAAAAGTGAACCATATTTAATGATAATTAAAAAATTGATATTAAAATGGAATAGGTTAAACAAAAATATTATTATAAATTTAAAAAGAAAGATTCAATTAAGTTTGATTTGATTAAAGGCATTACAGTATTTTGAAATTTCTAAACAACTTGTAGGAATTTATATAATTTTCATAAATACAATTATCTACTATATATATATATATATATATATATATATATATATATATATTATATTAATAATTATTTTAATCATTAGTACAATTTGTTTTTAATTTCTAATATTAATAAATCAGCTAGGATTCGTGGGTATTATATCATCATAACTAACCACAGCCGTTATTTATACATACTAAAGATAAACATGGCTGCGCGTTGTATCGGAAGCTGTCCCCCAAAATTTTCAGCAATTAGCAACCCCCAGCAATATGTATGAAGCGTCCCTTCTACAGGGTGTCTAGTTTGCTCTATGTGTAGTATCTCTATGGTTTACATCACGTGGAACAGCTATATATATGTAAGATTCGTGGAAAAAAACTGGACCGCTGGACTGACTGGACCGGGACCCGAACCACGGATCTTTTGCTTTCCGGGCGACTGCTCTTTAACCAATTGAGCTATCCAGGGCCCACCGACCAGTTCCCTTCCACGAATGCTTTAGTCCAGTCAAAATAGCCCTGAAATCGGGTTTTTGAGCTATACGGCTGAAAAAATATGGAAATTATCAGAAAAATGCGTACAATACTGTGGGCAAAGTAAAAAAGTTCTCAACCACCGGGAAAGGGGTGAAAAAAATTAAAAACTACCCCAAAATACGATTTTTGGATTATATGTTGAAAATATCAAAAAAAGTTTCAAATAAAAGTTGTAGAGCAAAAAATTTTAGGCCTATCTATATCAGACCATTTTTCCCCTAAAACGCACCCTTTCACCCCTACGACGGTTCAAAGTACTCAAAAAATGAAAATTCAATAAAAAATATAAAAATTGGACTTTTAAAAATTTTTTTTTTTAATTATCTTTAAAAAACTACAAAGAATAATCGTAGGGAAACAAAAAATTTTTTTTTTCATCCCTTCTATTAAAAATCAAGGGGTGAAAACGGTTTTTGCTCGATATTTCGCTTAAAACGGGTTATTTAAAAAAATTTTCTTTTTCATATGAATTTTTAATTTATTTTTTAAATTTTGGTGTTGAATTTATATTTATAAATATTTACCTGTAGGAAATATCCCAATTTAAAGACAGGTAATTACTCCCTTAGTCCTACGCCTTTGTAGAAAGAAACAGAAAATGAAGCTATCCTGCTCTTACTCATTGTGACGTAGTCGCCATGGCACGCATGCGCAGACTCTTAACTTCCATGCGTGCAAGAGAGATAGACAACCTATTGTTAGCTTCGTTCAAATGTAAACAGTATAACTCGATGAAACCCTTTTTCTTAAATATATTCTCTTTTTCTTCTATATTCTCTATAGCTCGAGAGTCTCGCGCGCATCTGTGACAGCATGATAGATTTTTGAAAATATTTCAAAAAGTAAGCGAGATAAAGCGATTTTGTATAAATTATGTTTTGTAGACAATTTTATTTGCTACAAAAAAGGTTTAGTACTAAAATATATTATCTTCCTCACTTTTCGAGATATATTAAAAAAATTAAAAAACTATTCCCACCTTTTCTTACATTTTTGAAAATATCTCAAAAAGTAAGCGAGATAAAGCGATTTTGTATTAATTATGTTTTGTAGACAATTTTATTTGCTACAAAAAAGGTGCAGTACTAAAATATATTATCTTCCTCACTTTTCGAGATATATTAAAAAAATTAAAAAACTATTCCCACCTTTTCTTACATTTTTGAAAATATCTCAAAAAGTAAGCGAGATAAAGCGATTTTGTATAAATTATGTTTTGTAGACAATTTTATTTGCTACAAAAAAGGTGCAGTACTAAAATATATTATCTTCCTCACTTTTCGAGATATATTAAAAAAATTAAAAAACTATTCCCACCTTTTCTTACATTTTTGAAAATATCTCAAAAAGTAAGCGAGATAAAGCGATTTTGTATTAATTATGTTTTGTAGACAATTTTATTTGCTACAAAAAAGGTTTAGTACTAAAATATATTATCTTCCTCACTTTTCGAGATATATTAAAAAAATTAAAAAACTATTCCCACCTTTTCTTACATTTTTGAAAATATCTCAAAAAGTAAGCGAGATAAAGCGATTTTGTATTAATTATGTTTTGTAGACAATTTTATTTGCTACAAAAAAGGTGCAGTACTAAAATATATTATCTTCCTCACTTTTCGAGATATATTAAAAAAATATGATTACTCTCTTACCTCATACTTTTTATTAAGTTTCACTACTGACAAGGACAGCGCAAGGTCTTGCCCTCTCGGATTTTGTTCAAATTTTGCAGGATGATAGATTTTGCTTACCTTTTTACGAATATATAGTGTTATAGGAGCCACTACTCAATAATTTTTGAGATATTTGCCATTAAAAATGCTTATGAGGCTATCTAGTGTTTAAATTTACTTCTGAAGTAAGCAATGGTATATAATAGGTTTAGAATAACGACAACGATTCGGCGATTCGTTCCTATAGTGGGCCGAGTCTTTTAGGGTTCGAATCTTGGGAGGGTAAATTTATTTTTTTTCTATTTTTATATGTAAAGATACATAATAGAGTTTAAATAAGTTGAAAATGAAATGTCTTAAATGACTAGAAACCTTATAAGAGTTTTTTTTTTTATTAGCATTTGTATATGTTCTCAATTCTCACTATTTTCAAAATAAATATCAATGATTTTGAAAAAATACTAAAATATCGAGACAAATTAATTTTTAATTATTAATTATATTATTTATTAATTAATTAATTTTTTTTCGATATGTTTATTGCAGTGTACATTCAGATTCTCACGTAGGGCTGAATCACTGTTTACTCTCTATTCTCACTTGGGAAATGCTTTTATTGTTTTGTAATAAATCTTATTCTGTACATATGGGGCATTCCACGCCAAATCGGACGGTTTTAAAAATTTTTATTTTTGATTTCCGCCATTTTTTGGTATCTTTTAGTACCCACTGAAAAACCCTTCCTCCTAAATTGTGGCATTTTTTGATCTGCCTGATATCTGAAAGATATCGAATTTTTAAAAAGCAGCTCTTTCTGTGGTTTTTAGCCCGTACCTTTTTTAAAACTTATCCAAATGAAAATTACCATTCTACATAAAAGTTTTGTTTTTCAATGTACTTTTCGAAAAAAAAATTCAAAAAAATTATTTAAAGTGTCTTAATACGTAATTTTCGACTTTTAAACTTTAAATTGCATTTTTTAAAGTGAGTGCATATTTAGATTTTCTTCATAATTTTTAAAGCAAACCTACTAATTTTACGTTTTAGGCCGGTCTGGCCGTGGGCCTTCGATAACTACTATTTTTTTTCAAGTTTTAAAATTTTAAAAAAAATTTTTTTATTACATTTTAATAAATTTTATCATTTATTTCTCTCTATTAATGTATTTTAAAACACTTTACATATTTTTTTTTTATTATAACAAGCGTAGGAAAGTCTTAATTACTGATTAAGATTAATAATTAACAAAAATAAGAAAAGTCTTGATATATTTTCGTGATTTTTTGAGAAATTTTAGCAGTCTAATCATTGATATTTATTTTGAAAATAGTGAGAATTGAGAACATATACAAATGCTAATAAAAAAAAAACTCTTATAAGGTTTCTAGTCATTTAAGACATTTCATTTTCAACATATTTAAACTCTATTATGTATCTTTACATATAAAAATAGAAAAAAAATAAATTTACCTCCCAAGATTCGAACCCTAAAAGACTCGGCCCACTATAGGAACGAATCGCCGAATCGTTGTCGTTATTCTAAACCTATTATATACCATTGCTTACTTCAGAAGTAAATTTAAACACTAGATAGCCTCATAAGCATTTTTAATGGCAAATATCTCAAAAATTATTGAGTAGTGGCTCCTATAACACTATATATTCGTAAAAAGGTAAGCAAAATCTATCATCCTGCAAAATTTGAACAAAATCCGAGAGGGCAAGACCTTGCGCTGTCCTTGTCAGTAGTGAAACTTAATAAAAAGTATGAGGTAAGAGAGTAATCATATTTTTTTAATATATCTCGAAAAGTGAGGAAGATAATATATTTTAGTACTGCACCTTTTTTGTAGCAAATAAAATTGTCTACAAAACATAATTAATACAAAATCGCTTTATCTCGCTTACTTTTTGAGATATTTTCAAAAATGTAAGAAAAGGTGGGAATAGTTTTTTAATTTTTTTAATATATCTCGAAAAGTGAGGAAGATAATATATTTTAGTACTGCACCTTTTTTGTAGCAAATAAAATTGTCTACAAAACATAATTAATACAAAATCGCTTTATCTCGCTTACTTTTTGAGATATTTTCAAAAATGTAAGAAAAGGTGGGAATAGTTTTTTAATTTTTTTAATATATCTCGAAAAGTGAGGAAGATAATATATTTTAGTACTAAACCTTTTTTGTAGCAAATAAAATTGTCTACAAAACATAATTAATACAAAATCGCTTTATCTCGCTTACTTTTTGAAATATTTTCAAAAATCTATCATGCTGTCACAGATGCGCGCGAGACTCTCGAGCTATAGAGAATATAGAAGAAAAAGAGAATAAATTTAAGAAAAAGGGTTTCATCGAGTTATACTGTTTACATTTGAACGAAGCTAACAATAGGTTGTCTATCTCTCTTGCACGCATGGAAGTTAAGAGTCTGCGCATGCGTGCCATGGCGACTACGTCACAATGAGTAAGAGCAGGATAGCTTCATTTTCTGTTTCTTTCTACAAAGGCGTAGGACTAAGGGAGTAATTACCTGTCTTTAAATTGGGATATTTCCTACAGGTAAATATTTATAAATATAAATTCAACACCAAAATTTAAAAAATAAATTAAAAATTCATATGAAAAAGAAAATTTTTTTAAATAACCCGTTTTAAGCGAAATATCGAGCAAAAACCGTTTTCACCCCTTGATTTTTAATAGAAGGGATGAAAAAAAAAATTTTTTGTTTCCCTACGATTATTCTTTGTAGTTTTTTAAAGATAATTAAAAAAAAAAAATTTTTAAAAGTCCAATTTTTATATTTTTTATTGAATTTTCATTTTTTGAGTACTTTGAACCGTCGTAGGGGTGAAAGGGTGCGTTTTAGGGGAAAAATGGTCTGATATAGATAGGCCTAAAATTTTTTGCTCTACAACTTTTATTTGAAACTTTTTTTGATATTTTCAACATATAATCCAAAAATCGTATTTTGGGGTAGTTTTTAATTTTTTTCACCCCTTTCCCGGTGGTTGAGAACTTTTTTACTTTGCCCACAGTATTGTACGCATTTTTCTGATAATTTCCATATTTTTTCAGCCGTATAGCTCAAAAACCCGATTTCAGGGCTATTTTGACTGGACTACTTACCAAGTTTGGCATGGAGGCGTTCGTCCCACATTCCACCCCCTACAACAACAACATTCGACCCCGAATGTTCCGTCATAACCACCCCACCTTTGGTGGCATCTTCGTTACTCGTTACGTCCTTACTGGTTACGTCTTTACTCGTTCCGAACACGTTGCCGAGGCTCCGTAAGACCGTCTTGTCTAGTTCCTCGGCCAACCGTTCGCGTCGCCACTATCGGCCACACTCTTTACTCTTTTGAAATTATTTATAAATAATTTCCTCTTGTGGCGTTGTAAGACTTGTGGAACATGCTACGAAACAGACCTCCATCCCGGACGAGCCCTCAAATGTAAGATTCGTGGAAAAAAACTGGACCGCTGGACTGACTGGACCGGGACTCGAACCACGGATCTTTCGCTTTCCGGGCGACTGCTCTTTAACCAATTGAGCTATCCAGGGCCCACCGACCAGTTCCCTTCCACGAATGCTTATCAAGTTTGGCATGGAGGCGTTCGTCCCACATATACGACTAACTACGGTAAAACAAAATGAAATCCATTGGAAGAAATTCGGATCGATTCGAATCGATTAAACAGCTGCCATTTAAGCTTATCAGCAATATTAACTGTACATACTTCAACAATTTTGGCGAATCAAAATCACACTTCTTAATAGTATTTAAAATTGTATTCATATTATAAACATTAGATTACAAAAACACGAAATGTAAATCAAAAAATAGATTACATAGAAAAAATATATTAACGGAAGAATATCTGTAATAGAAATAAACGTTTAGTGGGTCGCATGCGGCCCCGAGGGACCTGACTTAAACGATTTATTAATTGTAAATCAATATTTTACAAAAAAAAAAAAAGAAATGAAGCAAAACTTGGTTATAGAGAAATTTTAGTTTTTTTTTTTTTTTTTTTTCATCGTTATTGTTGATGTTTCATAATTTTGTTAAATATTTAAATAATTCTCTACTTATAAAACACGCATCAAAAAAAAAAAAAACAACAACAAAATGAAGAAGTAGAAGAAGAAGTTGTAGATGAAGTAAAATAAAAAAAAAGAAAAGAAGAAGAAGAAGAGAATAATGTGGACAGAATCAGCTGTTGTTCTCCACTTTTGTATGGAAAATTAGTTTCTTAAACCAAAGTCCAAGGATTGGCAGGAAGTTCATTAATTATGTAATCACATTTCGTTATGCGCATGCCTCTCTTTTCCTTCTTTATCCGTGAAAACAAACATCTATCCATTTTCTTCCAACAATTTCTCTTCCTTACACATACACACAAACACACACACACACAAACTCGTATCTCACGTTTCTCAGGAACGATTGAACAAAGTTTTCCAAGAAAGAGAGAGAGAGAGAGAAAGAAAAGACCTTTAAAAGTTGGTAAAAGAGGGGAAGTCTACGAAACGATTCATTGAATTTTCTATCTCTTTCCTCTTACTTTGAGTTCTTCTTAACACAGAAGAAGAGAGTGGGAGGAAGAGAAGGAGGTAGAATAAGAAAGGGAGGAGAGAAAAATGATAGTACGAGCAGGTGGAAAATTTGAATAGCCAATTGTTGAGATTTCAAACGAGAAGAATAAGATATATACATACATATATATATATACTAGGATATCCCTGGCACGTGTTACTAGAGCTTTGTTATAAAATGTTGATATAATATATTTCTAAATTATTCAGTAAATTATAACTCACAAAATAATACTACAATTATAATGGAATATATGAGACAATAATGCAAGAAAAAATATCAGAATTAAGGTTAGTTCTGTCACATGTAATTCTGAATATACGAGCCGTTTATTTTAAAAGTAACCTAACTCTATTTATGTTTGAATCGAGATATTGCAATTAAAAATATACGTACAGGATATACTGACGTGTCATACTGTTTAAGTGTATCTAAACGTGTTCAATTTACAGTTCCTATTAAAATAATGCCAATTATTAAGTGAATAATATGAGTTTTCTTACCAAAAATGCAGTCAGACCACCACTTTCAAAATTAACAACCAGATTCATTATAAAATTTGAAGAAGCCCAAATCCATTCAACATAATTTAAGATGCTTTAAATTGAAAACAAAAATAATACTTAATTTATTTGACATATCTTTAAAACACTTCAGAAACATAATTGATGCGATTGAAAACATTTTTTAACTTACATCAATTACAAAACAATTTACTGCTCATTTACATTTTGCATGTGTGAAAGGGATTTGAAGAAACCATGATATTCCTGTGGGATATGTAGTAGTAGGTCTATTATGTCCTTGAATTTTGATGTTGTAATTTGTCTGATATTTTCATACAATGGTGTCAATGTAATATTGTCGAAATTTTTTGGTCTACCCAGATGTGCTAATAAATTCAGAATTTTCAAATTTTCATTCTCATTTATCGATGTTTTATAGAAAATTTGATCCAGTTCATTTCTGACAAAACACATTGAAACATATTTTTAATCAGTTTATCGATTTTTTGTTAGAATTGTGTACTATTTTTAAAAATTGCCTTTTCTAATCATTTTGGTCATACAAAAATCTTCTTGTTTCATTTGATTTACACAATAAAGTTATTACCTTTCCAGCACTTTCTGATAATATGATAATAATCTTTGGAGGACAAACATGTTCAATGACATTTCTAGCATGCTAAAATCTCTATCATTACGAGTAATTACGAACAATCGGAAAATAATCGTTGACAATTAGAGTTAGGCTCCTTTCAAAATAAACTTTGTCATCATTTTGTTGATCGGTAAATTTTCGTGCTGTAAAATTTGAATGATTTTTAATAAATTAATAACAAATTGATTTAGAATGAAAGGAACATGTAAAAATGTAATTATTACAGTAGCTAACTGGAATTTTTAGGAAAATAGAATTAGGCCACTTGCCAAAATAAATGGCTAATATCAAAATAATTGACAACTGTGATACAGCACCATCTACAATTCTGAACTATTTAATGCAATTTAATAAATATTCACTAATAATTTCGAAGAATTTAAATTATTTATAAGATAACACAATTTTTAATGTATAATATATAGTATGTAAATAACAACACGCAAAGTAATATCACAATTAAAATGGATTACATAAAATAATATTACTCAAAAAAAAATATAAAAAGGTAGGTTAGTTATGTTCACATGTAATTCTGAATATATCGAAATAATTGAATTGTATACAGCCCCATTTATAATTCTAAACTATTTAATGCAGTCAAATCAATATTCACTAATAATTTGTGAGATTTCAAATATGGAAGCATAAGACAACAAAATTTTTCATCTATAGAATATATATAATATATAAATAATACCCACAATTGCAATGGAATACATAAAATAATATTACACTAAAAAATGTAAAAAGCAATGTTAGTTATATCACATGTAATTCTGTATATATCGAAATAATCGAATTGTAATACAGCGCTATCTATTAAAAATTTACAGTACCTATAGAAACCTAGATAACCTATAAATAATAAATGAGTTCTAAACTATCTAGTAAATCACAACAACACGCTCACAATAATACCGCAATTAGAATGGAATACATAAAATAATAATAATACACAAAAAAAAATATAAAAAACAAGGTTATGTCATGCAAATCTGAATAAACCATACGACGTGAATTTATCCAAATAATTGAATTGTAATAAGAGCGCTATCTATTGAAAACTTACAGTACCTAAAGACCTAGATAACCTCTAAATAATAAAAAATCAAAATTATCGGAACAAAAACTATCCTATGTCCCAAGTTAAAAAAAAAAAAATCACACAAAATTAAACCAATTTCATTAATATCGATTCAGTAATTTCGAAATTCATTGGAAACCAATAATATAAAACTAAGTTTTTCTGTATAAAAATATATACATGATGCTTCTTCCAATCTAAATAAATTACAATCTTATTTCTTTTTATTTTGATTCTTTTATCTTTTTTTTTTTTTTTGTTATCATTTGATAACTTCATTAATTTAATTAATCATTTACTCTATGCTTCGTTATTTTCAAATCACAATAAACAATATTTAAACAAATCTAAAAAAAGAAAAATGGTATTATTACATAGATGTTACATATATAAAATTACATTTACCTATACATTAATTATTCTTATATCATCGTAATTTTCTATATACGTTTACAAATGTGAGTAGATCACAGCAATGTCACGGTGATTAATTTTATCTCACGGTATTACGTGTTACCTGTAAAGAATTATTCACGCACAAATGCACACACCTACCCATCCACGTACACACAAACATACACTCACATACACATAGAGTAGACGTAGACATATATATATATACATATATAGGATACTGAATAGTTTAGTCAGTGTGTCCGTTATCAAACTGTCGCATCGTTTCACCAAATGCAAAGTGCCCGAATGCGCAAGCGTTAATTTGCGAAAACACGGTTTCACGACGAGTTGACAGTCTCTGGACGTTCACGTTTGCTACTACGTTTGGACACTTGGCACGACAATTTCCTCTATGTATGTGTATATATGTGTGTCTCTTTCTATTTTTCCTACTATCTCTGTCTGACGCATTTTTCTCATACACACAGTCGGTTGTCTCTCTTTTGTTATCATGAAATTCGTTTATCACCGTGCATCGTTTTGTAATTTTATTTGAAGGATCGATAATCCGAACCAGAACCAGTCAGAGAACTCTCTCTCTTTCTCTCTTTCTCTTTACCATATTTTATCGTTTAATATAATATATTTATTAATTTCGATGTTGAAAAATTACATCGAATAAATTATAATTACATATAATAAAAAATAAAAATAAATAAAAACAATGAATGTGAAAAAGAGAATATGTATGAATATTTTGTCAAAAGGAATGATTTTCTATAAAACTTAAAGTAATTCGTAAACGTTGTAGGATCTGTGTGTGTGTGTGTGTGTGTGTGTGTGTATGGGTAAGGACCGTCAAAATGATTAACCTTAATAAGCCTTCTCTAACCTCGTCATCGTTTTACCGTAGATGAAGCTATTATTAGTGGCACGAGCCAGTCTCGTGACGTAGTTTGAACCTGACCCTGTCTCGTGTCCCGAGAACGAACATGCCACATTTCATTCTCTCATGCTGTCAGTGTCGTTCAAGTTTCATTTTGTTATCAATTTTTTCTTTTTTTTTCTTTTTCAACAAACACGTTTACTCTCTCTCTCTCTCTCTCTCTTTTTTTTTTACATATGACATAATAATTCACGTAACGTGTTAATAACTTAATTAATTATCATAAAAGGCCCCTAATGTTTCGAGTCAATCTCTACGTCATTTTGATTACAAACTCGTATTGTTTTTTTTTTTTTTCTATCAATTGTTTAACCAACAATAACAAGTTCGAAACAGACATTTTTACAGTTGAACAAAACATTGAAGAAATTCGTTGACTTCGATTTGATCGATAAATGGACGTTAAGCACCGACTCATTTCTAAAGTGTCGAGTTTTTTGTCTGCTTAATCAGATCCCCCCACCACCACCACCCCACTCCTCTCCTCTAACACTTTGCCCCATCTGCCTTCAGCTGCCTTTTTCTTTTATTTTTTTTTTTTTTTTTACTCTTCCGACATAACGATTTTAAGAGAACATTTTCTATCAGCCCGTTTAATGGGGTAAATGTTAAGGAAACTCACAACAGTGAAAGGGGGGAAGCTTTCAAAACGATTAACCGGCTGCAAAAAGCTCGTAACTTCGTTTTATATAACCTGACAAAGACAAAAGTATACCAGTAATGTACATATATGTTTATGTGTATGTGTATACAGTAGTAGTAGTGGTAGGGGTGCATCGATGAACTTGGATTTTGGTTTAACAATAGGTGTTGCTATTTATTAATGAAAATATGCTGATCATTTTGTTTGATTTATTTTTCTATGCAAAATTTGTATCCCCCCCCCACCCTAACCCATCCGGATATTATTACAAGCCGTATAATACAAATTTGAACATAAGGATAGGGGACGAGTTTAAGTTTCACTTCCTCTACCAATCTCGATGGCAGGAAACTTCCGTGCTCGTGGCAGCTTGAAAAATGAGAAGCTTAATTTCAATTTGCCACATTTTTCGCACGCCTGGCAAAGACCTCGCGTGATTCTTCGTGTTATCGCGACCTACGATAACTAATCTCTCTCTTTCTCTTTCTTTTTAGTTATCTACATCATCATCATCACGAAATTATCGATTAGTACAAAACGTGCACGAAAAGAGAACAAATTCATAAAAATGAGAGAAGAAACATGAGTGAACATTTTTACATACAACACCGGTTATATTAAAACCTAATAACAATAATAAATATTTAACAAGTTGACTGTGTGTGTGTGTTTGTGTGCCATGTGAGCCATGCATGGCTGACGGCAAATATTCTGAACAGGCCCAATCGGCCGTATTTGGCTGACGCTTTTTTTTAGTGCTTCCAAGAAATATTAGTTAATATTTCGAATGATATTTCACAAAATATGAGACTACTGAATTGTTTTAAAAGTTTTCTACAAAAAAAATATGAATTGTTATTAAAAATGATTTACAATGAAATTCTTTGAAACAGTCTAAACAAAGTTGAGGTTGTTCTGAGCAATTTGAGCAAAACGTTGTTGTCATTTTTATATTTATTCGTGCTTTTGATCGATCCTATAAAGTCTTATATTCGAATAACATCATTTGCAAGCTCTTCTAATTTTTTGTCTAAAAGCATTTTTTTTTTTAGATGCCAATATTATGACTACAATGATCTGAAAATTGATTTATATTATCTGTCAAAGTTCTAATCATTTCAGAGCTAATATTTCTCTACAATTTCTGATAATTATGTTTTTTTCTTTTGTTGCAATCTTGAAAATGATTGAAAGCATTTACAACTGCAATGCCCAGAAGAAGCTGGAAAATATTTGATAAAGAAAAAATATTCTCATTTTCGAATCACACACGTTTTCTTAGATACTTCGTTCTTGAAATAAGATTGTCAACTAAATGCATGTAGTCAAACATTTCGTTTTAAACGTGCTTATCTTTTGTTATAAGAAGATATGAAACAAAAAAGCTTCAATAATCATCCAAAAAAGATTATCCTCTCTATAAGATAAGAATTTCCTTCTAAATGTAATGTTTTACTAGAATAAATAACTATTGACACAGTATAGTTATACACCGCCATTATTGTGTAGCGCAGTATAGCAGCGCACGTGGGCCTGACGAGTTTCTTGAGAACTAGCATAACGGTCAACATGTTAACCGTCTGAGTTCCAGTGTTTTATTGAAAAAACACTGTAGAATTTTTTGTAAACAGCGCGATCGCGTTTTCTCTAAATGAAAACAAAATGTGCTGGCATTTCTCAACATAAAATTTCAACAGCGCGATCGCGTTGCTTGGGACTCAAACGGTTAGCTAAGTTGTGGAATAAAAATGTACGAAAGATAGATAGTGAGAGTGATAGCAAAATAAAAAAAAAAAAAAACAGGATAACAAGTTGTGAATCGTAAATTGAAATCGAATGTTTTATTTTTTTTTTTTTTTTTTTTTACTCAATCGAATGTTATTGACGTCACGATTGCAATGACGATCAACCGTGTTCTAGTTGAACGAATTAAATGACGTTCGATTTGCGTTTAATCGAACGAAAACATCACTCGCGCGCGTGCAACGTGAAAGAGATGGAAGAGAAGAGAATGAGAAAGGTGTTTGTCTGCTCTCAATCTCTTTCTCTCTCTTTCTGTAAGAGAAAAACAGAGAAAGGAGAGTGTAGAGATATGCGTAGGCAAATTTTGTAGAATTGTATGAGTGTACTGTCGACCACCATTCCACTAACCGAATGGTTGACTGCAATTTTTGGGGAGAGTGTATATTACGAGTGCAACGTCCAACGAATAAATTTCATCGATAGGATCCGAACAATTGGCCGTCCAATGAACCGTACCATTTCGATTCGAGTTTTCCTACTCGTTACTGCTACTTCCATTCCTTTCTTCTTTGTTATTTTTTTTTCTTTTTTGTCCCACCTACCCACCTTCTCTCTAGGTTACATCTATGCATTTCTCTCCTCTCTCTCTCTCTCTCACTCTCTCCCATTTTGGGATACACGCAAGCGAATTTTAGCAAACGTCACACCGCACAACGTTTTCGATCCGATAGAGAAATTTATGGTCGATTCTAGAACCATTTTGTTATAAATTACATCGATTCTTCTCGACGCATCGTATTTCTCACATACACAGACACATATAGAAAGCTTGTTCGAAATGGTTACTATCAAGCATCTTTCTTTCTAACTTCGTTTTCTCCTGATTCTGTTACGATATCTATTTTTAGTCTGATAATGGTGATAAAATAATAATAATACTTCTGGTTAGTTAACTTAACCTTTACACGCCACTATAGTGGCTTTCACAGATGCCATCTTCCAATACAATACACCACTATAGTTGCTTTCGCGGATGCTATCTATCTTCTAATACGACGCGCCACAAAAGTGACTTTTGCCAATGACCTCTACCAGTAAAACGCACCACTATAGTGAATTTCGCTGATGTCATCTTTTGTCCATTACGACGCGCCACTATAGTTGCTTTCGTGGATGCCATCTATCTTCTAATATGACGCGCCACTATAGTGGGTTTCAAAGATGCCATCTTCCAATACAATGTTCCACTATAGTTGCCTTCGCGGATACCGTTTTCCAATACAATACACCACTACAGTTGCTTTCGCGGATGCTATCTGCCTTCTAATACGACGCGCCACAAAAGTGACTTTTACCAATGTCCTCTACCAGTACAACGCACCACTATAGTGAATTTCGCTGATACCACCTATCTTCTAATACGACTCACCACTATAGTGACTTCTGCGAATGCAATTTACCAGTACGAGGTTTTCGTGAATGTTATTTTCTAATACGACGCGCCACTATAGTGGGTTTCACAGATGCCATCTTCCAATACAATGCGCCACTATAGTTGCCTTTGCGGATACCGTTTTCCAATACAATACACCACTATAGTTGCTTTCATGAATGCTATCTACCTTCTAATACGACGCACCATTATAGTGACTTCTGCGAATGCAATTTACCTATACGACACGCAACAATAGTGGTTATCGTGAATGTCATTTTCTAGTACGACGCGCCACTATAGTTGCTTCCATGGATACCATCTTTTCACCATTCCGACACGCCACTATAGTGGCTTTCACAGATGCCATCTTCCAATACAATACAACACAATAGTTGCTTTCGCGAATGCTATCTATCTTCTAATTCGACGCGCTACTATAGTTGCTTTCGTGGATGCCATCATTTCACCATTCCGACGCGCCACTATAATGACTTTCGCGGATGCCATCTTTTTTCCATTCCGACGTGCCACTATAATGGCTTTCACAAATGTCATCTATAAGAAAAGACTTATACATTCCCACGATAGAAGAAGAAATAACCAAGAACGAGAGAAAAAGAAAACATCGACGGCAAAGAACGAATACTAATAAACCAATTTCCATGAATATTATAAAATCACCTTTAGAATGACTTCGATCCCTTTGTCTAATATATATTATATATATATAATATATTATATATAATTATATTAATAGATAATTTTGTTCTTTTTGTATGCAACGACAACGACAACAACGACAATGGTGGGTTGACATTTTTTGCAGAATATTTCGTTATAAAGTATGTCATCGTCAACGAAAATAGCACACAGGGTTTTTTTTTCATCGTCAGTCAGTAAAGCAGAGAATTTGATCGAAGTGCGTTGTCGTAAAAATGCATAATGCAGTCAACATAAATTTCATTTAGCACACGATGTCTGATTTGCAACGGCAGCCCTACCATCACCTCCATAATCGCACACAAGTTGAATGAATTTTGAAATAATGAAAAACGTTTACAATATTCTTTAACCTCTTAGACACTACGCGCCATCTATAGTGGCTTTCGCGGATGCCATCTTGCAGTACGACGCGCCACTATAGTGGCTTTCGCGGATAACATCTTTTAAAATATATTATACCTAATTTTATTATTAATTATTAAAGTATATGTGTATCATTTCCTTAAGAAAAATTCTAATTAAATTATTAAATACATGATTTCAATGTACCCTCGTATAGAACAGCCATTGCAACATTCAGCACTACCTAAGAGGTTAAATATGCATTCATGAGAAGATTAATTGGTCTAATCATAGATAGATCAATGAATAACACATATTATACAATACATACGTAAATTTCATACAGATATATAATAATATCATTGATATATAATAGTAATTACATCAAAATACTGTGACACGAACATTAATATAATCATGTTATTATGTTCCATTATAAATGATTATGGTATACTGTCCTCTCCCTTTCCTCCCCTCCCCTCCCCACTATCCCCTCCCCGCCTCCCCCATTACTTATAATAATATTTATCTCTATTGTTCTCCTCTTATCACTTGTCGTTCTCGATTGGCATTAATGCGTGCAAAATTCAAATTCCCTGCCAATTTGAACCTATTACCTCTTTACTTGTGTAAGTATGTGTGTGTTAACAAATGGATAATGTCACAAAGTGTTTTCAATGAGAAGAATAGAAGATGATAATCCTATATGGATGAAAGATCACCCCTCGGCCCCACTATCACCACCCCTTATCCCTACGAGAAGAAAGAAACTCGGAGAGAGAGAATTGGCTTGGTGGGTTGGTCATACTTAATTCTTTATCAACGGAAGTTTGCCAATTTTTTTCTCTCTTTTTACTCGTTAGATAAAAGAGAGAATGAGGGGACAGACAAAGGAAGAAATAAAAAGCATTCGGAAGCTTTCGGACCTCTCTCTCTCTCTCTGTCTGTCTCTCTCTCTCAGTTGAGGATCAAACTGAAACTGCAGGAAAACGCAACGTTATTCGTACTCATCTGAAATTTCGTTGACTTTTTCATTTCGGATTATCCAAAAAGCGATCCTAACGATTGTAACTCGTTCGTGAAGGTAAAAAAGAGGTGAGGATTACGTCTAGCAACATCGATTGGATTAATTTCATTCGGGTGAAACGAACAATCGGCCTCCAGCTACTACTACTACTACTACTACTACTACTACTACTACTACTATCATTTTCATTTCACTCTCTTTTCTTTCACTATACACTTTTTCTCGCTTTCAATGAGCAAAGGGACAAAGAGAAAAAGAGAACATTGAACAAAACTCCATTGACCCTCTGTATAATCCTTTTCCATAGAACAAAGACTCGAGATTAATGGAGAAAGATGTTACTAATCATATTAATCAAATTTTTACTACTTGTTTTTCTTTTCTTTTCTTTTTTTTTCTCTCTCTCTCTGAAAAAGAATAAAATAATAGAGAAGAAAATTTATTTAAAAAAAAAAAAAAAACATGTTTAATTTTATTTAGTATAACTCATTGAACTCATTCGAGACACAGTTTTGCACACTGTGTGTGTAATCATAATAATCAACTATTATCAGTTATTTTAAGTAAAATATTCATCCAAATAAGACTTTTTTTGTATGAATATTTTCTTTCAAGTATAAAGAAACAAAATCCGAAATTAGTTTTCATGTATCCTGACAAAAAAAAAAGAATATGTTATTGGAATTATCGAAATATTACATTTTGACAAAATATCAATGCAATTGTACTTTACAATTGGTGTAATATTTAATAAAAATTTATTTACAAATTATATTTTTTTTTTGTTAATAATTGAGTTGCATTATTTTATTAACTTTGAACATTTTTCTAACATTTTATTTCTCATTTGTATTATTTTCTTCGTTTTTCAATTAATTTTTTTATTTTGACTTTTTACCATTTCTTCAGAAATTTTCCTTTCATTTTAGTCCGTTTTTTATTATCGAAGATAAAATAACAAATTTTACATTAATCTAATTATTTTTAATATAATTGTTTGTCAATTTTAATGATTTATTTTTATTTTATCTCACTTAATGTTCAATCGGTTTCTCGAAAAATAAAAATTTGCCGACAAGTCAGCAACACACACTGAATGCAATTGACTTATTTATACGAAATTATTAACTAATTGAATAAATTTCATAACAGACAAGTTTCTTTTATTAAAAATGAACAATATAATGAAAAAAGACGTGTCTCTTGTATACCATATTCGAAAAAAAGGTTATAGTCTCGAAAAGGATAAGCAAACAGTGTCGAGAATTCAAGATGATACTTGATCGAATTCAGAAATGGGGTAAAAAAAAAAAAAAAAAAAAAAAAAGAGAAACATAGCAATAGTTCAAATAACCTCCTCGAAGACGCGAAACATCGTCGTATAGTTCATGTTAGATTCGAGCTCACATCGTGCCCATAATACGAAAATATAAACTTTTTCTATTATCCAACCGTAAAACTTTCCACCACGAAGCTATCGAACTATTCGATAAATTCTACCTGCTGCCGTAACAGAACTTTTATTTCGAGATTTCTCCGTTAGTATCGTTCACGTATTCTTCTTCTTCTTCTTTCCTCAATCTTTCTCTTCTTTTTTATTCTTTTCTTCGAAACGTCATATATTTAAACATTTTATAGAATTTCCCAAAAGCTAAAAGATACTTACAAACATAAAATGTCAATCTATTCATTGGGCTGTTTATTTTGAAAGTATCCCAACTTCATTTATGTTCCAAGAAAGGTCTGCATTTCAATGCAATTCAAAATATTGGAATCCCTAGCACTTGAATACGCTATCTGGTGACTAAATTCAAAATTTGAGTAGATAGGTCGAATTGCTACGTTATGTGGGATCTCTAGCACTTAAATACGCTAAAGATACTTACAAACCCAAAATGTCAATCTATTCATTGGGCTGTTTATTTTGAAAGTGTCCCAACTTCATTTATGTTCCAAGAAAGGTTTGCATTTCAATGCAATTCAAAATATTGGAATTTCTAGCACTTGAATACGCAATCTGGTGACTAAATTCAAAATTTGAGTAGATAGGTCGAATTGCTACGTTATGTGGGATCTCTAGCACTTAAATACGCTAAAGATACTTACAAACACAAAATGTCAATCTATTCATTGGGCTGTTTATTTTGAAAGTGTCCCAACTTCATTTATGTTCCAAAAAAGGTCTGCATTTCAATGCAATTCAAAATATTGGAATCCCTAGCACTTGAATACGCTATCTGGTGACTAAATTCAAAATTTGAGTAGATAGGTCGAATTGCTACGTTATGTGGGATCTCTAGCACTTAAATACGCTAAAGATACTTACAAACCCAAAATGTCAATCTATTCATTGGGCTGTTTATTTTGAAAGTGTCCCAACTTCATTTATGTTCCAAGAAAGGTTTGCATTTCAATGCAATTCAAAATATTGGAATTTCTAGCACTTGAATACGCTATCTGGTGACTAAATTCAAAATTTGAGTAGATAGGTCGAATTGCTACGTTATGTGGGATCCCTAGCACTTAAATACGCTAAAGATATTTACAAACATAAAATGTCAATCTATTCATTAGGCTGTTTATTTGGAAAGTGTCCCAACTTCATTTGTGTTCCAAGAAAGGTTTGCATTTCAATGCAATTCAAAATATGGGAATTTCTAGCACTTGAATACGCTATCTGATGGCTACATTCAAAATTACATTAGATAGGTCGAATTGCTACACCACGCCCCTACCGGAGATCCCAATAATAACGTGTCATACTGTTTAAGTTTATCTAAAGGTGTTCAATTTACAGTTCCTATTAAAATAATGCAAATTATTAAGTGAATAATATGAGTTTTCTTACCAAAAATGCAGTCAGACCACCACGTTCAAAATTAACAACCAGATTCATTATAAAATTTGAAAGAGCCCAAATCCATTCAACATAATTTAAGATGCTTCAAATTGAAAAAAAAAACAATACTCAATTTATTTGACATATCTTTAAAACACTTCAGAAACATAATTGATGCGATTGAAAACATTTTTTAACTTACATCAATTACAAAACAATTTACTGCTCATTTACATTTTGCGTGTGTGAAAGGGATTTGAAGAAACCATGATATTCCGGTGGGATATGTCGTAGTAGGTCTATTATGTCCTTGAATTTTGATGTTGTAATTTGTCTGATATTTTCATACAATGGTGTCAATGTAATATTGTCGAACTTTTTTGGTTCTACCCAGACGTGCTAATAAATTCAGAATTTTCAAATTTTCATTCTCATTCATCGATGTTTTATAGAAAATTTGATACGGTTGATTTCTGACAAAACGCATTGAAACATATTTTTAATCAGTTTATCGATTTTTCGTTAGAATTGTGTACCCTTTTTAAAAATTGCCTTTTCTTATCATTTTGTTCATACAAAAAACTTCTTGTTTCATTTGATTTACACAATAAAGTTATTACCTTTTCAGCACTTTCTGATAACATGATAATAATCTTTGGAGGACAAACATGTTTAATGACATTTCTAGCATGCCAAAATCTCTATCATTACGAGTAATTAACGAAAATTGGAAAATAATCATTGACAATTGGAGTTAGACTACTTTTAAAATAAACTTTTTCATTGCTTCATCAATTAGCAAAGTTTTATGTTACAGAATTTAAATAATTTTTAATAAATCAGTAACAAATTGCTTTAAAATGAAAAGATTATGTAAAAATGTAACTTATTCAATATTTTGCGAAAATGGAGTTAGACTAATTTTCAAAATAAATGGCTGAATTATACTTTTAACAGAATAATTCTGTATCTTCTCTATCGACTTATTTTATTCGCATAGAAATCACCAGATGTTCAATCTCCATCTTCAGTTATAGAACACCATATATACAGTATAAGAAGATATATACATATACATATTATATTATATAATATATATATATAATAAATACATAGTATTCTCATGTATATCGTAGAGAAGCCTCTGGAAAATCACTGGAACCATCGATTTCCATTTGCTTGTCGTATTTTCGATTTCCATTAAGGTATATTCCCAGGGTGCGGGTGGCTTTCCTCTATCACGTGCATAACACACACACACACACACATACACACATATTTATATGTATTTCGAGCGAACACACGAAGAGGTTGTGCTTCAGGGGGTAAGTAGGTGAATAGGAAGGGTGAGTTAAAATTGTTAAAGGGATAGAAAGCAGGAGGAGGAGGAGAAGGAGATATCTACAACGTTTTAGGTGAACCAATTGAAAAGTCGTTATCATAAAATTCAACAATGGAAAAAAATGTCTGAATTTATTCTTTCTTCCTATATATATATATATATATATTATATAAGTATATGGTGTGAATAAATTAAATACACATACATATATCTTTATATTATGTAAAAATTCAGTGTAACGTTGTTGATGATTTCCAATGAACTTTGAAATTACTGAACCGATTTTAATGAAATTTCTTTTACTTTGTGTGCTTTTTTTCAACTTAGTGCATAGGATAGTTTCTGTCCCAATAATTTTATATTTTTTATTGCTAATTTAAGGATTTATTAGTCTAAGGTTATCTAGATCTTTAGGTATTGTAAGTTTTCAATAGATGGCATTGTATTACAATTCAATTATTTTCATTTACATACGACATAACCTTACTTTTATCTATTTTTGTTCGTGTATTATTATTTACAGTGTTGTTATAATTTACTAAATAGCTTAGAATTATATTAAATCAATATTTTCTAACAAAACTACAACAACCCGTGTCCGGAACATCCTAATACATATATATATTATATTTTGATCCTTTATATTCGGCTTTTTTCCATTTCAACGTCTCTTTCATTTCTCGAAGAAACGTAACGCAGGTCCCTCTGATCCTCTGAAAGGCAACTACATTGATAGGCAGATCCTCTTTCGTACCACGAGAGGATAAAAAAGTGTTCTGCCAGCGGAGTAGCTATTCGATAGATAAGAAGACTCTGAGATTCGAATAATAGTGAAAGCGAGAGAGAGAGAGAGAGAGAGAACTCTCATTTTTTGCTTCTTTTCTACATAGGTTGAATTTGGTAAAACGTAAGGTTTTCGATCGAACGATTGAAACTCGGACAAGACTTTGTTTGTGGCTTTTTCGTACCAAATGGTTTTTTTTTTTTTTTAAGTGAAAACTTCTTTAGAATGGGTGTAATTTGAAACAATGCAACGAAGCGGTAGGCGGCGATGTAACGGAGCGGTAGGCGGCGATGTAACAGAGCAACGGGTGTCTATGAAACGGTCAAGATACTAAATAAGAAGAGAAAAAGAGACAAACATGTAGGATTGAGTCTGTGAGAGAATGAGACAGAATATAGCTATACAGTTTTTCCTATTATCTCAGAGAGGTGTTTAGTTACCATAAGCAACTAATCGAAAATTATTGTTGGAAAATGGGACAAAAATGTGTGGACACAACGATAGAAGAATGAACAATGATTATTAATTTACATAATCAATGTAAAAGTTTATTAGAAACATCGCGAATTCTAAACAGACCTTGATCTACTATACAAAGTATCATTGATAAGTATGGATTAAGAAAGAAACTGTAAAATAACTCAAGAAATGGACGTTCACGGAAAATTAATCGGCACACTTGACGAGTTATCACAAGAATGATAAAACATAATCCAAAGATAAGTGCTATCAAAATAGTCGAATATCTTAAAAATAATTGAAATATTAATACATCCGCTAGTACTGTAAGTAATTTTGTTACGAAATGAAGGGTATCATGGTCATGCCAAAACCAACTGCACTCATGCAGTCCCAAAACAAGTACAGAACCTTCACCGTGTTTCACAGTGGGTCGCAAGTTTTCTGGTTTCAGCTGTTCATTTGTTTGTTCCTCCATACAGTGCAGTATTCATCAGATTTTGTTTCATTACATCTGTTGTAGAGACTTTCAATAATCTGCATAAATTCATCATTTATACAAAAATTAGTTTAAAAATGATTTAAATCATTTTCATAATTATGGGCACATATTATAATCCTAAAGAATGATCTACTCGTTAAATTAAAGTGGATGATTCCATTCGTGTCTATGAATATTATACAATGTGAACGTATATCTGAATTTTTGTCCTTATATTTTTAGTTTTTCATATTTTTTGCATGTAAAACGTTCGTCGAAAACAAAAAGCTTTTTATCCTTCCGACATCCTTGCTGCTGCAGACTTGAGAAAAAATGCGACGGTCTACGCGCATTCCCACGGGATGGAAAAAGAGAATGGTGGAAAGAAGAAGAAGAAGAAGAAGAAATAAAAAGTAGGGATAAAAAAGGAAATAGAAAAAAAAAATATCTTCCACGAAAGTCTTTTATTTATTTATCGTTAGTCGAGTAGTCGACGAACGACGAACATCGAAGCAGCAGCAAACACCGAGCTCTAGTTCATAAAACTTGCACCCTCGTTTATCCACGAATATTCAGAAGAACCCCCTTTCTATTACTACCCTTCGACCGAAAACTTTTCAGAACGTCTCATTGTCCTGCCAACGATCCAACATTTTCTTCCTTAACGTGAAAGATGTTATTTTAAATTTCGTGATTATGTCAGTTTAAAGAGTAACGCCACTTCGAACTTTTCCAAAACATCGATTTTTTGTTTTGTGAGATAGATGAATTGTTTATTCTTTAACCTCTTATGTACTGGTGAATGTTGCAATGGCTGTTCTGTACGCGAGTACATTGAAATCAAGTATTTAATAATTTAATTAGAATTTTTCTTAAGGAAATGATACACATATACTTTATTAATTAATAATAAAATTAGGTATAATATATTTTAAAAGATGTTATCCGCGAAAGCCATTATAGTGGCGCGTCGTACTGCAAGATGGCTTCCGCGAAAGCCACTATAGATGGCGCGTAGTGTCTAAGAGGTTAAAAAATATTGTAAAAGTTTTTCATTATTTCAAAATTCATTCAACTTGTGTGCGATTATGGAAGTGATGGTAGGGCTGCCGTTGCAAATCAGACATCGTGTGCCAAATGAAATTTATGTTGACTGCATTATGCATTTTTGCGACAACGCACTTCGATCAAATTCTCTGCTTTACTGACTGACGATGAAAAAAAAAACCCTGTGTGCTATTTTCGTTGACGATGACATATTTCATAACGAAATATTCTGCAAAAAATGTCAACCCACCATTGTCGTCGTTGTCGTTGTCGTTGCATGCAAAAAGAAAAAAATTATCGAAGGGGATCGAAATCATTCTAAAGGTGATTTTATAATATTCATGGAAATTGGCTTATTAATTTTCGTTCTTTGCCGTCGATGATATAGTTTTCTCTTTATCTCGTTCGATTTCATTCAACTTAATTTGATTTGCTTTAATTCAATCTCAATTTGATTTCATTTTGATCAATTTAATAACCTCGCATAGCCTCGCAATCGAGCAACTAACGTTCAGTTGGGGAAGAATTTACTTGAACGTCATTAGATCGACGTACGATTAATTAGAATGAAAATTATTACAATTGCTTAGGATTGAGACAACATTTTATAATTAGGTTGTCATTACACTATACTAAAATCATCAAAATATTATGTTACGTAATTAGAGATATAGAAGAAAAAATAAAAACTACGTGTTACTGTGGTTTTTTTATAAAACGTTAATTTAATATAATTCTAAACTATTTAATGTAATTAAATTAATATTTAATAAATTAACAATTTCTGGGATTTCAAATTAGGCATAAAACAACATACAATTTTTAAATATATATATATATAATAAATAATATATAAATAACAACTAAAAAATAGAAATAGTAAGGTTATGTCGTATATAAATTAAAATAATCGAAGTGTAATACAGCACCATCTATTGAAAACTTAGAGTATCTAAAGACCTAGATAACCTCTAAATTAGCTATAAATAATAAAAATAATCGCAATAAAAACTACCCTATGCACTAAGTTGAAAAAAATCATACAAAATAAAACAAATTTTATTAAAATCAGTTCGGTAGTTTCGAAGTTCATTGGAAATCAACAATGTGACACTACACAATGAATGTTTATATTAAAACATATATATTTATTCTTATTTAAATAAACAATAGCAATAAGGACAATACCGAGCTTATAATGTGATCGTTAAGATAAAAGAAAAGAAGAAAAAAAGAAGAAAATGGCGGTGGTTAAAGGGGTATAAGCATTCGAAACGCATTCGACTGTAATCTTGGTGCATTCGTGTGGTCGGAAACGGTGAACCACTCTTCGTCAATCACGTGTCGAGAACAGTGGAGTGCTTAATGCGGTAGATGCACCCATTTGCCTTCCTTTCACCGCCATCGTAGTCGACGTTGTCGTCGCGACGTCACTCCCACCCCCAATCCCCACCCTCTCCATCTTTTTCTCATCCCTTGTTGTCGTCGTCGTAGTCGTCGTAGTCGTCGTCGTCGTCGTCATCGTCTACTCCAGCGTCGTTTACGTGTCTCCTCTGACGTGCTATTAGACGAAAAAGAGGAAAATAAAACGAATAACGACACCCCCTATCCCACACTACCAACCCCATACCATACTCTTCATACTTTATGTGTACCCTCTTTCCCTTTGTCTAGTATTCCCTTCCTAGATCAATCAACGTTCGACCTTTGATATCGAATTTCTCATCATCATCTCTTCATCTCCATTTATCTCTTTATATTTCTATCTCTTTTTATCTTCTTTCCCTTTTTGAATGATAGTCAAAGTTATCTCGTAAAATATTGATGCTTAATTATTATTCGTTAAATAATTTTAAGCGGTTGCAACACCTTGATGCTTCTTTCATTCATATTCATTCATTTATTGTGTAAGAGTTAGCATCAGTTATAAGACTAAGGGTCAGTCAGTCAGAGGAAGAGTCAAAGCAAGAGTCAGTCAGTCAGAGTCAGAGTAAGAGTCAGTCATTCAATCAGAATCAGAGTCAGTTAGTCAGAATCAGAGTTAGTATTAGTCAGTCAGTGCTAGGTTAATCAGTTAGTAAGAGTCAACATTAGTTGTAAGACTAAGAGTCAGTCAATCAAAACAAGAGTCAGTGTACGTTAGTCAGAGTAAAAGTCAGAATCAGTAAGAGTCAGATCCAGAGTCAATAAGTCCGAGCCAGTGTCAGAGTCAGTCAGTCAGAGTCAGAGTCAGTCAGTCAGAGTAAAAGTCAGAGTCAGTCAGTCAGAGTCAGAGTAAAAGTCAGAGTCAGAGTAAAAGTCAGAGTAAAAGTCAGAGTCAGAATCAGTAAGAGTCAGATCCAGAGTCAGTCAATCCGAATCAGAGCAAGAGTCAGTCAGTCAGAGTAAGAGTCAGAATCAGTAAGAATCAGATCCAGAGTTAGTCAGTCCGAGTCAAAACAAGAGTCAAAGTAAGAATCAGTCAGATATGTCCAACAGATGCAAAAAGTGCAAAAAGAAACTCCATGTCACAGAAACGTCATTCTTTGTTATTTATGACTTGACGTAATAAAAATTACACTAGTATTACATTTACTAAATAAAAACGTATTACAAGATAAAAGAAACCATTTCCTTTTATCACTTTCATTTATGTATATCGAATTAATCATTAGCGTTACATTAATCTTACATTAATCAACAATAAATTTGCTATACGTACGATACGAGAGTAAAGAATAAAAAAAATGTGTTGAGGAATGAAAATACTTAAGCAGTCAAGATTGTGTAGACTATAATTAAAACTATGAGAAATGGAGTTGGTTGCATTTATGTGGTCATGGTAGTATGATGACGTCACGCTTTATATCATATTATAACGGTAACATTAGTTCACCTAGGAACGTGCTTGGCAAATGCCTTCCTCGTTCGTTATTGTTAACTTCGCAGATAATATTACATCGGAGCATGTTTAATGCATTATTATACTGCAACCCTCTCTTTCTTTCGTTTTGATTTATCGTCTTGCTTTCTCACTTTTACGCTACATCAATCTTTCTTTTTGATTTTCTTTCTTTTCCTTTTTTTTTTTTTTTTTGCTTCCCCTATCTCCCTTTTCTTGTCGTTCGATTAGAAACATTTGAAATGGTTGGTCAAACGTTTGTCTCCAATTCCTTTTTCTTTTTTTAATTCATAGAACACTTAGTCTTGATATTTTATCACCAAATAAATTACTAGTTCTAGTTCTCTTTCCATTTCCTCGATTTATCTTTTCCATGTAAAAAAAAAAAAAAAAAGAAAGGTGATTAAACGTTCGACGATCGGAAGAGACGACGGCTAAATAAATCGGACGCAATCGTCGTCTTTTTCCTATTCTCTCTCTCTCTCTCTCTCTCTCTCTCCGCCCCTCTCTCTTTCAGCTGCTCGAAATTGCTCGTCCAGTGATAAATATCATAATTAAACCACGTAATTAAAGTGATGAATTTATGCGGAAATGTCTGTCCTGTTTCAGTAGCGCACGTGCAGTTCAGTGAGTACACCATCTCAGTAATATCACGAGGGTGAAACAGAGTGAGAGAGAGAGAGAGAGAGAGGAGAGAGAGAAAATTCCAATCTTCGTTCACAAATATCTGCATAATATGCAGAGAAATATTTAAGATTCTCATTTTGTCGTCGCTAACCAGGGTTGCGTCTAATTTGCGTTTTATTACTGGGGTTACGTGCGTTTATACGAGGGAAGTATAATTCTTTCAATGAAATTTTTAACCTTTTAGACACCAGACGCCACTATAGTGGCTTTCACAGATGCCATCTTCCAATACAATACATCATTATAGTTGCTTTCACAGATGCTATCTATCTTCTTATACGACGCGCCACTATAGTGACTTTTGCCAATGTCATCTACCAGTACGACGCACCACTACAATGAATTTCGCTGATACCATTTGTCTTCTAATACGACGCACCACTATAGTGACGTATGCGGATACAATTTACCAATACGACACGCAACAATAGTGGTTTTCGCGAATGTCATTTTCTAGTACGACGCGCCACTATAGTTGCTTTCGTGGATACCATCTTTTCACCATTCCGACGCGCCACTATAGTTGCTTTCACGAATGCTATCTATCTTCTAATACGACGCACCACTATAGTGACTTCTGCGAATGCAATTTACCAATACGACACGCAACAATAGTGGTTTTCGCGAATGTTAATTTCTAGTACGACGCGCCACTATAGTTGCTTTCGTGGATACCATCTTTTCACCATTCCGACACGCCACTATAGTTGCTTTCGCGGATGCTATCTATCTTCTAATACGACGCGCCACAAAAGTGACTTTTGCCAATGTCATCTACCAGTACGACGCACCACTATAGTGTCTTCTGCAGATGCAATTTACCAATACGACACGTAACAATAGTGGTTTTCGCGAATATCATTTTCTAGTACGACGCGCCACTATAGTTGCTTTCGTGGATACCGTTTTCCAATACAATACACCACTATAGTTACTTTCGCGAATACTATCTACCTTCTAATACGACGCGCCACAAAAGTGACTTTTGCCAATGTCATCTACCAGTACGACGCACCACTATAATGAATTTCGCTGATACCACCTATCTTCTAATACGACGCACCACTATAGTGACGTCTGCGAATATAATTTACCAATACGACACGCCACAATAGTGGCTTTCGCGGATGCAATCTTCTAGTACGAAGCACCATTGTAGTGGCTTTCGTAGATGCCATCTACTACGACACGACACTATAGTAACTTTCGCGGATGCCATCTTTTTTGCAGCACAACGCGCCACTATAGTGGCTTTCACAAATGTCATCTATAAGAAAAGACTCATACATTCCCACGATAGAAGAAGAAATAACCAAGAACGAGAGAAAGAGAAAACCATATCATCGACGGCAAAGAACGAATACTAATAAACCAATTTCCATGAATATTATAAAATCACCTTTAGGATTATTTCGATCCCTTTCGATAATTTTTTTCTTTTTGTATGCAACGACAACGACAACGACGACAATGGTGGGTTGACATTTTTTGCAGAATATTTCGTTATGAAGTATGTCATCGTCAACGAAAATAGCACACAGGGGTTTTTTTTTTATCGTCAGTCAGTAAAGCAGAGAATTTGATCGAAGTGCGTTGTCGCAAAACTGCATAATGCAGTCAACATAAATTTCATTTGGCACACGATATCTGATTTTTAACAGCAGACCTACCATCACTTCCATAATCGCACACAAGTTGAATGAATTTTGAAATAATGAAAAACGTTTACAATGTACTTTAACTTCTATCCCTCATAACAAATCTACTCTCTACGTATTTTTACGTGATCCGTGCTTCATTGACAGACTGTGAAAAACGTAAAAATACGTTACCCGCATGCCAAGTGTTAATAAAGTTTAATTGGAAATGATGGGAAGAAAATGAACGATAAACTTAAATTCGATTCACTCGAGTAAAGTAAAAATGATTGATGTAGCAATACGACGATGTAATAGGAAAGAGAAAAAAATATACAGAGAGAGAGAGAGAGAGAGAGAGAGACAGAAAAAGAAAAAGAGAGAAAGGGGTAACTAAAAAGAGGATAGAAGAGTTGGAAGAGATCGTAGAAGCAGAGTGGTATAAAGTTTGTACAGCTTTTAGAGACAAAAGTGCTTTTATCTCGACAGCTGCCGCTTCTCGACACTTGCAGTAATGCACTCGCAAAATGTGGTCTGCTAGAAGGACGCCTTTAGATAAAGAAAGAAAGAAAGAAAGAGGGGGAGGAAAAAAGGGGTGGCGGTGATGTTGTTGGTGGTGGTAGTGGTGGTGGTAGTGGTGCTGGTGGAAGGAAGCAAGCAAAGAGGTTAATGTCTCTCTCTCTTTCTGTGTACTTGCAAAGGGCAGAACGATATACGAGGTGCTTAAAATGTGAACTCGAGTTTTCATATACTACCAAAAGAAGAAAAAATAAATAAAATAGAAAAAGAAAGAGAGAGAAAGAGAGAGAGAGAGAGACATATTTTTCCCCGATTTTTCTTCTTTCAAGAAGTAGTCTCCTCTCGCATTCGTTTTACGTTCTCTCAACGTTAACGTCGCCAAAGCAACGAAATATATATATATATACGTATGTATGTATGTATGTATGTATGTATGTATGTATGTATGTATGTATGTATGTATACGTAGTTGTTAGATATAGTAGTACCCAACATGAGACAGAATTCTTGATTTTCGATGGAAACTCGTTTAAATGACAAATCACGTTTCACGAAGATAAACCATGACTCTTGTAGAACAAAAATGAACAGAAAAAGAAAAAATCATTTGAAAAATATTCTTTAACGCAGAAAAATGTAAACAATTATTCTTTAAATATTACACATTGGTTTTTAATTCTAAAAATAACGTTTAATTATAAAAACGCTTTAGTCATGCGTTGCTGTAGCTTTGTTATAAAATATTGATTTAATATAATTCTTAACTATTTAGTAAATTATAATAGCACATCAAATAATACTACAATTAGAATGAGATATATAAAATAATAATACACAAAAAAATAGAAAAAGTAAGGTTATGTCGTATGTAAATTGAAATAATTGAATTATAATACAGCGCCAACTATTAAATACTTACAGTACCTAAAGACCTGGATAACCTATAAATAATAAATCCTTAAATTAGCAATAAATAATACAAAATAATAGCAATAAAAATTATTTCATACACTAAGTTGAAAAAAACATATAAAATAAAATAAAATTTCATTAACACTAGATTTACGGAGCTCGTTAAAATGACGGGTTTTCGATTTAATGTTTAAAAATTCTGAACATGCAAACATTATTCTGTAAATATTATACATATTGGTTTTTAATTATATAATGAAACGAATATATATTTCTAGTCATTTTCTCTGGAACATCTTCGAGCATGAGCAAACAAGTTTGGACTTGTTGTTTACAGTTAGATCGAACCTTCTCGTATCACAAAACTCACAGTTCACTGCTGAACTTTGTCGGTAAAAGAAATGATTTTTGGAGGTGAAGAATCTCTTATTATTTTATAAAACAAGTAGATCAAAGTGAAAGATAATAAAATACAGTTTACATGTAAAAAAATGTATTGAAGACAACAGTCAAAGAAAATCTATAGCTTTTTAATAAATAATTTCAAACAAAACAAAAATTGCATTTTAACATACCCGTCAAAAGGACGGATTTCAGTAAAAAAAAAAAAAAAAAAAAGGTATACAGTCAATGCCCGTAAATCTCGTGTTAATAAAGCTCAATACACTGACATCAAATTGAATAAACTGCGTGTTAATTATGTATAAATAATAATGGATTTTAATTTAGATATATACGCTCGTGACAACAGAACTTAAAATAAGTTTAATTACACAATTAATGAAAACAATGCTACCAACCTTTTGTTTCGGATTTTCCAATTACAATCTATTATCAAATAATACAGTTGTACGTACTTTGATAAAAAAAAAAATATTTTATTACAATAACGAGCGTACTGCTCTGATGTATTTTAATAATTTGTTTAACTTATCGCACATATATATTCAGATGAAAAAAATATTGAATCGTGTCAAACGCGACTGAAACGACTTAGAAAATAAACCAGAATTGGTAATACTCAAAGATTATGCTCATGTAAGTCGACACTGTTCAATTTTAATTCCAAGTAAGTTGTACTTACAGTCAATGACCGTAAATCTAGTGTTAATATAACTATGTATACTAATACACAAGCATATAAACGCTTGTGTCATATACACAATCTTCATACATATAAACATTTTTATTTTTCTAACATAATGTCTCTCTCTCAACGAACTGTTTCAACCCCCATTCCCATTTACACCCCCCTATTCACATATATAATACAACAATACAGTCAACAAACAATTTCAAAAGGAATCTGTAAAAATGAAAGAAACGAGACTAATGATATTCAAAGACATTGAAAGTATCTTTCAACGGTATGTCGAAAGAACATACATATACATTTATATATATATCGATAAGAGAAAGAGAGAGAGAGAGAGTGAGGGGGAGAGGAGGGAGAGAAACTGAAGGGTTGTATTGGTTGAGGTGAGTCTCACGAGCGTCGGAAACACGAGTTCGGTGTCACGTAAACGTGAAGCACATTTGAGGATGGGACGAAACAGCATGGAGAATATATATATATATATATAGAATTGCGTTTGAGTAAAGAGCATGAGAGAGAGAGAGAGAGACAGAGAGAGAGAACTAAAAAGGGATGAGGATAGTATAGACTGTTAGAGAAGGCTAGGATCGATCGCAGAGTATCTCCGAACGTCAAACGAACACCCTCACTCTAAATTCACTTCTCTCTCTCTCTCTCTCTCTCTCCCTCTCTCTCTTATCCTATCCGTGGTCTATGGAGTGCAATAGATTGCACAGGAACGTGCGAATCGACAGGAGACTCGATCGATTCGTCGATCCTGTCCGGTTCACTCACTATCTGTCTGTCTGTCTGTCTCTTTCTCTCTCTCTCTCTTTCTCTCTCTCTCTCTCTCTCTCTCTCTCTCTCTCTCTCTCTCACACATGTTCTCTCGACTAGAGACAGTTTTGGAGACACAAAACCCACACGCACGCGTTTAACCCTCCCTACCTGTAGGAAAGCCGCAAAGGCATCAGGCAAACCCCGATCACGAGCAAAAGAAGCCAATATGTCTTCTCGAACGTTGATCTCTTCCACTGAATCTACTTATCCTCGATCAAGTACGTTTGTCAAACTTACGTATAATTTATTCCTTGATATTTTATAAATTATTAGAATTATCCGACTACGCGTTGATGTGGTTTTGTTATAAATTGTTGATTTAATATTATACTAATATTCTAATTTATTATATGAATTAATTGTAATTTAATATAATAATTTTAATAATATAATTCTATTAGATAAATTGTAACAACACATTAAATGATTCCACAATTAAAATGGAATACATAAAAATAATAATAGACAAAAAAATAGAAAAAGTAAGGTTAGTTATGTCACGTGTAATTCTGAATATATCGAAATAATTGAACTGTATATAGCGCTATCTATAGATATAATATTTACTCCTCGTAAATTATCCAATTGTAAATAACATAAAATTGCAATAATGGTTTCAATTGTATATTTTTTAATTATCATCGATGATGGGATAATCTGACTGATCAGTGGATAATCGACAATTTCTTTAGAAAATACCACGATGGAAGATCTAAACGTTAGATAGAAGAATGTCTACCATTGAGATTAACTCTGCTATCCAATTTCCTCTTCCCCTTCTTTCTCTTCCTCTCTATCTCTCTCTTTCTCTCCCTCTCTCTCTCTCTCTCTCTCTCTCTTCCTTTCGCATCTAATATTAAGACCGTGCCCTTATTTCACGATTAGCTCTGAGCAAGAAAGAGCTGTGATTACTTTCAGTGCTAAAAGCTTCTCGGAGACGTTTAGACCGTATTAATATTTCACGAGATTGAGTCTCAAGATGAAATCATTGAGAGAAGGTTAATTTATCAAACTGGCCGAAGATCAAAATGCTGAGAATTTATTTCATCACTTTAACGTGTAAAATGAGTTTCGAAAAAGTTACGAAAAATTATTCCTTTTTACTCAGCTCATTTTATATATACATATATATATATATATGTATATATATATATAGAATGTTGAATATATCGAAATAATTCAATTGTATACAGTGCCATCTATAATTTTAAACTATATTCTGAATATAATAATATAATTGTATATATATATATATACAATTCTGAATATATCGAAATAATTGAATTATATACAGTGCCATCTATAATGCTAAACTATGTAATGCAGTCAAATTAATATTCACTTTTTTAATAATTTTTAATATTATATAATTTAATTTATTTATTAATTAATATAATTTAATTTAATTTAATAATATTTAATTGAATTTATTATTTAATTAATATATTTTAATTTTATTTTATATTATTTAATTTCTAATATTTATTTAAATTTTTGGTATTCCAAATTAGGCCTAAAACAACATAGAATTTTTAAAATATATATATATATATATATATATATATATAATATATAAATAACAACACACTAAAAAATAGAAATAGTAAGGTTATGTCGTATGTAAATTGAAATACTATAATAGAATTGTAATACAGCGCTATCTATTGAAAACTTAGAATACCTAAAAACACTATATAACCTCTAAATAACAATAAATTCTCAAATTAGTAATAAAAAATACAAAATAACTGCAATAAAAACTATCCTTTATCGTAAATTGAAAAAACAAAAAAACTCACATAAAATCAAACAAATTTCATTAAAATCAGCTCAGTCATTTCGAAATTTCATTGAAAACCAACAAAGTGACACGAAATTTTTATATATAAAAATGATCATATCTCGATTTTTACATAGAATTAGATAACAAAACAAAACAAAAAGTAAGAATTTATTTGTCAGTGAACGTGTTAAAACTCGTAACACTCAAAAGTTTTCTCTTCCTTCCATGGTACAAGTCGATCGGCTTTGTCCTCTTGTTAATCTGACGGCTTGGTTTTCCATCAAGCTGAATGCTTTACCGTTTACACTCGACACCCGGCGACAAGAACAGCCAGACTTCCGGTCTTGAGGGCTTCTCTCTCTTTCTCTACTCTCTCTCTCTCTCTCTCTCTCTCTCTCTCTCTCTCTCTCTCTCTCTTTCTTTCTTTCTTTCTCTTTTACTAACCCTCGGCTATTCATTCGCACTAGCTTGAATCTCCTTGCTAACTTGGAATGTATTTCCATACATTTCCTAGGTTGCTAGCCCCCTATCGTAGCTATAAATCATACGCTTCCTTCTCTTTCTTCCATACCTTTCACAAGCTCATAGTACTTGTAAACCCTTTTTTCTTTTTTCCTTTTTTTTTTCGATCTTACTCACTCACACTTATTAATCCACGTGTGTACGTTTCTTTCAACACTTATCTTCTTCTCGCGCTTGAAAATCTACGATATATCTCGTATCAACTTTACTTTTTCTCTTTCTCTCTCTCTCTTTTTCTCTCTCTTCAAGCTGTAACAACTCTTTTGCATTATTTATTTTTTTTTAACCCTTCCTTTTTTCTTTTTCTACGATAATACTAGGATATTACTAGCAATGGATACTAGTACTAGGGACCCTATAGGAGAGACGCGCCATACACATTGCTGAGGGACAGGAACTTTCTTTCTCTCTCTTTCTCTTTCTCTCTCTCTTCAAGCTGTAACAACTCTTTTGCATTATTTATTTTTTTTTTAACCCTTCCTTTTTTCTTTTTCTACGATAATACTAGGATATTACTAGCAATGGATACTAGTACTAGGGACCCTATAGGAGAGACGCGCCATACATATTGCTGGGGGACAGGAACTCGTGTAGTCACGTGATTAAGCGCGAATGATTGAAACATTTTAATCTGTAAACAAACGATAAGTTATAGGTTAGGTTTGCACATTTATACTTGTAATTATTAAATGAGTAAATTAAACTTACACTTATAGAAAATTACTAAAAAACAAAACAATTAAATATAAATATCACAATAAAAAAACTAGAAGTATTCCAAACTTAAACTAATCACAGTCGTTAATACATACTAAAGATAAACATGGCTGAGCGATGCAACGGAAGCTATCCCCCCCATATTTTCAGCCTAGCAATGTACATGGCTCGTCCCTCCTATAAGGTCCCTAACTAGTACTAATTATAATATTGCTTTTATTTATCACATTCTTCTTCCTTTTTCTTTTTCTTTTGTATATTTTCAATGTGAGGAGGGGATGATGACGAAGTTGACGGTGATACTCATAAATTTGGGTAGGGCCAAGCAACTTGAACACGAAGTATGACGATAAAAGCAACGATATTTATTGTCGTCTATAAGTCACCGGATTTTTTTTCTTTTTTCTTTTTTTCTCATCCACCCCCGAAGGATCTCCACGTACATGTATATTTATGTCGTTTTCTATGTATTCCAAGAATATTTTTCAAGTTGCTTTTGTAAAGAGATATAATACTTAAACTGAGTTAAAAATATTTTAGATAAACATAGATCAAAAAGTCAAGTATTTCTGAGATATAAACATTTTTGTTCATTAATTTAAAATTAATATAAAATACTGTACACAAAACTGATCATCCCTGAACATCATCATGTTTGGTACGAAACAATCGATTACGAGTCAGACTCGTGATATTCAAGTCTGACTTGAAATTCATTGCCACAAATACTAAATCCCGCCAGTGTTCTCATCCCTGAGCCGCGACTCCTTCATTCGCGGTCTTTGTAGCTCACTTCCTTAAGATCCCAAAATAATATTGTCCTCTCATCTACGTCACGGTCTACCCAGTGGTCTTTTCCCGTTCGGTATACCGAAGTGTATTTTATGCATCTTTCGATTCATCCCCATGCGCACCACGTGACACCTGCCTATCTTAATCGGCGAGATTTTACGACATTAATGAAGTCCGGTTTTGTACAGTCGGTGTACTTCCAGGTTATAGGGTTTTCTCATTCGTCCGTTTCCTCATCGTATTTTACACCGAACATTTTACGGAACAACTTTATTTTCGAAAAGCGTCAATTTCTTTTGGGCCCGTAACGTAAGTGACACCACGTTTGGCTACCATAAAGGACTACCGGTAGGATGATTGTCCTGTATATCCTGATTTTAAAGCAATTGCAAGCTGAGTAATTTATTGAAATTGCCTAAATTGATTCTTTTCTTAAGTTCTTCCTTTTATTTCGTTCGTCTGGTTTATGATCGATCTTAAATACCTAAAGTTGCTGACCCATTCAAAAAATTGATCCCAGACAACCAAGTTCCAATATTATTAACATATTATATATTGTTTAAATGATATATAAATATTGAATGGTTTTTTTTGGTGGATATGAAAACCCTGTATCTATATCTTTCAAACCAACCAATTTTGTAAAGTATCAATTCCACACGTTACATTCGAGTTATGCAAAAATATCGGTCCTCATCGGATAAATGTTTATCCGGGCGCGGTCGTGAGTGGCAAACAGAATCAATATCGCAATCACTGTTTTGTGGGACGCAAAGCCGACTGACCAGAGTTCGTCGATTACGCTCCTTTTTTTTTATTTTTATTTTTATTTTTTTTTTTTTTGTTATCCACTCCCTTTGATCTTTTTCCTTCTTTTTATATTTTTTTTTGTCTACCCTCCATTCGAAACTTTTTTTCCTGGTCAAAAGTTAATACGATTACGTTGATGCACCATTAAAGAATAAAAAAAAAATTAAAAGAAGAAAAAGAAGAATACAGTAGGCCCTCAACTTTTGCACATAATTGATTGCTGAAAGCATGTGCGAATGTTGAATATTTGAAAGTAGAAGGATGTAAAAAAATATGCACAAAAAATTGTTACAGATCGTTTCAAGGATTTTCATTATGACAAATGCCTGTCTTCATTGTTAATCGGTGTATTGGTGTACAGAAAATTATTGTTACTAATATTAGGTTGGCAACTGAGTCATTGCTGATTTTAAAAAGCCATCTATCGACAAAATCCTCAATCACTTAGTTGCATAATTGATTCCTGAAAGTGTGTGCGAATGTTGAATAATCGAAAGTAGAGGAATGTAAAAAAATATGCAACGAAAAATTGTCTTTTAAAGTTCTTTATCTGCATCGGCCGATTTTCCAGTGTTAATTGAATATTATTTAAAGAATATCTCATTTGAAATTTGTCAAAGCAGCCATTACTTGCTTGAAATATCATGTTAGAATTTTCATTTAAATTTAGTCGTCCAATCTTCATGCAAAACTAAAAGCCTTAGCTTGAATAATTGAAAAACTCAGAGGGAACATTATGTTGATGTTGATCATCAATCCATGATGACAAAGATCTTTCCATTTCATCCATCACTATGCCGTGTCTTTTGGAAACAATCTTTGAAGATACATTTCCACAATTTTCAACGTATTTCTTCATTTTATTCTTGCTTTTTCAAAATTCAACATATCGTAGATCTGTTTACACCGTACAAATGTCCAATTGAAGCAAAAGATTCACCATTTTCAGAACGTTCAATTACTTCCATCTTTGTCTCGATCGTATGAAGATTTATGAGTCCTTCATTTCTTTTTGTTCGTATCAACACTGGCAGTTTTTCCGTTTATGACTCACGTTTATCAATTTATAAGAGCGAATTATTTAAATTTAAACAAATAAATGAGCAAAACACACAACACGTTGACACACGCCCTAATACAAGACTGAAACTGTTTTTTATTATCCGAACAACATTGTAATCTGATGACTAGTCTGATGTCTCCTGAGAAGGGACATCCAATCACGAAGGATTAAACAGTTGAATCGAAGGCAAAGATTTAATGTGAGAAAAGAGAACCAAGTCATTGAGAAATTGATTTTTACGATTAGAGTACCTAAAGGATCCTTCTCTAACATAGAAATGTCACATGAAAAAAAGAGAGAGAGATAAAGAGAATTCCTTTGGTGGTGAAGGAAGAGGAATACGGCAAGAGGAAAACGATATCCTGTTGCTGGAATTCCACTTGCCATAATCCGAATCCGCATGCAGTGCAGCAAGCAAGCAAGCAACCAACCAACCAACCAACCAACCAACCCCCTTATTCGCTCTTTTCCCCAAACCTTTTCCAACTCCCACTCCCATTCCATTTAGCATGGCTTTAACTTCGAGAGCTTTGGGGTTGCAATTTGATGCAAATTAAATCGTCGCTCATGCGTGATAATTAATTAATAACCAAGCTTATTTTAGCGTACTCTACAGTAGTAAATAACCGTGGATTTTCAACTCGCGTTATTTCTATTTTATCTCTACTCTCTACTCTCTACTCTCTCTTTCTCTTTCTCTCTTTCTCTTTATACAGAGTTACTCTTTATAATACAAATTAAGTATCTGGATAATACGAGCTCGACCTAATCGATACCAATTTCATCGATTGTTCGACGTTAAGCCGATTTTACGTGGCTGTACGCCCACTTCGAAGCACATTATCGTCACCACGGATGAATAATAATTCGTAGAAAGTAATATTTGCAATGAAATGCTGCCTGCAAGCCGGATAATATGTATTGCGGTGTAATATGCCACGAATCAAATTCCATTTCAAACTGATCTCACGTTTTGGAAAGCTGATTAAGTTCTTGATAAGTAGATGATGATGATAATAATAAAAACAAAAATACAAAATCTACAAATAAAAGCGATCCAAACGAAATTGTAACAAACAAATCGAATCTTGTTATGGGATTACGCTAATTTTAGAAAATGGATGTAACGTAGGTAAATGTGATTGGAGAATATTTCAGCTGTGTTATTGAAGAGAGAAAAAAAAACACGGGATAAAAAGATAAAATACGATCCGAAGGAATAATAAACTTTTAAGTAAATTAATTACAAACGTTAATTGTCTAGTTTACATTGATTGCTTAATTTGTTCAAGAGTTTGTAGAAATCCAGTGACACGTTTTAATGAGTTTAACGAACTCTCTTTCTCTTTCTCTCTCTCTCTCTCTCTCTCTCTCTCTCTCTCTTTCTGTTTTCCTTCATCTTTCTAACTTAAATGATTCTTCTTTCGTTCGAAAACAAGCTTGTTCAACGAAAATAAGAAAGAAGTTTCTTGAGATCATAAAAATTCAATTCGAATTTTGTGTCATTGGGGTCAACCTATAAAAGAAATATCTTTTGTAAAAGTTACAAATTGATGAAAATTCATAAAAATAGATGATTATTAAATTGTTTTTATTAAAATGTAAGACGTAATGTATGTGTTACAATTTTTCTTTATACGTTTCAGCCATCTTGGATGCGAAGTCGAGAATATTGGGACGATAGCTTTGAGGCACGTTACGCTGAACTCAGGAAGGATCCAACAAGACCACCTTTGAAGGTAAGATGTACAAAGATCATAGTTATAGATTTACGATCATTGACTGTAAGTACAACTTACTTGGAATTAAAATTGAACAGTGTCGACTTACATGAGCATAATCTTTGAGTATTACCAATTCTGGTTTATTTTCTAAGTCGTTTCAGTCGCGTTTGACACGATTCAACATTTTTTTCATCTGAATATATATGTGTGATAAGTTAAACAGATTATTAAAATACATCAGAGCAGTACGTTCGTTATTGTAATAAAATATTTTTTTTTTTATCAAAGTACGTACAACTGTATTATTTGATAATAGATTTTAATAGGAAAATCCGAAACAAAAGGTTGGTAGCATTGTTTCCATTAATTGTGTAATTAAACTTATTTTAAATTCTATTGTCACGAGCGTATATATCTAAATTAAAACCCATTATTATTTATACATAATTAACACGCAGTTTGTTCAATTTGATGTCAGTGTATTGAGCTTTATTAACACGAGATTTACGGGCATTGACTGTATACCTTTTTTTTTTTTTTTTACTGAAATCCGTCTTTTTGACGGGTATGTTAAAATGCAATTTTTGTTTTGTTTGAAATTATTTATTAAAAAGCTATAGATTTTCATTGACTGTTGTCTTCAATACATTTTTTTACATGTAAACTGTATTTTATTATCTTTCACTTTGATCTACTTGTTTTATAAAATAATAAGAGATGTTTCACCTCCAAAAATAATTTCTTTTACCGACAAAGTTCAGCAGTGAACTGTGAGTTTTTTGATATGAGAAGGTTCGATCTAACTGTAAACAACAAGTCCAAACTTGTTTGCTCATGCTCGAAGGTGTTCCAGAGAAAATGACTAGAAATATATATTCGTTTCATTAAATAATTAAAAACCAATATGTAATATTTACAAAATAATGTTTGCATGTTCAGAATTTTTAAACATTAAATCAAAAATCCGTCATTTTGACGGGTTCTGTAAATCTAGAGTTAAAAATATCATGAGAAATGATTAGAAAGTTATTACAACATGACGTACCTTCGTTATACATGATAAAATTATTATCAAATTTATTAAACAAATGTGTACTATTTGTCACGATGATGTCTGTAATTAACATAAACCAATAAATTGGAAAAATAGGCAATTGTAAGCGTAATATTTGTTCTGAATGAAGTCCTCATTTTTTAAAAACAAGTAACCGTATGTTGCAACTTTGTAATCTCGAATGACTGTATCTCAACACTTGTAGTTACTTTATTAAATATTTCAATAATTTCTTCTAATAGCATCTGAAAAATTGATCATTAAGGAACTAATTTAAATAGTCAAACTACCATAATTATTGTATTTTACAGTCGTCTAGTGTTAATTATCAAAGTTGACAGTAGTTTAAAAACGACGAAAATTCTTTTGAATAGAAAAAATTAAACGAACGAGGAAAATATATTTTTATGAGACAATTGTCTAGTCTAAATTATATTTCTTTTTCTTTTGGACAAATAAATAGGAGATAAAAAAAAGAAAAAAAAAGAAAAAAGTAAAGAATTGTAAAAGGTTTTACGTATATCGCTTATAAGGGAAGAGTTTCCACTTAACTCGCGTCAAGGGAGACAAACGACTCGGAAAATATCTCCGAGTTGGCAACGCCACGCGATTACCACGAATACCATCACTACCGCAAGCAGTTGTTACTACTACCACTATGTCACTACTGTCATTCTTTTCGAGTATGTTCTTCTAGTTGAAGTAGTAGTAGTAGTAATAGTAGTAGTAGTAGTAGTAAGTTCTATACGCTCGAACTTTTCTTTGTCGAAGCATTAACGCTACCTCGAAGATTTACGACTTTGTGCAAACCATAGTAGGGGTTCATGTATTTTGTCTTCATTTTAAAAGACAAAAAAAAAGAAAATTTCACTATCAAATATAACGTGGTATAAATTTAAAAAATAAATATATACTAAAATGCTCCGACCACACGTTAATATAGCTTTGTTATAAAATATTGAATTAATATAATTCCAAACTATTTAGTAAATTATAACAACACATTAAATAATAATACACAAAAAAATAGAAAAAAGTAAGGTTATGTCGTTTTATGGAGAGTAGAGTTAAGGAGTATCATCTCATATGGGAGAAAATTTGTAAAAGTGTCCAGCTGTATGCTATAAATAACAGTTCAAAAACCTTCCAGAATGGCGCTGATGTAGACAAAGAGTATGAGTATGAATGTAGCAATTGTCAACGAATTGAAGTATGCCGCGTTAAAAAATGTAATATTATTGACGACTAAAGTAGTATGGAGGGTAGAGGTAAGGAGTATCATCTCATATGGGAGAAAATTTGAAAAAGTGTCCAGCTGTATGCTATAAATAACAGTTCAAAAACCTTCCAGAATGGCGCTGGTGTAGACAAAGGGTATGGTATGAATGTAGCAATTGTAAACGAATTGAAGTATGCCGAGTTAAAAAATGTAATATTATTGGCGACTAAAGTAGTTAATTATTGAAAATTTCAACTACTTGCGTAGTACAAAATAATGTAGTAAATATAACCTTAAAGAATTATTATGAGAAAACGTGTAGCTAGAATGATTTTATTTCGTGAACTGTGAATAGTACGTTTATTGATTTTTTATCATTGAATTTTATGAAAAAGTATGTGAATAACAAAACAGTTATAGATAAAATTTGTGTTGTGACAAGTTTTGCTTTCCTTGTTTATTTCTCAATCCTACTCTAATAATATTTGGCGCTTCCTTTAAAATTTACCCTGATGCTAATGTGGCGCCACCCTAATTTAATGCATTTCAACGGACACTTTTTCATATATACAGATGATTCTCCTTACGTCTATCCTCCATAAATTAGTAATCAAAAATGTAAAATAATCAGAACAAAAACTAACCTATATATCCTCAGTTCAAAATAATTACACAAAACAAATTTCATGAATATCGGTTCAGTAATTTCATAGTTCATTGGAAACCAATAAAGTGCTACTGAATTTTTATATATGAAGATATACAAGGAGAGCCATTTTAATCCGCAAACAAATGAAAGAAGTAAAATATCGTTGAAATATTTGTTTGTCCTGTATCTGAATTCTTTTATTTCTATTTCTTTTTATAACCATACAAATTTAAAAACCGTATAAATCGGGAAAGATAGGTGTAATCAAGCATATTTTTTTTAACGATGATCCCGTATAAAATCGTTTTCTAAGAATGAAATGATAGGAAGAAGGTTCGATAATTTTACGTATGGGTAGTGGTAATGGTAGTCAGGTGGTTCAAACTGTCGGACATTGGTGGCAGCTGATAAGCGCAATTTCGTACGACGCGTTAACGCATTCCGTGCACGAGGCTACGTGGTTTTCGGCAGAAGAGATTGTATAAACGAGAAGAAAAGAGAAAGAGAAAGAGAGAGAGAGAGAGAGAGAGGGATTTAAATGGAAGGTGAATCGGATGCATTCCGTTCGACAATCGTGGACACGCGCACCATTGTCGCGAACGTTTTCGAAAGGGCTACCATCCACCCATTGTATTTCGACGACAATGGTCTGATGAGCTGGTATTGTTGAACTTGTCAAACTATGTTTGCACACTGATCCTGCAAATGAAGGAGAAGGAGAAGTTGAAGAAATAGAAAGAGAAAATAAGGAAGTGAATGCATTTCTGCCACGTTTGTTTTTTTTTTTTTTTTCTAAAGAAGGGGTTCAAAAAAATAAGGGTTAGACGACGAATCCATCAAATCTTGCAAATCGATTGGTACGTCAGTCGAGTGGTTTCGAGAACTTGACTAAACGTTTGTAGTCGGATGTAGTTTAACCACAGGAACTTCCTGTGTTCCAGGATATACTGGATGTTCGGAAAATCCTTCGTTACGAAGACTACGATTGAATATAGTTTCAAACTATAAATTAAATTGATCCTACGGAACATTTGTGACAATTTATTGAGAGTTTAACTATTACCTAATGTTCTTAATGAAATTTTATTGAAGTGAAAAATTCTTTAGAGAAAAAAAAATGACATGTGTGCAGTTAACACGTGTTAGTAGTGAAACCTTGAAAAAAAAAACAAAGTTTCGAGAGAATTAGATGAATGTTAAACATTAGGTGTAGGATAATTGTAGATAATCAGATAAATGCTGAACATCAGGTTTAGGATAATTGTAGGGTTTATTTGTTATAATACTATTACCATATATAAGAAAGGACACCACTATGTTCTCGGAGTGGACTAGCTGATAAAAACTACACTCTTCAAAATTCAAGCAATAAAAATTGATGAATGCGATAGTCAAAGATGGACACAAAAATCGTTAAATGTTTATCCGTTTACTTGTCCGTATACAGGCTCCGTTGCCTATCCATATATAGGCTCCGTTGCCGATCGGTATACAGGCTCCGTTGCCTATCCGTATAGGCACCGTGCGAAATCATGGTAGGGGAAGCCGAAATGGACACTAGCGCACGCAGTGGATAACTTTGGCAGTAAAAGACGGTGTTTTTTATTTTCATGTTCACAAAACATACGTGTTACAATTAATTTCATGATATTTTTATAAAAATGTATAATAGAGTTTTCCTTTTTAGAAAATAAAATATAAAGAAAAGAACTGAATACTAGATTTTCGTCTACATCTGCGACACTTAAAACTCTCCTACATATATATTTATTTATTTTATAACAATGTCACATCGTACTTTATCTGCTTGCCAATATTATTTAAAGTTTGATCTACTGTGGCTATAATTTAACTTCTTATTTACTACAGTAAACGCTACAGCTTTCATACTGTTTTTAAATTATTAATTATACTTACATTTTAGCGGTAATTTTTGCATCATAATTGCACAAGATTCAAATTTTATTGTCACGTAGTTTGACATGCAAAAAATAAAATGTTTTTAATAACAAAAATGAATTGTTATCGCAAAGCCCTATACGTTTAGATATTAAAAACCTCAGCAGTAGCGTCTTTTAGTTCCATAGATACCAACGCGCTACCATGGCGCTGTAATCACGCACGGTACCTATACAGGCTCCGTTGCTTCGCCATCTACCGGTTCGTTGCCTGAACCAGCGTTTCATTTTTTTTCAAATCACTCCCTATTCTAAAGAAGTTCTCACTTCAAAAAATGAAACATGGTGCGGAGTAACGTTGTGGCGAGCGGTGGTAAAACGGAAGTAAGAAGAAAAAAGAGACAAACATATAGGATTGAGTTTGCGAGAGGATGAGCCTCTTTCACGAGGCTCGTTCACGAGGCTTGTTCATGTTATTTTGTGCAATTTGTTTTGAAATAAAATCTTTTTTTGTATTTCGTTTCCACCCAGCGTAGAATTTACAACAAAAAAAAAAGACAAAAAAAATGAAATCCAAATAAGTCGTCTATTTACACTTGGTTTGATATCAAAGAGAGGGTGAGGTAAATAAGGATGCGTATGCTAGCAGGCGAACTGTTCTTTTGGAAAACAGGATGAATCCTAGATTTTACACATTCCGTATTTTCCAAGCGATTACCCTATACGGATGCGGTGCATTCGTTTTCCACGCGTAATTATCTACCGGCTTTGGCACAAAGCCACGATAAGGTGTAGGTATATATCCATGGAATTGTAATTTTAAAATAGAAACAAACATTTATTGTGAAAATACAAAAATCATTTTATTATCGATTTAATTAATTTGATTATCTCGAATTGATTTATTATATATGGTATATCTTAATATATCAAAATTTAGTGTTACATTTATTGGTTTCCAATAAATTTCAAAAATACGAAACCGATCTTCATGAAATTTCTTTTATTTTGTTTGATTTTTTTTAACTTAGGATATAGAATAGTTTTTATCGCAAATATTTTTTATTTTTTATTACTAATTTAAAGGTTTATTATATTTAGAGGTTACATAGATCTTTAGGTAGTGTAAATTTTCAATAGATCGCGTTGTATTACAATTCAATTATTTTAATTTACATACGAAATATGGAGAGCAGAGGTAAAGAAAATCATCTGTATATATGAAAAAGTGTCTATCAAAATGCATTCAATTAGGGTGGCACCACATTAGCATCAGGGTAAATTTTAAAGGAAACGCCAAATATTATTAAAGTAAGATTGAGAAATAAACAAGGAAAGCAAAACTTGTCACAACACAAATTTTACCCATAACTGTTTTGTTATTCACATACTTTTTCATAAAATTCAATGATAAAAAATCAATAAACGTACTATTCACAGTTCACGAAATAAAGACACTCTAGCTACACGTTTTCTCATAATAATTTTTTAAGGTTATATTTACTACATTATTTTGTACTACGCAAGTAGTTGAAATTTTCAATAATTAACTACTTTAGTCGCCAATAATATTAAATTTTTTAACTCGGCATACTTCAATTCGTTTACAATTGCTACCATTCATACCCATACTCTTTGTCTACATCAGCGCCATTCTGGAAGGTTTTTGAACTGTTATTTATAGCATACAGCTGGACACTTTTACAAATTTTCTCCCATATGAGATGATACTCCTTACCTCTACCCTCCATACTACTTTAGTCGTCAATAATATTAAATTTTTTAACTCGGCATACTTCAATTCGTTTACAATTGCTACATTCATACCCATACCCTTTGTCTACACCAGCGCCATTCTGGTAGGTTTTTGAACTGTTATTTATAGCATACAGCTGGACACTTTTTCAAATTTTCTCTCATATGAGATGATTCTCCTTACCTCTACCCTCCATATACTAATTTAAAGATTTATTATTTAGAGATTATCTAATTCTTTAGATACTGTAAGTTTTCAATAGTTGGCGCTGTATTATAATTCAATATGTCGATAAATTCACGTCGTACATTTTGTTCAGATCTTCATATAAAAACTAACCTTAAAAATTATTAAATGAATATTCATTTGATTGATTTAAATAGTTTAGAATTATAGATGGTGCTGTATACGTTTCAATTATTTCCATATATTTAGAATTACGTGTAACAAAACTAACCTTGCTTTTTATATTTTTTCCGATTATTATTATTTTATGTATACGGTATTATTTAATGTGTTTTTATAATTTATTAAATAATTTAAAATTATATTAAATCAACATTTTCTAACAAAGTTACAGCAACGTATAGCTCAGAACACCCTATATATATCTAATCATGAATTTCTATACCACATAACACCATAGTAAACTTTCATAATCATACTACGTTCATATTTCTTCTCATTTTCCATTCTAATTATGGAACTGGTAATTCTGATAATAACGATTCAAACTTGGATATCAAGATATAAGCAAAATTGCATTTCTATTCTTGATATTCACCGATTTATTGGAACAAGTTATACACCGAGATAATTATGAAAACATATGACGTATCTAGAAATTAGATTATCTATCAAAATATAATAACATTTTCTTTCCATTTTTCTCTCTGTTAGATTTTTCATAACTAAAATTAGATAGAATAAAATTATGTTAAACAGAATGTGTAACAAGTTAAGATTCATCAAGATAATATCTATTTATTTCTAAAGATAATACAAAAAGAGATATATATCATAACGTGTGTTTAAATACACTAAGTTACGCGTTTTATTATCCATGTATCTGTATGTATGTATGTATGTATGTATATATACAGTATCCAGATAATGCATATGTAAAAAAAAAAAAAATAGAGAAAATACGTAGAAATAACGTGTATATTCCGTTAATTCCTCGTTGAAAAACCACGAGGTTGAACAAACGTCGTTGGAAATGTTTATCTCCGTACACAATCCATTACACCGATGCACGTAGGTGTTTGGTTATTTTTCTTTTTCATCCTCCTCCTCCTCCTCCTCCTCCTCTAACCCCCCTCCCCCTCCCCCACCACCACTATCCCACCCACTCCTCCCCTCTCCTCTCACCATGTAGAAAAACAAACCTTTACTCTCCACCTTTCCCATACATTCTGTCCTCTTTGCACGTTTAATGTACACGGACACACGATAAATATTCGAACACACACACACACATGCAGCTTCAGATCCCTGGTAGGCTCCAATTAAATTTCATGACTTCGTTGACCCGACCAAACAATAGCTTGGGGGTTGGGAGGTGGAGATGAGGGTGGATGCTTTCTGTAAATTCTCCCTAACCCTTCAACCTCTTTATCTTTGTCGCTTACATTTTTTTTTATATATATATATATATATAGACAAAATTTAACGGAAACGTTTTAATAATCGTGGTTTTGTTCACGACGAATGAGATAATCGATGAAACGATAGTTATCGCTATTGTGTTGTTTAATGGTCTATGATATATGTGTATGTGTATGTGTATGTGTGTGTGTGTGTGTGTGTGGGAGGGGTGGTTGTAATATTAATGGACTGTAAATATATAGTTTTTATCTACAGCTATCTGTAAAAGCTTTTTTGTTTGATCAAAATGTACGATTATTTGATAATAAATTAAATATCAGGTTTGGTGAAAGATAGGAGAGAGAAAAAAAGGATTAACTAATATGGAAATACAGTACTTATACGGTTAAAAAGAAAAATATTTATAAAAGCAAGTTATGAGCCCACCCTGTATATTAAATCCTTCAACGTTCAAATCATAGTAACATCATCTTGTTAAAGAAGATTGAAGAATATTGGTATATTTACGATACCAAGGAACGCGTATAAAAGCTGAAGGAAGTTCTTATATAAGAAGAAAAAAAAACAGAAGAAAAAGTCTTCTTTTTCTCTCTCTCTCTCTCTCTCTCTTTTATACTGTAACATTACTATGGATAAGACGTTATACGTATTACGATATATCTACATTTACTTTAACGTTATATCTACTTAATTATGTTCTTCCAATATCGTCTTATCCGTTCAAGTGGAATGAATTTGAAATGTATATCCTATTCGCGTTCTTATTTCCAATATTTTGGAATTTTTTATATTCATAGAAGAACATATGATTTGAAAATCTTATTATAATAATAAAAATTCAGTGTCTTATATTATTGGTTTCCAATGAACTTTGAAATTATTTAAGTGATCTTAATGAAAATTTGTATTATTTTGTGTAGGTATTTGTAACTTTGGATATAGGTTAATTTTTGTTCTGATTATTTTGCATTTTTTATTGCTAATTTAAAGATTTATTATATATTTAGAGGTTATCTAAGTTTTTAGGTACTTTAAGTTTGCAATAGATAGCTCTATATTACAATTCAATTATTTGGATAAATTCACGTCGTATGGTTTATACAGATTTACATATGAAATAACTAACCTTGCTTTTTATATATATATATTTGTGTTCGTGTATTATTATTTTATGTATTCCATTGTAATTGTGGTATTATTTGGTGTGTTATAATAATTTACTTAATAGTTTAGAATTGATTTATTATTTAAAGATTATCTATATAGGTTTCTAAGTTCTGTAAATACATATTAGATGGCGCCGTATAAAATTCAATTATTTGGATAAATTCACGTCATACGTTTCCTTCAAATTTCTATATAAAAATTAACCTTACTTTTTATATTTGTTCGTGTATTATTATTTTATGTATTCCATTGTAATTGTGGTATTATTTGGTGTGTTATAATAATTTACTTAATAGTTTAGAATTGATTTATTATTTAAAGTTTATCTATATAGGTTTCTAAGTTCTGTAAATACATATTAGATGGCGCCGTATAAAATTCAATTATTTTGATTTATTCAGAATTACATGTGGCATAACTAATCTTACTTTTCATATTTTTTTGAATAATATTATTTTATGTATTCCATTCTAATTGTAGTATTATTTTGTGTGTTGTTATTTATATATTATATATATTAAGAATTTAAAAATTATTAATGAATATTGATTTGACTGCATTAAATAGTTTAGAATTATAGATGGCACTGTATTACAATTCAATTATTTCGATATATTTAAAATTACATGTGACATACCTAACCTTACTTTTTATATTTTTTCCTATAATATTATTTTATTCATTTCATTATAATTCTGATATTATTTTGTATATTTTAATAATTTACTAAATAATTTAGAATTATATTAAATCAACATTTGATTACAAACCCACAACAACGAATGAATGGTCGGAGCATCTTAGAACTATATAAAAAAAATAATTATTTAAAAATTATTTTAAGAATTTCAAATTTCAATAGAAAATAGTTATTATTAGTTAACATCGTGTTAAATTATATGTACTAAACGTTAAATTATCCTTTAAAGAAAATCTCTTTTGTAAACGATAAGAGGGCTTTGTAACTGGGTTGTTTTTCGAAATTCCTCTATCAAGGTTTGTGTTATTACACGCGGTTTCCATAACGGTTAAGGTCGATAATGGTGATTCCTTCGAATAGCAGGAAAGTTACGGTAAACGCGATGAGAGAAAGCAACGAGTCGAAAGAGAATAAGAGATAGACCGAGGTTACAGAGATGAGAGAGAATGAGAGAGAAAATCTTCTATGTTTAGGAAGGTTAGAGGAAAGATAGCTGAGGGCAAAGAGCTTGGGGTGTATTAAAGGGCTACTATGACCCTATATGTGGCTGGCTCATGCATACCAATAAGTTCAACGCGTATATACTTCACTTTCTCACTCTCTATCCTTTTATACACAGTCTATATTCCACATTAGACGTTTTCCCTACACCTGAATTATTAAACATGTCATTTACCAATAAACGTATTGAAACTGTTTGTTAACTTGAACATTTATATTATTGGGTTGGCAACTAAGTGATTGCGGATTTTAAATATAAGTTAGTCAATTAGGTACTGTCCATTTTTGTTGATGACATCTTGTCATCGATCAGGCAGTGTCATAATTCCACGTTCATCAAAATTCTTATCTTTGCTATCAAAAAAATGAATTAGGTGTAATTTGACATCTTTAGCATTATTCAAAATTTGACCATTTAAGGAGTGCTGCATGGAACGAAATAAATGGTAGTCTGAAGGCGCAAGGTTAGGGTTATATGGTGGATGTGACAACACATCCCAACCCATATCCAATAATTTTTGACGAGTGACCAAAGATGTGTGGGACTTTGCATTATCATGGTGGAAAACAACACCCTTACGATTTGCCAATTCTGGTCGCTTTGCTTGAATTACATCGCTCTGTTTGGCGAGTTGTTCAACGTACAGGCTCGAATTGATCGTCTGGTTTTTTGGTAAAAGTTCAAAGTGCAGAATTCCTTTATAATCCCACCAGACTAACAGCATAATCTTTTTTTTTGGTGAATCTCAGCTTTTGATGTCGTCTGGGCTGGTTCATCTTGCATCACCCACGATCTCATCCGATTGACGTTGTTATAAACTATCCACTTTTCGTCGCCAGTAATTAGTCTTTTCAAAAAAGGATCAATTTTGTTGCGTTTCAGAAGCGAATCACAGACGCCAAATGAATTTCCTTCAGCTGGTGAGGGATCCATAGATCGAGTTTCTTGACATAACCAAGCTTTTTTAAACTTTTTTCAATGCATGTATGCGATACATTAAGCTTCTCTGCAATATCACGTCTTATGCTATGACGATCTAAATCGATAATGGCCTTGATATGGGTCTCATCGACTTCAACTGGACGGCCAGATCGTTGAGTGTTTTTCAATGAGAAATTACCAGAACGAAAACTGGCAAACCAATTCTGACACTGCCTTTCCTTCAAGGCTTCATTGCCATATACTGCACATAACTTTTTGTGTGTTTGCATTGCATTCTTGTCTTTTCGGAAATAATACAACAAAATATGTCTGAAGTACACGTCTTGTTCTTCCATTTCTAGATTGAGATAAGAAAATATAGGTTAGGTACTGTAAACAATTTAACGAAACAAAAGAAAGTTTAAACTCCATCTGTCGACAAAATCTGTAATGACTTAGTTACTAACTCAATATATTATTTACTACCATATCAAACATAGATTGAATTTTTGTCATAATATTTTAAGGATTACGATGAGAGAGAGAGAGAGAGAGAGAGAGTGTATCATGTATATAATAGCTACAGCTTGAATGTTAAATTCCTACTCTCGGAAGTTTGAATTTCATATAGAAATGTTCACATAGTATCATAAATGCGCGTACGTAGGATACATAGAAATACAGAATTCAAGCGCATGTCCGTATGATACACAATGCGGATTCGTTCGTAAACTATGTGGGGCTTAGCGTGTTGCAGCTTCCACGTTGATTATGAGCGAATGGATATCGGTTTACTGAAATCCTTTGCAACGAGGGTTCTCATGCCTAACGATATTGTCAATCGGTCGACATATTTCGCGAGATTAAACAGATGAGAATACTCTGGATGATATTTAACAGACATTTTTTTTCTATAAATGTCGAATATTACGAATATATTAATATGTACACACGTCTGTATATTGAATTTCATTTAACTCTCTATGAGCCAGCAGTATTAATTTTCAAATAACATGATCATTATTCGGCATTTTAATAAATAATGTTAATACATTGCTGCACACTTTTAATTTGACGATCGTGCTCAGAAATATGACTTAGTTGCCAACCCAATACAAAGATCGGACGGCTATAGCCGTCATTTGGGGCAACGTGTTAATTTTTGAAGTTTCATTTGTAAGCAAAATTTTTTGTTTTTTTAGGATTAACTAAAATTGCTCATACACCTATTGTCAAATCTTTTTTTCATGTTTTTCTGTCATAGTATATGTAGAAAATATAGAATACCCTACGACAATGATAGTTGAAACCTTTTGTATTAAGCGAGAATTTCATTTCCCCGAAAATGAGAGAAAGACATAAAAATGGAGACCTGGTATATCGAAGTGAACGGATGAGATGAGAAGAGTAAGAGAGGAAACAGGGGTGGTGAGTTGGGGGGAGGAGGCTGGAGAGGGGTGGGGAGGGAGTTGGTGTTGAGTTTCGTACGAAATGGCCATTCAATTTGTCCGCACGGTGAACGTGGAATCGAATTAAGCCGAACGAATTCGATCAACGGCTGCCAATTCGAAATCTCCGCGAAAATTTCGAACTGGTCGCGACGCCACTTGCTTTCTCTCTCTCTCTCTCTTTCTCTTTCTCTTCTCGTCCTCTTTTTTCTCATCCATTGCTGTCAAAGTAAGAGAGAGGAGGATAGAAGAAGGGAGTTTTAATGGTTGGTTATATCTCATGCTAACTTTCAAAGCACATGAATTTGAAGATTAGAAAAATTAATTAACTTTACGTGTCATCATTTATCGTTTTCTTTTTGAATCTTTTACAATTGCGTTTGTAACATTGTAATGTATTGGAAGTACAAATTAATTAGGTCTGTTTTCAAAAGTGACTCAAAAAGTAACAGCCGATTGCCATGGTTTTAGATAGATTGAACATCTGCCGATAACATCCAGTTTGCATTATTTTGAGTTTCATACAAAACGTATTTTGTTACGCTGTTGGCAATTTCAGACTATATGATAACAAACAGCATTAGTGGGAAGTTTTCATTTTTCGTTTTAATTGGAAAAATAGTGCAGCTGAAGCTCATCGTAGGCTTGCAGAAGTTTACGGTGACAATGGTTTAATTGACAAGTCATGTAGAGAATGGTTTGGACACTTCAAAAGTGTTGATTTCAGGGTTGAAGATAGATCTCGTTCGGGACAGTCAAAAAAATTCGTAGACAATGAAATACAGGCAGTACTCAATGAAGATCTGAGTCAAATGCAAGACGAGTTTGCACTTACGTTGGGGTTGAAAGCAAAAAGCAGGGTCTGTACGTTTAAAATCTATGGGCATTACGAGAAAACGGTCGGAATATAAGAACAGACATGACAAAGTTATTCTTTTGCATGATAACACTCGGCCTCATGTCGCAAAAGTTGTCAAAAAATTATTGAGAAACAATCAAATGGGATATCATACCACACCCGCCGTATTCTCGGGACATTGCTCCTTCTGTCTACCAACTGTTTCGACGATTGTTAAGCGATTTGGCAGGTTATCACTTCACTTCTTTCGAAGAAATCGAAAATTGGCTTCAAAATTGGATCGTTTTAAAAGACGAGAAGTTTTTCCGAGATAAGATTCGAAAATTTCGTAAGAGGTGGATAAAAGTTGTAAGCATTGATGGAAAATATTTTGATTAATTTGTTAATTCATTATCTTTTCAAATAAATCCACTTTTTGAGCTAAAAAAAACAGACCGAATTAATTTGTACACCTAATACTTTTAGAGATTAGCGATTTAGGAACAAACAAAATCTACATTTTTATATATTGGGTTATTTGGAAAGTAATTTCGTTTTTCTTTTGTGAAAATGAAGACAATTTTTGCTTCGAGATTAAACCTAGACCTTTCAAGTTAGCATAAACAGTTGAATTTAATAAATTTAACCTCTCAACGAATCCTACGTGTTGTTATTAGTCGGTTTGCATCAACTAATGCCTTTATTGTGTCAGGAAAATACGAAATTACTTTCAGATCAACCCAATATATAGATAATTAAACTCAATTTCAACACAATGTAACACAAAATCAAATATTAGAAATATTCAATTAATTGAAATTAAAAATTGAACACAAATATGAAAAAATTAGACTGCGAGCCATTGTCGTATAGATAAAGGTTAGGTTATGTTCAAATTTCCCGCGCTTTCACCGAAATCTATGGCCAACAGATGACTCTACACTTACCCCTGTCTCTCTCTTAAATTAATTATTATATCAATGAATTAATGTAATAAAAACATACCTGTATGTGAATGCAACGTTGTATCAAAATTACAAAACAATCGATAAAGTACTTCTGAAGATTTGAGGTTAGGAACAAACAAAATCTACATTTCATAGGAATGAATTTATAATTAAATTTCAATTGGATATACTTTGATTTTAAAATTTGTATAGATAAAGGTTAAGTTATGTTCAAATATCCCGCGCTTTCATCGAAATCTATGGCCAACAGATGACTCTACACTTACCCCTGTCTCTCTCTTAAATTAATTATTATATAAATGAATTAATGTAATAAAAACATACCTGTATGTGAATGCAACGTTGTATCAAAATTACAAAACAATCGATAAAGTACTTCTGAAGATTTGAGGTTAGGAACAAACAAAATCTACATTTCATAGGAATGAATTTATAATTAAATTTCAATCGGATATACTTTGATTTTAAAATTTGTATACACGTAATAATAATATTTTATCTTTGTTAAAATTAAAGATAATTGAGAATCACTGTTACCTGTAAACTGGTTTACAAACCAACGCAAAAGACCCTGATTAACGAGAATCGTTCCAAAGCTTGGGATTAGAACGCTGATATTGAACGTTTGTAAATAATCCTTGTGTTGCTCACTGCCGCCGATAGCTCGACGAAAACACAACGGATTAAAACGAGAATCGCATTAATCATATTCGCCGAATATACGCACGTAGCTTTGCGATTGTCCGTCCAACCCATTTTCTGTTTTTTTTTTTTTTTTTATATTAGATATAGAGGATTAAACGAAATCGTTACTGGAAATTCTTGTATTTATTAATCAACAAAATATATGAATTAAAGGATAATACTATTGTTTACATTCATGATTTTCAAAAACAAACGAATGTAGAATTTCATTAAATTGAAAAATCGGGTCTATATTTCTTCCCAGGTGATTCTGGTACCACACAGTCACACGGATCCAGGATGGTTGAAGACATTCGAGCAATACTTCCACAGCTCTACGAGAAGTATTTTAAACAACATGGTCTCCAAGCTACAACAATGGCCCAACATGACGTTTATCTGGAGCGAAGTGTCCTTTTTATCACTCTGGTGGGACAGGTAAGACAACTTTACAAATTCTAATGACGAATAAAATACCCTTTTATAAATCGATTGATGATGGGAGGTATTAAACTTCAACTTGAAATACGTCGATACAATGAAAAGAGAAAAAAAAAGAGAAAAGCTTAGTAGAAAACAGATCTTCTAGGGCAAGCTCTCTCTCCAAAGCTTTCAAACTCTCTTAACACACTTCGAAGGTATCCTTGAAAATGGCCCAGACATCCTGACGCTAAAAGCTCTTGCTTTCAGCTACCTCTATGTATGTACATATACACATACACACATATATATGTAGTATAAAGAGATAAAGTGAGAGTGTTAGAGAGAGAGACTTCCCCAAGAAATCATCCTGTATGCGTAAACATGATTACGCTGTTAGAGAGCTTCTCCGATAATCCGACGTCGTCTCGGTTAAATGCTCAAGGCTCTGAACTAGCACTGATAAGGCGACCGCCATGCCGCTAACCGGATTCCTGAATCTCAACTAGCATCATCATCAGTACACCTACGTAACACCATAACCTAACACTACTCAGTTGGTCTAACAGTATCATATGGTAGTAAATACAAAATGTGATAATTCATGACGAAGATAGGATTAAAGAATATTTTATTTAGTAGAACATTAAAAGTGCATTTTTCGTATCAAAAATTTATTTTACATGGAAACCTTAGACTAGAGCACATAAACTCGTTAGCTACTGATAATTACAAGCAACACACCCTTAGAAGGCTCCTAGAAGGAAAAATCCACCTAGGAGACATAGTAAAAAATTAAATCTAAGCACGCTCCAGTACTACGTGCCATTATAGTGGCTTTCGCGGATGTCATCTTCCAGTACGACGCAGAACTATAATAGTTTTCGCGAATATCATCTTTGTTCCAGTACGACGAGCCACTATAGTGATTTTTGCGGATGCCATCTTTCTTCAAATACGACGTGCCATAATGGTGGCTTTCGTGAATGTCATCTTTCAGTACGACACATCACTATAGTGGCTTTCGCGAATACTATCTTCTAATACAACACGCCACTATAGTGACTTTTGCGGATACCATCTTTCTTCAAAAACGACGTGCCATAATGGTGGCTTTCGTGAATGTCATCTTTCAGTACGACACATCACTATAGTGGCTTTCGCGAATATTATCTTCTAATACAACACGCCACTATAGTGACTTTTGCGGATGCCATCGCTTTTTCAATACTATGCGTCACTATAATGGTTTTCGTAAATGTCATCTTCCAATACGACACACCACTATAGTGACTTTCGTGGATGCTATCTTTCTTGCAATACGACGCGTCACTATAGTGGCTTTCGTGAATGTCATCTTCCAGTACGATGCATCACTATAGTGGCTTTCGCGAATATTATCTTCCAGTACAACCTGCCATTATAGTTGCTTTCACGGATGCCATCGCTTTTTTAATACGACGCGTCACTATAATGACTTTCGCGAATATCATCTTCCAGTACAACCTGCCATTATAGTTGCTTTCACGGATGCCATGGCTTTTTCAATACGACGCGTCACTATAGTGGCTTTCGTGAATGTCATCTTCCAGTACGATGCACTACTATAGTGGCTTTCGCAGATAACATCTTTTAATATAGTGCAAGGGGTCAAAGGTATACAAAATCTGTTGGTACTCTAGTGTAATGTCTCCTTATTACTTAGCACCAGACCCACCAGACCCACTAACAATGGTTATAATGTAAGAATAAAGAAAAAAAGGGAAAAAATTACGAGATAAAAAGAAAGAAATAATAGTAGAAGCATAAAAGTGAGAAACGATCGGAAAGTGGTGGAAAACGTTCGCTCTTTCTCCCCTTTTCCTGTGTGAATTGCCTCTTACCCGAGAGTACAGCTGATGTCGTCTTTCTCGCTGGGGCGAATAGGGAAGGGAAAATATCCTGCAACACGAAAGAGATCCCTCGGGTTAGTTGTAACCGTCTGACCTTAGCTCGTGTTGAAGACCATCGAGGATGAACGTGTAAAACAGAAGAGGGGAAGAGAGTGAGAGAAGGGAATTTTACGTGAAATAGCTTACAATATTTTATAACATACTGTATATAAGCTTTTTCTTTTGATATTATACAGAGTGTTCTAAAAAAAACCATTCAATATTTACATGGTATACTAGGATTTTTCGGACACGGGGGTTACTGTGGCTTTTTTATAAAATATTGATTTAATATAATTCTAAATTATTTAATAAATAACAAAAACGCACTAAATAATACCGCAATTATAATGGAATACATAAAATAATAATACATGAAAAAATATAAAAAAACGAGGCTAGTTATGTCTCATGTAGTTCTGAATATATCAAAATAATTGAATTTTATACAGCGCCATCTTTAATTCTAAACTATTCAATGCAGTCAAATCAATATTCACTAATAATTTCTGGGATTTCAAATTAGGCGTAAAATAACACATACAATTTTTAATATATATAATATATATAATGTATAAATAACAATACATAAAATAATATCACAATTACAATGGAATACATAAAATAATAATACATGAAAAAATATAAAAAGTAAGGTTAGCTATGTCTCATGTAATTCTGAATATGTCGAAATAATTGAATTTTATACAGCACTATCTATTAAAAATTTACAGTACATATAGAAACCTAGATAACCTATAAATAATAAATGAATACTAAACTATATAGTAAATTATAACAACACAACACACACACAAAACCACAATTAAAATGGCATACATAAAATAATAATACACAAAAAAATATAAAAAGTAAGGTTATGTCATATGTAAATCTGAAAAAAAACGTATTACGTGAATATATCCAAATTGAATTGTAATACAGCGCCAACTATTAAAAATTTACGGTACCTAAAGACCTAAATAACCTTTAAATATTACAAATCTTTAAATTAATAATAAAAAATACAAAATAATCGCAATAAAAACTATCCTACATCTTAAATTAACAAAAATCGTACTAAATAAAAGAAATTTCATTAAAATCGTTTCAGTAATTTCAAATTTCATTAAAAACCAACAACGTAAAACTGAATTCTTATATATAAAGATAGGACGCATTGTAATCACAAAAGGTTGCTCAGTTTTTCTCTAAAGTATTTTATAATAATTTAATAGAAAATTTAATAAAATATTGATTGGTTTTTTTCTGACACTCTGTATACAATCAGTTATTCTACAGATTAACTAAAGTAATACGTTGAAGTACTGAAAATTGTTTCATTTGACTTTTTACTGTATTTATTGATTAGTTTTCGTTATTATATTACAAATATGTCTATTATTTATATTTTTTTCTCTTTTTATTTGAATTACAGTGCTCACCCTACGAAGAAGGCGGTCATAAAGAGATTGGTCAAAGATGGACGACTAGAAATGACCACAGGAGGCTGGGTGATGACGGATGAGGCAACATCTCACATCTTTGCTATGTTGGATCAATTGATCGAAGGTAAGTCTTAAATAAATTTTCAAAAATTTATTATGTAACAATAATGTTCTTATTTTTTCTAATTAACACATTGACTGTGTGTGTGTGTGTGTGCCATGTGAGCCATACATGGCTGACGGCAAATATTCTGAACAGGCCCAATCAGACGTATTTAACTGACGCTTTTTTTTTAGTGCTTACAAGGAATATTAGTTAATATTTCGAAAGATATTTCATAAAATATGAGACTACTGAATTGTTATAAAAGTTTTCTACAAAAAAAAATATGAATTGTTATTAAAAATGATTTACAATGAAATTCTTTGAAACAGTCTAAACAAAGTTGAGGTTGTTCAGAGCAATCCGAGCAAAACGTTGTTGTCATTTTTATATTTATTCGTGCTTTTGATCGATCCTATGAAGTCTTATATTCGAATAACATCATTTGCAAGCTCTTCTAATTTTTTGTCCAAAAGCATTTTTTTTTTTTTAGATGCCAATATTATGACTACAATGATCTGAAAATTGATTTATATTATCTGTCAGAGTTCTAATCATTTCAGAGCTAATATTTCTCTACAATTTCTGATAATTATGTTTTTTTCTTTTGTTGCAATCTTGTAAATGATTGAAAGCATTTACAACTGTAATGCTCAGAAGAAGCTGGAAAATATTTGATAAAGAAAAAATATTCTCATTTTCGAATCACACACGTTTTCTTAGATACTTCGTTCTTGAAATAAGATTGTCAACTAAATGCATGTAGTCAAACATTTCGTTTTAAACGTGCTTATCTTTTGTTATAAGAAGATATGAAACAAAAAAGCTTCAATAATTATCCAAAAAGGATTATCCTCTCTATAAGATAAGAATTTCCTTCTAAATGTAATGTCTTACTACAATAAGTAACCACTGACACAGTATTGTTATACACCGCCATTATTGTGTAGCGCAGTATAGCAGCGCGCGTGGGCCTGACGAGTTTCTTGAGAACTAGCATAACGGTCAACATGTTAACCGTTTGAGTCCCAGTGTTTTATTGAAAAAACACATGTCGAATTTTTCGTAAACAACGCGACCGCGTTTTCTCTAAATATGTATTTATAAATAATAAATATCCAATAATTAAAGATAATTCAATTGTACGATAAATCGGTGTATAATTGTGTAAGTTTGTATTGAGAAGAATATCCAGTCAAAATTCGAGTTATCCATTTTCCACCAAGGGTTAGGAGGGGGGAATTAAAGTCTAAAATATTGAAGTGTAATCTGAAAATGAAAGAAGACAGAGAATTTCTCTCTTTCCCCCCCCCCCCATCACATAGTTATGAATCGACTTTTGTAGGGGTAGAGTGGGTGGTGGGTGGGTGAAAAAGCAAAGAGCAGAAAAATGAAAGAAGAATAGGAAGAGAAAAAAAAATAAATAAGAAACGACCTCTTTCGAGAACACAAAAGAATAAAAAGAATCGTGGTGAGGAGAAGGAGGAGGAGGAGGAGGAGGAGGGGGAGGAGGAGGAAAGCATTTTTCCCTCTGTAGAAGTAACAAGAAATTCTCGGAAATATTACTTTCAGATTGTGAAATGCGTATGACGATATTTACGCTTGGTTTATAATATTTTGTCGACTACTACCTTTCATGGTTTAACATTGAAAATGCAATATCCTTTTATATCACCGACAAATAAAACAAAATATCATTGTTTTATCAGAATACATCTTGGCGAAGATTAAAAAGTAGAGACAACAAGAAAAAAATGTAGAAAAGTAAATAAAAAAAAAAAACAAGGTATTTCCATCCTTAATTGAAGTTCTTTTCCAATAATAATAATAATGAAAACGTGTAGAGATAATAAAAAAAGAAATTTAATTAACAATTATCGAATAAAGAATTGGAATAAGGATTGGAAAAGAAAGAAAGGAAGAAAAGAAAAGAAATAAATCTTGATAATCCATAATAAAAAAGAAAAAGAAGAAGAAGAAGAAAGGAAGGAAGAAGAAAAAGAAGAAGAAGAAGAAGAAAAATTGATAGGTCGTTTGATACTCCAAGGGAAGAAGGTATTTTTTCAAGGGCGATAAAAATCCTTCGTCCTCGGAAACGCTATGTCGTTAAGTCGATCCCAGTTTCCTTTTCTCTCAGCCATTGTTCTCGGAGATGCCGCAATCGTCGTAGTGCTTCAAGGATGAGAAAATGAGAGAGAGAGAGAGAGAGAGAGAGAGAGAGAAAGAGAGTAAAAAAAAAAAAAAAGATGAAGAGTGGTATGTGTCCTCCTTATTACGCTTTTTCGACGCCCTTTTCGCGATGAAAGCGAGAAAAATCTTGTTCTTTCTTCAGTCTCCTTTTCTTTTCTTTCTCTACTACCACTCGAAACTTCCTTACGAACATTGGAGGATCCTTATTGCTTCCGTACTTTCCCCTGTCGTAAAGGAGAATGCTTAGCACGAGTAACTAACACAAGAAAAAAAAACAAAATATAAGAAAATACAAACGAACAATGTGTTCCTTTACGAGTTTTATGCCATAAAATGAAAAAAAAACGAAATGAAACTTAACATCTTATGCAGTACATGCCACTATAGTGGCTTCCGTGGATGTCATCTTCCAGTACAACCTGCCATTATAGTTGCTTTCACGGATGCCATCGCTTTTTCAATACGACGCGTCACTATAATGGTTTTCGTAAATGTCATCTTCTAATACATCGTGCCACTATAGTAGGTTTCGTGGATGCTACCTTTCTTACAATACGACGCGTCACTATAGTGGCTTTCGTGAATGTCATCTTCCAGTACGACGAGCCACTATAATGACTTTCGCGGATATCATCTTCCAGTACAACCTGCCATTATAGTTGCTTTCACGGATGCCATCACTTTTTCAATACGACGCGTCACTATAATGGTTTTCGTAAATGTCATCTTCTAATACAACGTGCCACTATAGTGAATTTCGCTGATTCCATCTATCTTCTAATACGATGCGCCACTATAGTGGGTTTCGTGGATGCTACCTTTCTTGCAATACGACGCGTCACTATAGTGGCTTTCGTGAATGTCATCTTCCAGTACGACGCGCCACTATAATGACTTTCGCGGATATCATCTTCCAGTACAACCTGCCATTATAGTTGCTTTCACGGATGCCATCGCTTTTTCAATACGACGTGTCACTATAATGGTTTTCGTAAATGTCATCTTCTAATACAACGTGCCACTATAGTGAATTTCGCTGATTCCATCTATCTTCTAATACATTGCGCCACTATAGTGGGTTTCGTGGATGTCATCTTCCAGTACGACGCGCCACTATAATGACTTTCGCGGATATCATCTTCCACTACAACCTGCCATTATAGTTGCTTTCACAGATGCCATCGCTTTTTCAATACGACGCGTCACTATAATGGTTTTCGTGAATGTCATCTTCCAGTACGACGCACCACTATAATGACTTTCGCGGATATCATCTTCCAGTACAACCAGCCATCATAGTTGCTTTCACGGATGCCATCGCTTTTTCAATACGACGCGTCACTATAATGGTTTTCGTAAATGTCATCTTCCAATACAACGCGCCACTATAGTGAATTTCGCGGATGTCATCTTTTTTCCAGTACGACGCGCCACTATATATGCGCGAAAGCAACTATAATGGTACGTTGTACTGGAAGATGACATCCGTGAAAGCCACTATAGTGACGCGTCGTATGGTAAGAAAGATGGCATCCGCAAAATTCACTATAATGGCGCGTCGTATTAGAAAAAAGATTGCATCCACGAAATGCACTATAATGGCGTGTCGTATTGGAAGATGGCACTCTCGTAAGCCACTATAGTGGCGAGAAGTGCAAAAATGGTTAACTTAGGTAAGAAACTTAAATTTTTGTTGTTCTCATTTCCTTTTTCGTTTTATTTCTTTCTACGTTCTTCTTCTCAACAATTTTCTACGATCGTCTCTGTTCGATATCTAATCAGCCGAGAAATAATAAACGATTCGTTTTACTTCTAGTAAAAGGGAAGAGGAAAAAAGATCTCTTTCTCTATGCAGTGGACCGAAAAACGACGTTCACTCTTCCTTCTTTTTCTTCTTATCGTCTCCTCTCCTTGAAAGTTCATTAAATGGAACGAGAAACGTAATGAGAAAAATTGTAACTTGCTGCTGGCTGTTGTTCCCAGTAAGCAACAAAGAGATTATTGTGAGTTCTTTCATTTTTTTTTTCCTTTTGATATTTTGTTTGGTCCAATATTAGCTAATAATTTATGACCAATTGTATTATTTATATTTTGTTTTTCCTCAATTGAACGACGAAGTATAATAAAAGAACAAATGAAAAGAACAAATCGATTATGTTTCACCAAGTCTGATCGGAATAACGTTCTGAACAATCTTTCAATCTCTCTTAGAATAAAATTACATATTCGAATTTTAATCAAGTTTAATAATTTCTGTAAAAATAGTCACATCCTTCTTCATTCTATTTTTAGCTTTCTTTAACAAGAAGAATCTTTTAATTTGACTTTCAGTGCTTCACTCGTTTGTATTAAAAAGACCGAAGGTCACGTTAAAAAAGAAAAAAGAGAAACAGTTCTATTTCATTTATGTTTCATTGGTTTTTAACAAAGAACATTGTATTTAAAAAATGCAAAACGGCAGAAAAACTTAGACCCCGTTGGCACTTGTTCTTGCTAAAGTATTCCCTGGTTTTGATAGAAAGAAATAAAGAAAAAGAAAAGAGATGATGATGATGGTGGTGGGATGGTTTGATCCATGCAGTAGTCCAAAGCTTAATTAAATTTGGTCAAAGTAGCCGCCACTCTATTTGGAGTCAGCTTTCTTCTATCTACTAAGAAGAAAGGAAAGAAAGGAAAAAAGAACAAAAACAAAACGAAGAGAACAAAAAGTTTCGAGTATTCTGAACTTTCTTTTCTTCTTATTCATTTCAAAGAACCTAACCTAACCTTCGTTTCCTTTCTTTCTTTTCTTTAATTGACCTTAATGTTATAAATAAGTTTTTAGCTTTCCCTATTAATTAAAAACAATTTTTGAAATTGATTAATATCGGCTACTGCTTTAATAATTTATTTCAATGTAATGAAACATTTTAATATTAGTTTCCAAGTATTGAGTTGGCAACTAAATCATTGCGGCTTTTGTCGACAGATGGAAACTTTCTTTTGTTTCGTTAAATTATTCATAGTACCTAACCTATATTTTTTCTTATTGTTTGGTCGTCTACCTTTCATTCACTCGAAAAAATTATATCGATTAGTTCCTTAGTTTTGTTTTTATTCCAATATAAAAATGGAAGAACAAGACGTACACTTCAGACATATTTTGTTGTATTATTTCCGAAAAAGTAAGAACGCAACGCAAGCACACAAAAAGTTATGTGCAGTATATGGAAATGAAGACTTGAAGAAAAGGCAATGTCAGAATTGGTTTGCCAGTTTTCGTTCTGGTAATTTCTCATTGAAAAACACTCAACGATCTGGCCGTCCAGTTAAAGTCGATGAGACCCATATCAAGGCCATTATCAATTCAAATCGTCATAGCATAAGACGTGATATTGCAGAGAAGCTTAATGTATCGCATACATACATTGAAAAAAGTTTAAAAAAGCTTGGTTATGTCAAGAAACTCGATCTATGGATCCCTCACCAGATGAAGGAAATTCATTTGCGTCTGCGATTCGCTTCTGAAACGCAACAAAATTGATCCTTTTTTGAAAAGACTAATTACTGGCGACGAAAAGTGGATAGTTTATAACAACGTCAATCGGATGAGATCGTGGGTGATGCAAGATGAACCAGCCCAGACGACATCAAAAGCTGAGATTCACCAAAAAAAAGATTATGCTGTTAGTCTGGTGAGATTATAAAGGAATTCTGCATATTGAACTTTTACCAAAAAACCAGATGATCAATTCGAGCCTGTACGTTGAACAACTCGCCAAACTGAGCGATGCAATTCAAGCAAAGCGACCAGAATTGGCAAATCGTAAGGGTGTTGTTTTCCATCATGATAATGCAAAGTCCCACACATCTTTGGTTACTCGTCAAAAATTATTGGATATGGGTTGGGATGTGTTGTCACATCCACCATATAACCCTAACCTTGCGCCTTCAGACTACCATTTATTTCGTTCTATGCAGCACTCCTTAAATGGTCAAATTTTGAATAACGCTAACGATGTCAAATTACACCTAAATCAGTTTTTTGATAGCAAAGATAAGAATTTTGATGAACGTGGCATTATGACACTGCCTGACCGATGGCAAGAGGTCATCAACAAATATGAACAGTACCTAATTGAATAAACTTATATTTTGAATTCTAATTCTTATTGAAAATCCGCAATCACTTAGTTGCCAACCCAATGGAATGATGACGTACAAGAAGATAAAACACAATTATTGTCTCTCGTGTGTAGCAGGATTTGCCTGTTAGCCTATTTCCCGGTTCTTGTGATCCTCCATCCGTGTGTTCATCGTTTTCAGGTTCTCTCGTAAAACGGCACACGTTTTTTTCCAACCACGTAATCACCCCTCTTTTCCTTCGTTACTGACGTTGACTCGATTACGCAACGATTTTTCGCAACCCCTACACGTTTCCACCAACCCTCGTCTTTCTATTTTCACACCCTCTTTCATACGAGACACACGCTTTATTCTTTTCTATCTCTTTCTCCCTTTTCTTCTTGTTTCAGCAACCGAAATAATGAAGATCGTTATTTCGCTTATTTGTTGTACTCACCGATGCGAAAACTAAAACGGAACATATCACTGTGTGTGTGTTATCGTTTAACTACGATTTTATTCAACAGTTCTTTTCTCTTCTTAATATAAACAAATAATCTAGTTCAAAATATTCTAATACTAAGAAAATAATTCAATATATAATATTAGAAACTTTGTATCGTAGGAAAGTTGGATAGATTAAAAAATCAGAACATATTTGTTTTGATACTCTTTTCTTCCAAAATGACGAAAAATAATTAAAATTATTTATATAAATAAATAAATATTAATGAAATAAGTAAATAAAAATTAGGACTTTTTCATTATTATATTCTTTAGTTGCACAAACAAAATTTTCAGAATTTTGTGTGTATCCGTAATATATTGTCAGCTTTAATATGTTATGAGAAAGAGATGAACAGAAGACAGACAGATAGATAGATAGATAGATAAATAGATAGATAAATATATAGAGAGAGATAGATATAATATGATACGATACAGGACGGAAATTGGCACATTTGAATTTGCGAAAATAGGCAGAGGAAATTTTGCATAACGTTGGCACCATGTCTGACGCCAAGAACCGTCGTTTGCCATTTCGATGCAAATGACACGGATAGAAGAGGTCCTTTCCACCAGAACTCGATCCTACTAACCCCCCTATACACACACAAACGTGTACACGTATATACATTTATACACGAAACACAAGGACTTTGTAGAACTTCTAATCCTCTCGCTAATGCGAATCAGGTATTATGGCAATGAGAATGGTTTTAAAAGAGATAGAAAAAAAAAAGAGAGAGAGATAATATTTTACGATCCAGCTTAGGGGTTGTCGTGTTCTTGTTACTATGTCTGACCATAAACGGTTTGTACTACTGTAAAGAAACTACTGTAAAGAAACAATGAATTTTGAAAAAGAAATTCATCCACGAATATTGTTTTTGTATGACATTCATAGAAATTAATAAAATTAATTATTTCTTCTTAACCTCTTAGGCACAGCTGAATGTTGCACGGGGTTGTTTCTTTGTATGGGAAGGTTTAACGAAGATTACATGTCAATGATAAAACTACGAACAATGGCTGTTCGCTACGCGAGTACACTTTAATCAAGTTTTTCATGATTAAATTATAATTTTTCTTAAAGAAATGATACACATATACTTTACTCAGACAATTTTCTTTAATAATTAATAATAAAACTAGGTATAATATATTTTAAAAGATGTTATCCGCGAAAGCCATCGCTTTTTCAATACGATGCGTCACTATAATGGTTTTCGTAAATGTCATCTTCCAGTACGATGCGCCACTATAGTTGCTTTCGCGGATGCTATCTATCTTCTAATACGGCGCGCCACAAAAGTGACTTTTGCCAATGTCCTCTACCAGTACAACGCACCACTATAGTGAATTTCGCTGATGTCATCTTTTGTCCATTACGACGCGCCACTATAGTTGCTTTCGCGGATGCCATCTATCTTCTAATACGACGCGCCACTATAAAGGGTTTCACAGATGCCATCTTCCAATACAATACGCCACTATAGTTGTCTTCGCGGTTACTGTTTTCCAATACAATACACCACTATAGCTACTTTCGCAAATACTATCTACCTTCTAATACGACGCGCCACAAAAGTGACTTTTGCCGATGTCATCTACCAGTACGACGCACCACTATAGTGAATTTCGCTGATACCACCTATCTTCTAATACAACGCACCACTATAGTGACTTCTGCAGATGCAATTTACCAATACGACAAGCAACAATAGTGGTTTTCGCGAATGTCAATTTCTAATACGACGCGCCACTATAGTTGCTTTCGCGGATACCATCTTTTCACCATTCCGACACACCACTATAGTGGCTTTCACAGATGCCATCTTCCAATACAATACACCACTATAGTTGCTTTCATGGATGCTATCTATCTTCTGATGCGACGCGCCACAAAAGTAACTTTTGCCAATTTCCTCTACCAGTACAACGCACCACTATAGTGAATTTCGCTGATACCACCTATCTTCTAATACAACGCACCACTATAGTGACTTCTGCGAACGCAATTTACCAATACGACTCGCAACAAGAGTGGTTTTCGCGAATGTCAGTTTCTAGTACGACGCGCCACTATAGTTGCTTTCGCGGATGTCATCTTCTAGTACGACGCGCCACTATAGTGGCTTTCGCGGATAACATCTTTTAAAATATATTATACCCAATTATATTATTAATTATTAAAGTAAATTGTCTGAGTAAAATATATGTGTATCATTTCTTTAAGAAAAATTATAATTTGATTGTGAAAAGCTTGATTAAAATGAACCCGTTCAACATGCAGCAGTGCATAAAAGGTTAAAGATACTTCAATAAAATTGTCATGGGATCCACTAGCTACCTTTCATTTTAAAATCGATCTATTACTAATCTTCACCACTAATATTATTTCTCCAAATATTCTCAACTAGAAAAGTAAAGATAAAAAAAATCCGTAGTAAATAATAAAATTGAAAAGCGAATATTTCATTTGACAAACAAAAAATCAAATTATGATAGACAGGCCCTTGCGTACGTCAATCGTTATCGAATCATTGAGAGGAAATTCGAAATCGGTAAATGGGTACGGCATAATTTACGAGCTCGAACGCAAACCCATCTCATTCTGATCGCACCTGTTCGATAGGTGGAAGGGTAATTTATTAGCTTGCGCGCACAATCCCAATTCGACGTAAGGACAATAGACCGTGCAGACTGATAATAGCATATGCAATCATCGAGAGAGAAGACAGCGTGCATCGGCGCCATATTGTCGGTCACAAGATGGCAGGCAGTTGGTTAGTCGTTCATTAAATATTCATTAAGTCATAGATATGAATCTAATGCAATTAACTTTAAAACATTTATCTATCATCTTACAATGACTGATGAAAATTTTCTACAAAAATTCTACTTCTACGAAGAACTTTAAAAATGAATAAAATTTTATCAATTTTATTACAAACAAAAAATCTAAAAAATAATATTTAATAAAATAATAATAATAATAATAATAATAATAATATTTAAATAATTATTATTAAATGAATGACATAGATTTAAATCAAATTCTTTATCAACGTATGAAAATGGTCACTTTTCGTTTTAGTAACCGAGATAATAGTGTGCAGCAGCTAAAGCTTCGTAGAATTATTGCGAATTGCACGAAAGTAGTGCAGTGGCTTTCCGGTAACGAGAGTGAGATAGTGAGTAGAGAGAGAGAGAGAGAGATAGATAGAGAGAATGTTAGCAGAGAAACAGCAGTGGTTAACAGAAGGAGCACGGGACTAGAACTCCTCTGCTAGTGCGATAACTTCGTTAATGCACACATGTCGTGTCTAATGAGTTATAATCAGTCGAGCACCGGCTGAGTGTAGTTTAATGGTTTGTTCGCTCGCATTAGGCCCTACTATCACCCTTTAACTCTCTCTCTCTCTCTCTAGTTTGTTCATTTAACGAATGCGAAATATACAGTGTGTAGGATGTTACATATTGGGTTTTCGAAATTTTTCGATAGAAAGAATACGTGACCAGTGACTACAATATATACTCTACACACACATACATACATATATATATATATATCTACCCCTCGTTATATTTAATAACGAAGTCCATTTTTATGAACAAACTTTACTTACTACTACTACTACTACTACTACTACTACTACTACTACTTTAAACGATTGGTTTTAGGTTTTTTTTGTTAAGAAAAGTTACACAAGGCCATCATTTAAATCTATGGAATATATTGCTTGCATCTTTATTTTTTAAATAATGAAATAATTAATGACACCAAAATCTCGTTTAATTTCTTCAACTGTTCTCATTTACTTCATTTCTTTCTCTTTTACACTTTCTGCTAGATTCTCTTATTTCTTCTCTCTCTCTCTCTCTCTCTCTCTCTCTCTCTCTCTCTCTCTCTCTCTCCTGTAAGATTATAGCCTCAAGGCCGACCTAATTTCGCAACAAACAATCTCAATCTGACAGAAGTTCCTGATACTCGTTACATCTCTCGCCACATGTTTGCTTTGTCCAAGCTTGATAATTTAACGGGACGCACTAATTAGATCTCTAGGTATTCTGATATTACGAAAGAGAGATAGAGAGAGAGAGAAATAGGGATAGGAAGGAAGGACGGAAATGAGAAAGAGAGAGAGAGAAAGGGAAAGACATCATTTTCCCATAAATTGTCTTGCAAATTCTGAAGTGTAAATTTTAGGCTATGACATGATCACGTTGTATACTATTAAATAACAGATATTCCATGAAACTAAATAAGAGATACACTCTACGAATTAATAGTGTAAGTATTCTATTTAAAAACGAATCACATATTATATGCTAAGTTTATTTATTGAAAATAATTTATTGTATATTCTATTATTGGGTCTACAAGTAAGTTTCCAGTGTTTGTTCATAAAATTTGAGGGTTTATTCTGAAAAAATGGTTACATATCTTTCATTCGAAATATTGTCTATCGGAAGATACAATTGTTTCCCATCTTTCTGACAATTTGTGAATTCCTGACCAAAAACAGTTCTCGTCTTTTGAGCCCAAGAACGTATTGAGCCAATTTTTGATTCCCTTTACTGAAGTGAAGCGCATTCCGGTAAGAGCGTTCTGCATCGACCGAAACAAGTGGTAGTCGGATGGCGCCAAATCTGGACTATAAGGCGGGTGAGGCAGAATTTCTCATCCACTATTATCCAAGTAGTTTTTGACCGAAACAGCAACATGTGGCCGAGCGTTGTCGTGGTGGAAAATTACGGACTCGTGTCTGGTCTGATATTCTGGCCGTTTTTCCGCCAATGCTCGCTTCAAACGAATTAATTGGGTTCGATACAATGGTCCTTTGATGGTTTGATCACTCGGAAGCAGTTCGTAGTATATGACACCCTTCTGATACCACCATATGCAGAGCATGACCTTATTCATGTGAATATTTCGATTTGGCTGGCTCGCCAGGCTTTGCATATGGTTTTTTGCGTTTAGGATTATCATAATAGATCCACTTTTCGTCACCAGTGACAATACAATGCAGAAACGACTTTTTTTTATGCCACTGCAGCAACATTTCTTACATGCAAAATCGCCGTTCGACATCTCTCGACTTCAACTCGTACGGCACTCAATTTCCAACTTTTTGGATGAATCCCAAAGCTTTCAGGCGCAGGGAAATGGCTTGTTGTGTGACGCCCAATGATGCAGCAAGCTCTTCTTGAATTTTGACACGAATCCTCATCCAGCAAAGCCTCCAATTCCTCGTCTTCAAAATTTTTCGGCTTCTCAGAGTGCTCCTTGTCATCAACGTCAAAATTACTATTTTTGAACTGTTTGAACCATTCACGACACGTCAATTCACCAATACATTCCGACCCGTAAGTTTCCAGAAGCAAACAATAGGCCTCAGCTGCACTATTCTTCATATTAAAGAATAGAAAACAAATGACGCTTATTTGGCACATAACTTGTCATGTTTTTGCTTCATTAAATATACAACGCCGATAGAAATGCGCAAATATGATGATGCAATGTTGTTAACAGATACACAAGCTTTGAAAATGACAAATGACATGTGACATTTCTGCCCGGAATCTACTCGTGACACCATCTATTTAAAAACGCTGGAAACTTACTTGTAGACCCAATAGATTATAACAAAACCCAAAATCATGTCACAATTACAATTGAATACATAAAATAATAATACACGACAAAATAGAAAAAGTAAGGTTATGTCTTATGTAAATTGAAATAATTTAATTGTAATACAGTGTCATCTATTGAAAACTTACAGTACCTAAAGACCTAGATAACCTCTAAAATAACAAATCCTTAAAGTAGTAATAAAAAATGAAAATAATCCCCATAAAAAGTATCCTATATCCCAACTTAAACAAAATTACACAAAATAAAGCAAATTTCATTAAAATCGGATCAGTAATTTGAAAATTCATTGGAAACCAACAATATGACACTGAATTTTTATATAAAAAGATATGATACGTTCCTTTATATCATTCGTGATAACGTATTACCTTAATAAAAGAGACACACAGAGGAATAGAGAAAGAAAAGGAAGAGTAGGGAAGGTTGTCAAGGACTCTTAGTAGATAGAGAAAGACAGGAGGAGGTGGAGGTGGGTTGAGAAAGGTGGCTTAACATGTGCCACGGCAAATGACGCATCCACACAACCTGGGAGAGTTTCTCTGCAGCCTATATTAAGCTGTAATCTTAGAGAATATGATAGACGACATAACGTCACTTCCTAGTAACGCTACTGCAACCCCTTTTCCCTTGTATCAGCTTTTACCCCTCAATCCTCACCCCAACTGTGACATTGTTACATAAATATTTAATATCTATACTTATGCATGCTTATTAAAAATACAAAAATATTTAATTGACACATTTTTACATGATTCCCATCATAATGAAAATATTCTTATCAAGTAAATACAATTCGGAAAATTACATAGCAATTAATTAATCCACGATGCTGTAAAACCAAGAACCCTTCCTGATTACTGCATAAGTTCGTTCATGCGTGTAATAACATGCACGCCTAGGATCGAGCGTGAAATGTATTCTGTGGCCACGGATCAGGATTAGCTTCAACGTGTTATCGGGTTGTTGCGTTTATACTGTCGCCCTAGGTTACGTAGAATTGAGATATCGTAATTAGTTGCTGCAGGGGATGAATGTTGAGAGATACGGATTTAGAAATAAGACTTCTTTTTTTGTTTACCTGACAAAATTACCCAATAATCATTGAACTTTTGCAAACATTCCATTCCTATTACGAATATTGCTGTGATTATCACCTTTAACTTTAACTCAATAAACAATCTATATTATAGTAGCAAAGACCTAACTTCTGATATCCTCTTAATATTCCTTCTCGTTGTGAATAACATAAAGGGCAGGATATATCATTTAACCGTTGCTGACTTCCGGGTAATTCTGTTAACCTATCTCAACGAACCCTCGCATCCTGATCTTCCTGTGGGATTAATTTCGTGGTTTCTCTCGTCGTAACTTCCCTTTCTACTTCTCTATCTCTTTCCCTTTCTCTCTCTCTCTCTCACACACACATACACACACACTCTCTATTGAAACAAATCCTTCTTATTATTAATATTAAAAATATTTCATTGATATTAATAGTAACAAGTATACTATGATATTAGTTATTTTTTTTTGTTTCGTTATTATTGTATTAAAAGTTTTTTTTTTTAATAATTATAGAATATAAATCATATAAAAATGTTTTCAATTATCCTAACTTATTATGAAATTATTTTGTTCTTTTTTTTATATATATTTTTTTTTTCATCATACGGAAATGTACATGCTTGCATGCATATAATAGCAACGTTTTCTGGAATGTCTCGTCAGTATTCCTTCTCAACGCGAAATTGATATAATAGAATCGTGTAGTTTGAGTTTCTGACTACGCGATAATTATGCACTCTCTGACCCCTTTCGAAATAATTAACAGAGCTTGGAAATATTCTCTACCCCGAGCCTGGCCTTTCTGGCTTGTTCACGATATTACGAAATTTCTCAAATAATTCATTTCCCGCTTTCGTATAATTTCATCGAATTTAAAGATGTGTGTATGATACGATAGTTCACAATTTTATAAGAAAAAACGAATTATAAAAATAAAATGAAATATTGGGTTGGCAACTAAGTGATTGCGGATTTTAAATATAAGTTAGTCAATTAGGTACTGTCCATTTTTGTTGATGACCTCTTGCCATCGGTCAGGCAGTGTCATAATGCCACGTTCATCAAATTTCTTATCTTTGCTATCAAAAAAATGAATTAGGTGTAATTTGACATCTTTAGTATTATTCAAAATTTGACCATTTAAGGAGTGCTGCATGGAACGAAATAAATGGTAGTCTGAAGGCGCAAGGTTAGGGTTATATGGTGGATGTGACAACACATCCCAACCCATATCCAATAATTTTTGACGAGTAACCAAAGATGTGTGGGACTTTGCATTATCATGGTGGAAAACAACACCCTTACGATTTGCCAATTCTGGTCGCTTTGCTTGAATTGCATCGCTCAGTTTGGCGAGTTGTTCAACGTACAGGCTCGAATTGATCGTCTGGTTTTTTGGTAAAAGTTCAAAGTACAGAATTCCTTTATAATCTCACCAGACTGACAGCATAATCTTTTTTTTGGTGAATCTCTGCTTTTGATGTCGTCTGGGCTGGTTCATCTTGCATCACCCACGATCTCATCCGATTGACGTTGTTATAAACTATCCACTTTTCGTCGCCAGTAATTAGTCTTTTCAAAAAAGGATCAATTTTGTTGCGTTTCAGAAGCGAATCGCAGACGCCAAATGAATTTCCTTCAGCTGGTGAGGGATCCATAGATCGAGTTTCTTGACATAACCAAGCTTTTTTAAACTTTTGTCAATGCATGTATGCGATACATTAAGCTTCTCTGCAATATCACGTGTTGTGCTATGACGATCTGAATCAATAATGGCCTTGATATGGGTCTCACCAACTTCAACTGAACGGCCAGATCGTTGAATGTTTTTCAATGAGAAATCACCAGAACGAAAACTGGCAAACCTATTCTGACACTGCCGTTCCTTCAAGATTTCATTGCCATATACTGCACATAACTTTTTGTGTGCTTGCGTTGCGTTCTTACTTTTTCGGAAATAATACAACAAAATATGTCTGAAGTGCACGTCTTGTTTTTCCATTTTTAGATTGGAATAAAAAAATATAGGTTAGGTACTGTGAACAAGTTAACGAAACAAAAGAAAGTTTCTATCTGTCGACAAAATCTGCAATGACTTAGTTGCCAACCCAATACATTCACCGCTAGGTTTTTAACAACATATGCACGTCTGACCAACAGTTCAGCCACAGATTCTACTAATTTGTTAGAATCTTATTTGGGAAGATTATTAGTTAGAATCTTATTGGTTAGAATCTTATTAATAATAATCTATTATTAAAATTTGTTTTAATAGGATGCCAAATAAGATTCTAATAACAAATTACTGTTCAGGTAATAATAGTGACTCCTTATCGCAGTGTCAACCAATAACTAAGCTTTCGGTAGGTGACAAAAAGCAGCTGAACTAATAAACTTTTGTTCGGTAAATGTTGGTGACAAAAAAAAGCCTATTTATAGGTTAGCGGTCGGTAATCGTTGCCAACAAAAAGCCTATTTATAGGCTAGCGGTTGTTAAAATGTTAATATATTTAATTTAATAATAAAACTGAAAGGAAAAATAAGTCAGTAGACAAATGAATGCTTAATCAAAGTAAAAAGAAATCGAATTGATTATTTTTACAGGACATCAATGGCTGAAAACGAATTTAGACGTGACCCCAGAGTCAGGCTGGTCCGTCGATCCATTCGGTCATGGTGGGACGATTCCTTATTTCCTAAAAGCTTCTGGTGCGACGGGAACTGTAATTCAAAGAATACATTACGCTTGGAAGCAATGGTTCGCGAAGAAACAGTACGGTGACTTCATTTGGCTTCAACCATGGGATCAGAGTGGTAACGCCGACATGTTGACGCACAATCAACCCTTCGACATTTACAACATCAAACACTCCTGCGGACCGCACCCACACGTTTGTCTCAACTTCGATTTTCGTAAGATACGAGGCGAATACACCGAATACACCGTTAGAGCTGTTGAAATCACACCGAACAACGTCAAACAAATGGCCGAGTTACTTTTAGAACAATACTCGAGAACTGGTTCTCTCTTCAATCACAATGTCGTCTTAATGCCCCTCGGAGATGATTTCAGGTTAGATATTTATTAACTTTTTTTTTTTATAAATAATTAACAATGAAATCAACTTAATACTTTTGATTTTGTTTCTTTAGGTATGATCATGCAATCGAATGGGACCAACAATACACGAATTACAAAATCCTCATGGATTATATAAACAGTCGCAAAGACGAATACAACGCCGAGGTAGTCTTTGGAACTCCGAAGGATTACTTTCAAGAGATTCAGAAACGGGTAGAAAAATTTCCAACCTTAAAAGGAGATTTCTTCGTTTATTCGGATATATTCAGTGAAGGTAGACCAGCTTATTGGAGCGGCTATTTTACAACGAGACCATACATGAAAATTCTCGATCGGGAATTGGAAGCTAATTTGAGATCAGCCGAGATACTTTACACCATAGCCTTGAACGTCGCTAAACAATCTAAAAAAGATATAAAACTGTACGAGACGTATTTTGAGAAACTCGTGAAAGCTAGAAGAAATCTTGGATTGTTTCAACATCACGACGCTATTACGGGAACTTCGAAATCATTTGTGATGAAGGATTACGCGTTGAAACTCTTCGAATCAATCTCCGACACCACAAGCTTGCAAAGTTTCGCGATACAATCATTAGCTGCTACGACCAACAAGCCAAACTCTGTCTACGTCCTAGCGGAATCCGATAGGGACAGTTATGAAAAACTCCCGAAGAAGATACCAATCAACGTGAATAGCCAAGAGACACGAAAGATCGTCCTGTTCAATCCTCTAGCTCAACCAAGGCAAGAAATGATCAGTTTGAAGGTTACTTCGTATAAAGTACGAGTGTTAGATCCACAAAAAAAGCCGATACCTTACCAGATAGCACCGGTGATGAACGCTACGAGCATTACGCACGACGTTTATGTTCTACTCTTCGTTGCTGAATTGAAACCACTAGCGATAGCGACCTATCATTTGCAACAAGTCGACAAAATCCCTATGGACGCGATATCAACGATTTATTGCAGTAGATGTGGCAAGGACAATGTTTTCACGATAAAACCAATGCAAATTGGAGACGTTCAAATAGAGAATCATAGAATGAAATTGCTATTCGATGGTCAAACTGGGTTCTTGAAACGCGTTGCGAAAAAATCGAGTGGTAAAATAATGCAGTGTGCGATACAATTTGCTGCATATCCATCAGCACAATTTCACAGTGGTGCTTATCTCTTCATGCCAGATCCTAATCTTCGGGACACTGATAAGGACGTTCTAGAGGCTTACACGCCGCATCAAAAAATTTATATCGTCAGTGGTAGCTTGAGTTCTCGTTTGACGGTAGAATATGGTAAATTATTGACTCATCATGTTGCAATTTATCATCGAGACGGTGGCTTGGGTGATGCAATTTATCTTAGAAATATCGTTGACTTTGAAACACCACCGAAGAATCGGGAAACCGAGATGTTTATGAGACTTCAAACTGATATAATGAACGGTGAACCACCTGAATTTTACACCGATCTTAATGGACATCAAATGATAAAGAGACGTAAGATAGAAAGAATTGGTATAGAGGGTAATTATTATCCCATAACAACGATGGCTTACATCGAGGACACCAATCATAGATTAACTCTATTGGTCAACCACTGTCAAGGTGCTGCCAGTTATCAGCCAGGATGGCTTGAAGTTATGTTGGACAGAAGGACACTTTATGATGACTCTAGAGGAATGGGCGAGGGTCTTTTGGACAATAGGAAAACTATTATAAAACACTGGCTATTACTTGAGGATATTGTTGGTGGTGGGGACAAGTATTCAAAGCCATCCTTGTTTGCCAATCATCTTAGCAATGCCTTGAATTATCCTGTAAATATCTTCGTAGTCGATGGGACCGAATCGGAAATTGTTATGGCACCAGAAGTTAGACTTTTAAGTCAGAGCTTCCCTTGCGATCTTCATTTGTTGAACTTAAGGACAAATCATGATCAAAAATTACCACATTTCCCAGTGAACAACGCACTTATGGTTTTACACAGACAAGGTTACAGTTGTTCAGTTGGTGCTGATATAACTATGAAACACTGTCCTTTAAATGATCGATTATCACAAACCACGACGTTCTTTAAATTGTCTAAATTAAATGTAACGAAAACATCTTTAACCGGTACAAAAACGAAACGTCATTTAAAGGACGGTCTTCAAGAAATTGGATTGCAACCAATGGAAGTTGAAACGTTCAATGTTAATTTTCTTCAATGATCTTAAGCCTACTGCTACCTCTCTCGGTTCGAAAATAAATAATAGTCAGAATATTTTGTTAAGATTGTGTGGAAGGACTTTACAAGAGAGAAAGAGAGAGACAGAGATAACACTGCCGAGATCTCTCTACTGGCTAATTTTCTTTCGTATCCGATTTAACGAAGATTTTTCTGTAAATATACAACAACAAAACCTTATTATTATTATTATTATTATTATTATTATTATTATTATTATTATTATTATTATTATTATTATTATTATTATTATTATTATTACTCATCGAACTTTCATTAATTATGAAATCGTACAGACAATTAATGACAAATTATTTCCTTTATTCTAAAGAGAACCACGGATATGATTCTGAACAGAAAACAAATAGACAAGAGACAGAGAGAGAGAGAGAGAGAGAGAGAGAGAAAGGGAATAGTGGCGAGAAGAGAAAGTGTACTAAAAAAAAAAAAAAAAAAATACTTACTTTAAAATATGACGTGTATACACGTTTTCGACGAATTTCTTTGATATTTTTATCGAGATCAATGCGAATGGGATTTTCTCTTTTCTATCGTATTTAAATTGGAATATCGATAAAAAAAAAAAAAATAAAAAATAAAAACAAAAAAAAAACAAAAGAATCGTCGAGAAATGAAACAAATTATATAAACATTGTACATATCAAGCCATAATTTTACCGTAGGATCGTAATAATTACGATAAGAAAATAATGTAAATGATAATAATAATAATAATATGCACCTATTTTCTTATGCCAAACGTTTTATCGCCAAACCCTTCTTCTCGGTCTTAACTGCGCTCGCTCTCTCGCTCGCTCGCTCACTCGCTCGCATGGATTTTGTTGTTTCTTCTTCTCAACGAAAACAAAACAAAAAAAAGTTAACAATCCTTGTGACTACTGTGTCGAATCGAATGTTCTTCCGAACAATACATAAACGTTATATACTTACGTATATTCAAACATACATAAAAGTACGTATGTAAGTTAAGTAAAATAAGTAGTTGGTTTTAATTGTGATCCATCTTATTTTACAATATTTTTAAAGTTGATTAAAAATTACTCGAAATCTTTCATTCATTTTCAAAGGATTACAAGTATGTCCAATTTGAACGAACTATTAGGTGTACAAATAAGTGCAAGTATGAAGAACTCTTCATCTTTTGAGGTTATGCACAAATCAATCCAATTTATAGTATCTTCATCTTCTTAATATATATAAATTACGTGTCATGTTGTTTGTCCGCAATGGATTCCTAAACTACTGAACCGATTTTATTAAAATTTTTCACACTGTGTGCAGTTTCATTCAACTTGAAAGATAGGATAGTATATATCTCAATTTATAATCGCAATTATTTGTTTATTAACAAAGAGTCATGATTATCTCTGTCAGTTCGATAAGATTCTAACAGACGGCGGTATAAGGTAATTCGTTGACTTGAAGACGTGTGAATCGGACTGATTGTGAGTCCTAGTATGATATAGAACTCTGCTCAGACAGACCATGTGTCATCGATCAGAATAAATGATAGTCAGACAACGCAATGTCTGGTGAATACAGCGGGTAGGGTAACACTTCCCAATCAGGTGTTTTTAAATAGTTTTTGACCGGAACTGCAACATGTGGACGAGCATTATCATGGAGGAGAATAATTTTGTCATGTCTGGAGTAGTAATTAGTGCGTTTTTCCTTCAGAACTCGGCTCAATCTCATTAATTGTGTTCGGTAGAGGACTCCAATAAAGGTTTCACTCGGTTTTGAGCAACTCGTAATACACGACACCCCTGTTTTTTCGTACATTTTTCGGTCCTTCCACTGCGATCTTTGTCTTTTACGCCAAAGTCACCGTGTTTAAACTTTTGAAACCACTCACGACAAGTTCTCTCACTTAAAGCAGACTTATCATATGCTTCTACAAGCAATCGATGCACCTCAGCTTCAGATTTGTTTTCAATTGAAGAAGTAAATTAAAAGTTGCGACAAATGATGCTTATTTGGAACAAAATTAGACATTTAAGGAGAAACAAAATGATATGATGCTGATACAAAGTCAATAATACTTCATGCTGTCTTTCATTTGTCAATTTTAACCTAAACCTTGAGTAGCACCATCTTTTTTTTTAAATGGCGGATACTTATTTGTACACCTAATATTTTCAACATTGGTAATCTCAAAATGAATTCAAATGAATTCAATTAAACTATCAAACAGATATGACGTTATTTTCTTTTTTTTTTTACGAAATTATAATTAGAGAAAAAAGATGAATAATCAAACGTAGCTGACGTTTATTAATCAGACGACGAGCTGATGTAAATATTAGTATAATTAAACAATAACGTCGTACATTTCTGGTGAATTTGACGTCGTGCTAGTTGTGATAAAACAAAAATGAAATCATGAAACATAATTACAATCTTTTTATTAATTTATATTTTAAATTTCAGAAGATAAAATTCAAAAAAAAATGTAATCAACGTTCTATTTTGTTTTGATTTATTCTAACAATATTATTAAAAGTAGAAAACAACAAGATCTCTTCTTAAACAAAATCAATGTTCAAATTTCTAAGAAAATTTCTTCCACTTTATGGTGCAATTGATTGAATTTAAAAAAAAAAGAAAATATTCGTAGTCTTGTCCAAAGTGTTTTTTAGGTTATATTTGTGACACTTGTTTAAGCGAAGCGAGCCAATGAAAAAATGCATTTCAAACATATTAATGTAATGTCATGCGAATAATATGATTGTTCGTTATCAATGAAATTATTTAAAATTATGACACAACAGGAAAAAAAAAATGTGAGAACAATGTAAGATAATATTTTACGTTGGCATGATTGCAAATAAGGGGACAAATAATATTTTATCTTGCCAGCGTTATTTTCTTGCCTCTCCTAATTCTCAAAAAAAAAAAAAAAAAAGAAAAAAAAACTGAGAAAGCTAGTAAGAAAAAAAAGAAAAATAAAAAATCGAAAGAAATGTGCTTTTTAGAGAGATGTGTTATAGAAAGGAAGAAAATTAAAAAACAAAAAAACAAAAGATACAATTAAGCTCGAATTTGGATTCGAGTTTTTTTGTTTTTGTTTTTCGGAATGACGAACTATCCTTGATAATCTCGCGATTAATATTTTTCTTCTTATTGTTAGAGGAAAACGCGTAATGGCCAATAAAAATGGATCAACGACTGACAACTGGTCCTGGCCGTTGTAACGATATTGTAATATAATATGTGTTTGTGCTGTCTCTAGAGAAAAACAGAATTCTATATGATGACAAAGAAATAAATATATATATGTATATATATGTATATATAAATACATATATATACATAAATGAATTATTATACAAAAAAAAAAAAACAAAAAAAGTATAAATCTATAAGAAAAAAAAAGAAATATATTCGAAATATTTCGTTAAGCGGTGACGATGAAGATGATTAATTAATTAATTAATTAATTAATTAATTAATTAAAACAACAGAAGAAAAAAAATAAAAAAAAGAACACGCGATATTCCTTATGTTACGATGTAATAATTATATTTATTAAAATAAAGATAGTAAGCGATGTATTTTAATTAATTGTGAAGTATATGTACTACTGAACTCTTATTGGGATCTCTGGCAAGAGCGAGGCATAGCAATTCGACCTATCTACTCTAATTTTGAATTTAGTCACCAGATAGCGTATTCAAGTGCTAGAGATCCCACGTGACCTAGCAATTCGACCTATCTACTCTAATTTTGAATTTAGCAACCAGACAGCGTATTAAAATGGTAGAGATTAGGGACCCTGTAGGATGGACGCGCCAAAGAATTTTGGGGGACAGGAACTTATGTAGTCACGTGATTGCGCGCGAATGAATCAAACATTTTAAATAGTATAAAAGTTGTATATAGTAATAGTGAATAGTGTAGGGGGGGTAGAGTGGTGAATTGGTTTGAAAAAATTATGAAATAATGAATTGCATCAAATACAGACAAAAAATGAACCATATTTAATGATAATTAAAAAATTTATATTAAAATGGAATAGGTTAAACAAAAATATTATTATAAATTCAAAAAGAAAGATTCAATTAAGTTTGATTTGATAAAAGGCATTACAGTATTTTGAAATTTCAAAACAACTTGTAAGAATTTATACAATTTTGATAAATACAATTATCTACTATATATATATTATATTTACAATTATTTTAATCATTTGTACAATTTGTTTTTAATTTCCAATATTAATAAATCAGCTAGGATTCCTGGGTATTATATCATCATAACTAATCACAGCCGTTATTTATACATACTAAAGATAAACATGGCTGCGCGTTGCATCGGAAGCTGTCCCCCAAAATTTTCAGCCAATAGCAACCCCAGCAATATGTATGACGCGTCCCCCCTACAGGATCTCTACTAGAGATCCCACGTGACGTAACAATTCGACCTATCTACTCTAATTTTGAAGTTAGCCACCAGATAGCGTATTCAAGTGCTAGAGATCCCAATATATTAGGTCATTAAATATGAAATATCTGATTTCGAGATGAAAATAATCCGAGTAATCAGACATTTCATAGTTAATAACCTAATATGAATACCAGAAGAGGTAAGTTCCATTTTTGCAGATTATTTTTTAACGTGTTATAGAAAATGAAAATAAAAATAAAACGAGAAAATATATATTGAAGTAATCTAATCGCACTACTAGGGTAGGTAGGAAGGTAAAGGAGGTAATTCATTCTCGTGTTCGGCCTCGTCCGAGGTTTTCTAACTGTTAATCGATATCATTCCTTGACATAATTCTCATTAATGGTACGGGTACCCTCGTCGTGCCGATAAATGCTTCCGGCGATATCGACTCCCATTGTGTACGTAATTGAATTTGGAATAAGCCGAGTCGATTTTAGCCTAGTCGTTGTATACTCGAAACGAGAAAAGAGGACGAACGGGGTTAAACACCTCTATCGACCACCTTACTCCTCACTCTCAAGCCTTCCTCCTTTACCTTCAGCTTTACCTTCAGCTTTACCCTCTACCTCTTTTTCCACGGCTCGAGACTAATTTACATTTTCTTCTTGACGACAGCTAACTCGACAAAGTGCATCGAAGCCTAATAACTGGGAAATCGTGAGGTCTCTTTTTTTAATCAGTTAACTGGGTTCGATGAGTATACTCGTCATGAAGAAGTGGAAGGTTTTTGTGTCATGACCATTGGCTAATTTAAATTGTAGTTTTTGTAAAAAACGGAAAATATTCTTAAATGTCAAAATGTTTAGAATATTTTGAAAAGATGAACTCATGCGCGGGGACGCATGTAACGACTGAAACAGCGTATTAGTTTGCATAACAAACTTGTTTATATCTTTCAATTCGAGAATTTTGACGATCAAACTCAAATTCATAGATTTTAATAAACATTAATGTAGGTATCGAATAATGGAACCTTTTATAAGCTATTATATTCGGAAATAGATAAATTTATTAGGTTATGTTCGTCGAAACACATAAAAAAATGTTGCATCAAAAAGATAGGTTTGTTTTATATAAATTGCTAATTTTCTTACTAATATTTCTTTATTTATGTACAAAATATTATTGAGTTGTCCGAAAAGTTCGTACTGATTTTCGATAGATGGCATTAAAGTTCTTTTAGTAAAAAAAACCTGAAAAGTTCTGAAAAGATAAAATTTTGTAGTTATTGTATTATTATATTTATTATTATATATTATTGTATTGTTTTTATAATTATATATATATATATATATATTTATTTATTTATTTATTTATTTATTTATTTATTTATTTATTTATATATTTATTAATATATTTAGTTATATTTATTATTTAATAATTATATAACAAACAAACAAAACTTAAATTGGATTGCATATCAATTTTCCGTCAAAATCGGCACGAACTTTAAGGACAACCAAATAATTTTTAAAAATTCGATTTACTTTTAAAAAACAAAAATATAGAAAAAATGAAACTTGTAATATTAAAAAATTAAAATTTATAAAATTATAATGCCTTAACCAATAGACATACAAATAAAATGCACAAATAAAATTTTATTATAAAATTTACATTGCTTTATAAAATTCAATAAGGTTGATAATTAATTAAATAATACTACAAAATAATAATTTAATAATTTTGTGATACTTCATAAAACAGAAACAGTCAAAAACAATTATTGACGTATTGGAGACGTCAAAGTCTACAATGACACATAAACTAAATGACGTCTCCGAAACGTCATTGTATGTCAAATGATTAAAAAACCATTTAAAAAAAAAACTTTTTTTAAACTTTTTTTTATTGCAATGTATAGTTAATCAAAAGTAGATCAACTTTTGTTTGAAATATTTTTTTGTCAAGTTATCGCAAATACTTGAAAAATCGTGTAAAGTGTTGACGAGTATACTCGTCATTGGTAAATTTGTGCGTAGTTTCAAAAAAAAAAGCGCCAAACAGTTAACTGATTAAAAAGAGAACGTCAAGAAAAGGGTAAGTTTACCTTTTACACACTCCCATTTCGTCGTATCTGTAAAAAAAGGTTGAAGACTCGGGGAAGTCCACTCAATCAATTGAAACTGGATGAAAACGACCACGTTGGCATCGTATCTAAGTTTCGATGCAATATCTCTCATCAATCTTTCTTATGTTTGTCGGTTTTGTTCGTGAAACACTAGAAGTTATTAATAATTTTGATCATACATTAAAGAAAGTAAAGTTGAAGTTAAGACGCATCGTAATAAGATCGTTCGATAGTTTTCGATGATTATATTATTTTCATCTTGAAGTAAACAACTTTGTGTTATCAAACTTTTCATAAAGATTTCTTTTTCCTTTTTCTTCTACTATTACAAAGTTTATCGACAAAAAAGAAATTTATTCATCGTTTAAACGAAAGATTAAATTCACAGGATGAAAGAATATCCATCGTCTCTTTCTTTTCTTTTTTTTTTCTTTTTCTTTTTCTTTTTCTTCTTCTTTTTCTCAGTCATGTTGATTTTTAGTAAATAATAATAGTCGTAGGTTTCAACAGGAATAAATGAGTGGAAAAAAGGGAAGGAAGTAAAAAAAAAAAAAAAAAAGGGAAAAATCTAACGACGAAATAATAATAAATCATCTGGTAATAACGACGAAAGAAAAAAAAAGGGAGGGGGGGATAGACTTTTTAAAGCTCACGAAAATAATTTGCGAAGACGTCCAACGGTTAAAATTGATCGACCCTCTCTTTTCTCTGTCGATGCCACGACTCCCACAACTTATCAAGCGCCCTTTTCCAACCTGCCGACACACAATTCTGAAAAGAGACGATCCATCATTGTCGCATCATGGTCGCATAGAGTTTTAAGAACGATTAAAGTAAATGTGCAATGGTGGTATATAAAAATGTGCTACGTAAAAGACAGAAAAAAAAGAACAGAAAGGGTTGGTATAAAATAGTCTGAAGGTTTATTAGAATAATTTTTCTTCGAAATAACAATTGAACAAATGTTTTCATTAATTATAAACAATGCATTTGATACAATGATTGTATTATTATAGTTTAATATTTTATTTATATTTCAATAATGTTTAATACAACTCATTGTCAGTTTCATATTTACCGCCTGCGTACAACATGTTGCGCAGTAACTTCTTTTCTGTCTCACTTTATCAGTGGAATCCCCCTTTCTTCTTACAAAAACTTAATTACAGAATATTACTTACATATATATATATATATATATATATATATATATATATATACAGAAATAAATAAAGTTATTTATATCTTTGCTCATTAATTTATTGGTTAGATTTATCTTTAACCTAACCTAACAACACATAATGCCATCTAATCGAAAATAAAAAAAACACACACACACAGAGTTCTAGTTTATCGACCGGTCAGTTTTATGTCGTTCCAAATTTACTATTCAATAAGATAACTTATCAATGACATGTACAGTCAAGGCCATTATATGAAAAATAAAAAAATAAAAAAACAAAGACACAATCCAAAAAGAGTAAAATATTTCTACTGATAAAAACTGTCTCTCTTTCCCACGTCACGAAAAGATAAAAACAATATTGAAAGATAATGTCTTATTCTTTTTATTTTTTTTTATTTTTTTTTGTTTTATTTTTTATAAATACATAAAACTATCCTCTAACAGATTATGTAATATTTTATGACAATTATTTTCTCTTCGTAGTATAATTACGTCATATCCTATTAGTCTCTCATCAATATTGTTTTATATCTTCGTATTTTATTACTATGCCATTATATATATATACATATGTATGTAGAAAAAAAATATTTGACAGCGTTTAACTAATAAAGACACGTTTTATGTTCTTTTAAAAAAAAAAAAAAGAAAAAAATTTTATAACCTCTCTTATACAGTGATATATATATATATATATATATATATATATATACACCGTATCAGCTATATTACATATATATTATAATAGATTTATAATATTTATATAGATTATAATATTTTATAAGATTTATAATATTTTGTAAGATTAATATATATAATAAACATATATATATACTGTACATATACTATACAGTATTATACGGTATACCATATTGTATACAGTATTGTCTGTACAATATACTGTATTATATATTGTATGTATACTGTATACTGTATACTGTATACAATATATTATATGTATACTGTATACAATATATTATATTATACTGTATATACAATATACTGTATGTATACTGTATACTGTATACTGTATACTGTATGTATACTGTATACTGTATACCGTATACCGTATACTGTATACCGTAATAAAATTTAGTTATATATATATATATATATATATATATATATATATATATATATATATATATATATATATATTGGTGACTTTCATAAATGAACATATAATAAAAGAATAATGTAATTTTACTATATAATCAAAGTTAAGGAACAACAGAGACAAGAACTTTTTTGTGATTAAAAACAAAATGCATTTTGATCGACGCCTTCGGTTGACGCACTCGTTTGACCCCTGCTCGGCATTGACCATTATTACAGCAGCCTAATTTCCATTTATTACGCAATTGATGCAATTAGATACATCAATCATCGGGATAATGGAGCGTTCAAAAGCCAACTAGACGAGTGACAAAGAAAAGAGCAACGACAGTGTATTCTTCTGTTAAGCTTGGTTCAAGATAAGCTCTCTCTCTCTCTCTCTCTCTCTCTCCGGTTATCCACTAAAGTTTTAAACTTTCATTTTTATTCATCCTTTTTATCATCCAACATGTCTTTCATCACGCCCACATACGAACATATTTTGTTTTTCATATTATTTAATTATACATTATTGTTAATAAAAAGATATATTTTTTTTTATTTCAATAAGAAATTATTACGTGAAATAAGAGAAAAGAAATTTTTCGATTATAGTTATGAAATGAAAAAAAAAAAAATATATATATATATATATATATATATATATATTTTTTTCAAAATCGCATTTGGCTGTTTACGATGATAATCTGAGATAACCTTTTTGTCGCCGTATATTTCAAAATTATGATTATTACCTTATTAACAAGTCTATTCGTGGAATTTTTGATAATTCTTATAATTCATTTATTTACAATTCGTATGAAATTTAATATTTTTTCGATACAGATAAAAAAAATATCGAATAACAAAAGTTGAACGATAAAGGAAATTAAAATAATTCTTTATACAGGAACATGTTTATGAGAAAACTTAAACGTCCAAATAATAATAACTTCCAATATATATATATTATATATATTATACAATACTGAAAAATATACTATATATTGTATAATACTGTATAATATAATACTGTATAATATTGTATAATATAATATATTGTATAATATACAATATATTATATATATTATATATATTATACAATACTGTATATATTACTATTGTTATATTACTATATTATTACGTTACATATATATATATATATATATATTATTTTTTTTTTTTAATATTATATAATTTTATTTCTAATTTTAAATTTTAGAAATTATTGTTTTTTATAATAACAGTCTATGAAAAATAGACATAAGATGAAATTATATTATGTTTTTTAGTTATAACTGTTTATCCGCGATAAACATCGAAACTACTTTACAGATCAAAACAAAAATTATATTTATTTTAATTCATTTTCTATGACTTAAAATATAGAGTAATTTATTTTGCAATTTTTTTTTTTTTATTAATAATTTAGGGATATTATGTATAAGGTTACTTTAGTCCCGTCGTTTCTTATAGTATACTATAGTTAACGCTGCATTTGTATTGTATAAATTTCAATCATTTATCAGTTCTTTTGCTTACGCATTCCTATTATTCTTATTAATGTCAATCAAACAATGACGTCTTTGATTATGCAATAATCATTTATTCAAATTAATATCAACAACAAAAACGACAATAAGGAAACTTGAGGCATCGTCAGAAAAATAAATAAATGTATAACATACATTTTACATAATGTTAATTAACGAATAATATATATAACACTTTTATGCATTTCATGTATGTTTTATATTGTTATTACAGGTACACGTCATGCTATTGAAACAGATTAGAAAATATATCCGATTCTCATCATATCTGAGTACTTTCTTACTTTTTGGTATTAAAAAGACAATCATAAAATTTCCAATGGATTATCAAGACACATCAGCAGCTTAAGAACAACTTACTACATTTGGCAATTGATTTTTTATATAAATTGAAACTTATCTATCTTAAAAATCAAATTCACATTGAAGTATTGTAAAAGAAACCTTCTATAAGAAATTAAGACAATTACAGTAAACTTAAATTAAGTCAAATAATTTGTTGAAATAATGTTTAGCATGTAAAACCAATTCCTAAACAACAAATCTCATCATACGTACACACACAAAAAATTGCAAAGTTCAGCAACCTCAAGGTAAGTTTGGTTAATTATACAGTTGGTATCTTAGGTAAATAATCTAAATTATTTTGTAATTAATTTTAATACATAAATGCATAGTTGTTAAGAGTTACAATAAATATTCATGATAGCTCTGTGAACAAAGTACGTCACTCTACTTTGCATGCTATTAATAAATTGTCTTCTGATGTTAACTGGGCTCTTAATGGGGGCAAGTGTATTGGTGCCTGTCTGGTCGATCTGGAGAAAGCATTTGACACTGTATAGATCAATGGCCTTATACATAAATTAAGAAAGAAAAACATTCCCTTGATTGTGATCAAATTAATAATCAGTATGATTAGTAATAGATCATTCCGTATAATGATTGGAGATTAGGAATCAAACGAATGCGTAATTAAAAATGGTGGTACAACAAGGTACTAGAAATTCTTTGGTACTTTTTAATATCTACAGTGACGATATATAATACAATTATTTGATCCCCACAAAACCGGATGCTCGTTGATTGCATTTGCTGATGATCTAATAGTTTATAAAGCTTGAAAGGATCCAAGAAAGGTTCAAGTGGAGTTGCAACAAGCGATTGATAGTATCTGCGCTTATTATTCAGCGTGAAAATGAAAAGTAAACATTGATAAGTGCGAAACAATATTATTTAGATCGTTGACGCAAATATCTTCGTATAAAATTACTAATAACTATTAAATCATTTTACATAAATGCTGACCCATCTGCAAGCAAAAAGATCCCATATAAAAAAGCTATCAAATATCTAGGGTTATTATATAGACGAGAGATTCTTACTAGAATGTTCACCCTCTATTGCAACTTTAAAAAGCTAAAATCGCGTATGTTTTATGTGCGAGACTTTTTCAATCACTAGCGTTATCAGCTAAAGCGAAAATTATCTGTTATCTAAGCCTCATAAAGCCTATTTTAACTTATGGTTGCGAAATATGGTATAACATTTGAGCTAGTATAATGGAAAAATTTGAAGTTTTTGAAAAACGATGCTTGAGAACTTGCTTGAGACTTTACAGATCGGCTGAATCGAATTACACCAAAGATGTCAGCAATATAATTATCTACGAAAAAACCAATATCAATTGAATTGATAACTTTATTATTCAATTGATCAGATTTTATAGTTCTGTAAAATATAATGTAAGTTCTTGTGCCAATATAAATACATTCAAAATCGCATTCAAAGTTAAACCTGTAATAGCTTAGTGGACTAAGTGCTCGCCTTCCACTTTGAAGACTTTTTTAGTAGATTGTCGGATCGAATCCAACCGGGTGCAAAATTATTATTATTTTAATTAATTTTATATATAAAGGCTTTATTATACATTTTAACATGTTGAGAGTGACACGTCAGTCATAAGTGACTGACACTGAACTTTGGTTCCAGGCCGATGTCAGGCGCCCGTGCCTGACGATCAACTCCCGTACAGGCCGTGTCAGGCACACATGCCTGACGATCAACTGTTTCGTTTACGCATACGACCTCGTGCGTGGCCTCACGAAGATTTCCGTAAGAATTTGCGTGGCGCGCTCGCTCAACATGTTTAAAACAAAAAAAAAGATTTTTGAATTTTCACCGTAAATAAAATGGACGATGACTCAGTGTTAGAATCACCGGCTTAACAACAGTTGGTGGTTGGTTATCGTAGGATCCAAGTCTAGCCGGTCTAGCGAAAAAATATAAAAATTAATTTTATTACAAATAATTTTCCTGTAATAGGATGTGACGTCATGATGACGTATGGATAGGTGGTCGCTAAAGTGGGGGATGGTCACATAGTGACTTTTGTCACCCTTGCTACTAATTTAGTATATGATGAATGTAGAAAAGAGGAGGGGGATGACAACGAAAGAGAAATTCTACACACACATACACCCATGGTATTATTTGTCATGATGGTATTATTTGTCATGATGGTATTGTATGTACGATTAGTAGTGAGATGGTGGTCACGAAAAATAATGATGGTCCCCCCCTGGAGGGGAGGGAGTTAACCTTATTCTTATATTATGAGAATTTTTTTTTATCTAAAAAATAAATATCATTTAAAAAACAAAAAAAGGATCGTGCATCACGTGATGGATCCTGTTACAAATCTCAATGATTGTAAAAAATTTGTATACTTTTGTTGAAAAAAAAAAAAAGAAATTGTATTTTGTAACAAGATCACATGACATAATATTTATTTTCATCTATTTTCACCACGTGTAAAGACACGAGGGAAGAATAGCGGTAACATTGTGGAAGGGGTAATGTAGCTGGCACCGGTCACTTGTGATTGGCTATTTAAACGGAGGCTCGTCCTAGACGTTTAAAAATAAATTAATCTACTACGTTACTCTCTCTCTCTCTCTCTCTTTCTTTCTTTTTGCGCCGTGTCAAGCGGATTAAATTCAATCGGGCAGTGCACTCGAACAATTTTATACCTTAGTTTCGTACACCATTCTTGTCGTCGTGTTATAAAGATCGTTTAAAAGTTTAACAAAATACATAACTTTTGATCGTTTTATATTCAAGTAAACAACACACAACTGTAACAGCAACAGTATTAGCAACAACAGTAGCAAAATTTATTTATAAAAAAAAGATAATATAACTCCGTATGTTATAATTACGAGACGGCGCACGCGTAAAATAATAAGAATCAAAAGTGAGATATAATTTGATGACAAGAAACAAAGAAAACAAGGATGACGTGAAAATTGTAAACACGTGCGTAAATTAGATAGATAGATCGATTTGCGTATACGCGACTTTCATTCTTCAAGATCGATCGAAACCACCAACGATTGTCGTCGTCGTCGTTGTCGTTGTTACTAACGTGTGTTCATAACCAAAAGACTCACGTATTCTAAACGTGTACGCGGAATCAACTACATAACCTCAAAAATCAATCTTATTTTTTTTCTCTTTCTCTCTGTATTTTTTATCGCGCGATAGAAGAAAGAAAGAAAAAAAAAAACAAAAGGAGAGGAAAAAATATAAAAACAACAACAACAACAATTTCATACGTAATATCCTCAAATCATCGAAGAGACATTGATTTGAAATAATATACGTTGAAATATCAAAGTGATTCATCGAGTGTGTGTAAAAGGGGGTTAGGAAGAGAACAAACAACGAGGACCGATATTTCGTGAATCTTTCGAATGACATCAATTAAAGTAAAGGTTATGTTCGCATATTATTATTTAAATATATATATATATATATATATATATATATATATATATATATATATATATCTCAAATTGTACAGAAAAATAGTGTGAGTGAGAAGTAGTGAGAAATTTGAAGGGGAGTGAGTGAGCAAGGAATAGAATAGCAAAAAAAAAAATAATAAAAAAATTAAAAGAAAAAAGATAGCAATAAGGCGTACGCATGTGTAGTGAGTCTTATGGATGGTATCGATATATTTCACTTGTTACTAGTCACTCATTTGGCATCTTTCTCTCTTACTCCGTTTGATCTAACCTCTATCTCTCTCTCTCTCTTTCTACTTCCCTCTATCTTTTGCGTGTTGCATCATTTGCGGTGCTATGGTCGCTTAAAGTCCGAAGAACGGGGCAATTGAAAAAGAAGATATACGCAAATTTGAAAAAGTAATATATAATATGCGCGTTGAATCATCAGTCGTACCAAAAATAAGCTTTCGAGGATATTTCAATTGCGTAATGTCATTGATAGCCGAAGAAAAACACGTGGTACACTTGTTATTCTAATTCCTTTTCTCTTGGATGTTTTTTTTTGTTTTTCTTTTTTTTTTTTATTCAATTTTTTTGTCCCCCCCCTTTTTTTCGGTCGTTAAATGTCATGCTAGCAATGATGCTTCTCTTACAGTTATCTGACTATACTGCTATTTCCATAAGTAATTTTGATTGAGAGGTACACTCTTACACGATATACTTTATTTATTTATTAATTGTTATTTCATTTTGTTAACAGGTTATAAACGATCGATACTTTAGTATAGGAGAAAAAAATGTTGATGGGACAGACTTGAGGTGAAATGTCCCGTAATTTGCCAGATAGAGTGGCAGGGCTGTATTATGCCCATGGCCTATTCTGTTCTTCACATCCCATACCGGTTATCTCTTTGGCAATATCAATTATATTGCTTTTTTGGTATGTCATATATTTTATTGTTTTATTGTTTTATTGTTTTATTGTACATTTTACTTTTCTTTCATAATAGTATTAAATATGTTAATTAATAATATCACATTTGTTTTCAATTTTGCAGTTATCCATTGGTAAACTTACCAATGCCAGGAAATACACCAAGAATGATACTTAATCGTACAATTGAATCTACAAATGCTACAGAAAAGTCAGCTTTATATGTTCAGCAAGTTGTTTTAAGAATTGGAGTGGTTCCATGGGCAGAAGATTTGTCATTAATGGACGCTTTTAGGGGACCTTTGTATGAAATATTTAATCTCTTGGAAATAATACAAAATTATCAACATCCAGAAACGTAAGTTTTTCATGTATTCATTTGAATAAAGTATTCTGTGAATGATCTTCTTCTTCTTCTTCTTCTTCTTATTATTACAATTATATTTGTAGGTTAAAAACACTTGGTCAAGTTTGTTTACATATAGAAGCTGCTAAAAAGAGAAATGGAAAGAAACCAGAAATTTTACCAGAATATAATTGTTTAGTATTATCTCCAGCAAATTTATGGCAACAAAGTATTGAATTATTTTCACAAGATACTAATCTCATTGGAACAATATTTTCATATCAGGTATGATCAGTAATTCAAAATTGTTCATTTATCTTAACACTAGATATACCACCATTTTCAATATAACTATTTCTACCACACTAGTCAAAATGACTAGTGTATAAAAAAGAATTGCTTTTCGAGGCTTCAAGTCTTTATTTACTCTTAAAATTTAATCAAAAATATTTAACAATAATAATTTTAATAGATAAATCAATTTATAGACATTTTCAAATTATTTACAAAAATCAAATGTTACATGTAGTAGAAATTTTGAATTGAAATGACCTAACTAGTCAAAATGAGTCAACTGGTCGTCTGCTGGTATATCTAGTGTTAATTAATATAATTATTATAATTTTGTTTGTTTGTAGAATTTACAAAAAGGTAAAATTAGTTTAGCGGAAGTAATGTTTGGTATGAATCTAAAGGAAACTGGAATTAAACGATATCCTGTACGTGTAAGACAAAGAATCTTACAATATTCGGTAACCATTTATTTAAAGGAATATGATATCGAGTAAGTACATCAAACACAATATTATTTCAATATAATAAAAAAAAAAAGCTATTAAAATGACTTTCTAACATGATATATTTGTTTTTAGATTTATAAAAGGATTAAATCGTCGATTAAAAAGTTACTATAGTCTTCATCAATCTGAAGATAATATTACAGATATCATGACAGATGATGCACTACATATTTTTTATCCTGGAGAATTTAACTATAGTGATTTTTTTCCTTTAATGATGACATTTTTAGTATTGTTCTTTTACATATATTTTTCTGTGCGTAAAATAGAATTAATTAAATCAAAAATTGGTATGGCATTTAGTGCGTGTTTTACAGTGATAGCATCACTTTCTATGACCGTCGGTGTGTGCTTCTTTTTTGGTTTAACATTGAGTTTAAGTGGAAAGGAAGTGTTCCCATATTTGGTGATAATCGTTGGTTTAGAAAATGTCTTAGTGTTAACAAAAAGTGTAGTGAGTACTCCAGCCCATTTGGATGTAAAAATTCGAGTTGCTCAAGGTTTGTCTAAAGAAGGATGGTCAATCACTAAAAATTTACTTACAGAAGTTACTATATTAACTATTGGATTGTTTACATTTGTACCTGCCATTCAAGAATTCTGTATTTTTGCTATTGTTGGATTATTAAGCGATTTCTTTCTTCAAATGGTATTTTTCTCAACAATTCTTGCAATTGATACCAGACGTACTGAACTTTCTGGAGAAAGTTCGAAATTTCATTTACCACACATTCCAACATCACGAAAACAACAGTTTACAACAACTATGATGACAAATAGAAAGCCTAATATATTTCGTTCGAAATCTCATCCAAGATTGAATGGTTTGACCAATGGACCAACCAATGTTATAGCTCCGAATACACAGAATACTTATACATTAACAAAACTACCAAAACGATTACGAGTGGTTCATTTTTGGGCACGTACACGTATATTTCAACGTGCATTTATGGTATGGATGATAGTTTGGATCAGTATGATTATATATAACTCTGGAATAATTGAACATGTTATTCACTTGAGTGATACATTAAAAACAGAAACAGATCTTGATGGGTACACTATAGATAGACCACAAACGTTAAATAATTATATTGGACTAAATAAAATAAAACCTATACATACATTACATACTACTGTTACTCCAGACCATATAAATGATAATGTAAGTGTTTCAACATTATTTTAAAATCATGTTTTATATGTTACATAGGTACAGATTTTTATTGAAAGTTTGTATTATTTTAGAATGACCTGATTAATAACGTAACAGATGAGTTGAACAAATTGAGATCCGTAGATTTTCCACCTTGGAATCGTTTATCCCTTTATCATTGGTCTTCAATTATTTCAATGTATAATATGTCTATATCTGGTAAACAAATAACAATACTACCAACAATTAAATTATCTCATGCAGTTAGTCCACAATTGGTTAGACAAATCAGTAATCCAAATGATGTACAACAGTTTCAATGGCAAAGTTTTGCTACAGCTGCTCTTGACCCCTTGGATTTTTCAGGTTTGTTAACTGACTTCCTTCTTGAATGATAATATTCAAGAGAGATGAATCATTTGTTTTATAATTTGAAAGTAAATAATATATATGTATATACAAGGATGTAATCTTTGAATAAATTTTATTGACGTTTGACAATCCGATATCACAAATATTTTTAGTTCAGTATGACGTTATTTGATATTTTTTCTTTTATTGCATATCAGAATATTATCATTTGATTAGTCGATACTTAAGTGTGTACAACACATCACATAGAAATATACAGTCTAGAAAATTGAACTCCATAATGTTCTTACCAGTAAAATATATCAATTATTTTCCAGATATGGAAATACCAACCAGATCTGAGGGACGTGGATTTAATACAGATGCACCTTTTGTACCATCGAGTCCTATGGAAATATTTTTAACAGCATTGCTTTGTTTAATAAGTGTTATCGTTGTTGCTTATACAATGGTAGTTTTATATCGTTGTATTTGCTCGAGAAATTATGCTGAATGGAGAGCTAGTTGGCATCAACAAGAGAAAACACATGACTCAGTTACCCAACTAGTTTTAGAAGCAGTGCCCTTAGTTCTAGAAGGTCATACGCAAGAAGTCGAATGTATTGCTACAGATGGCAATACCATTGCAAGCACTTGTTTAGCTGGACATATAAGAGTATGGGATTCTATTTCTGGTGATCAGATTGCTCATATTGACAGAATGCAATTCTTTGGTACATCTCAAAAAAATACAAATCAAGGAACACAAGATACGGAAGAACTTATGTCTGATTATGGAAGTGGTTCACCACCATCCAGGGGTGAGATAGATAATAACAATTCACATTTATACTCAGCACCACAATCATCAATGTATCATAGACAATCATCACCAGGGCCTTGCTATAATCAACGAGGAAATTATGGAAATATTAACAAAAGACATTCAATGGGCAATAATTTAGATAATGATTATCAAATAAATGAATTAAATACTGAAAAACATAAATGTTTGCGTAGAAATTTTGATAATGCTTATAATTTACCTGATTTAAAACATACAATTAATACTAAATTTTCTTCTATGAAACAATCCTTTGTACAAATGAATTATGATCAAGGTTATGATTTTGGTGATAAATATAAAAATCTTTTAGTTGAACATAATAGAACCATAGAAGAAATGCAAACATCTGAAAATCAGGATGAATTAAATGCATGTAGAAAATCAAATACTTCGGTAACTGGTGCTATTCTGTTAAACGCAGAAAAACCATTGCAAATATCACAAGGTATTTCACCAATTTGGTGCATGGATTATCAAGAAAATTTAATTGTCGTAGGATGCTCTAATGGTAGTTTAGAATTTTGGGAAGGTACAACTGGAAGATTTAAAGTAAGTTATCAAAATGATACATTTTTGTATACACACTGTATATATAATTATCATAATTTTGAATACCATTGTAGTGTTTGTTTGATGATGAATCTGGCGTTGGAATTTCTGCGATTAAACTTATTGGTAGCAGAGTAGTTGCCGCTAAGTTAAATGGTTCCATAGATTTCTTACAACTTGAAAGTTATAGCGAAGGACAACAAATTGATTGGGGATTTACATCTTACAGAAGAAGTATGTATAAAACAAATAATTATTTATTACATGCAATTTGTTTTTTTTATTTATTAATTAATATATTACAGCACATGTTCGTACTGGTAGCGCTGGATCACCTATGGATATCAATAATATCATTCGTTGTGTAAAAATAGGTTCACATAGAGCACATCAACAAGCTATAACAGTTTTAGATTGTGAAGGAGGTCGTGTCTTAACAGGTAGTCAAGATCACACTCTGAAAGTATACAGGTATGTTTGATACAGTATATTTATGTATAATGTATTTTGAATATTTTTATATTATATCTTTTCTCCAGGTTAGAAGACCAATTACCATTGTATACTCTTCATGGGCATTGTGGTCCAATATCTTGTCTATTTGTAGACAGAATTAGTCCCATGACATGTGCTAGTGGATCTCAAGATGGTTTACTATGTGTCTGGGATCTTTTAACAGGTAAGCTGTATAATATCATAGAATAGTATAAGTAGTAAGAAAGTATCAATTATTATTATTATTAATTGATTCCTTATTTTCACTGTACCCCTAGTTTCCTTTAAACAAACTTGAAGCAGGTTAACACCAGTTAAGAAATGATCAATAAAATATTATTTTTCAGGAACTTGTATGTATAGTATACAAGCACACGATGGTGCTGTTGCAGCTATTACATGTTCAGTATCGTATGTAATAAGTATTGGAACCGATGAAAAGTTATGTGTTTGGGAACGGTTTCAAGGTCATTTATTACATGCTCTTCCTGCACACAAAGCAGCTTATAGCTTACAAATAGTTATGTTAACGCATCATTTACTCATCGCCAGTAGCCAGGTTTGTAACAAATGAAGTTTTTATTGTAATAACATCTATATATGTATATATAATAATAATAATAATAATACAAGGTTTGATAATAAATATTTTAGGGATCATTAGTAGTATGGGATGTAAGAACTGGCGAACCAATTCGTGAAGTAAGATTGGGTCATAAGGAAAGTTGTATGTTTGTTAAACAAATGATAACTTTGAAGGATAGTGTCGTATGTGATTTTGGTCGACAATTAAGAATCGTCAGATTTCCATTGGTCTCTGATAAATTAGATTAAATTTGTTCTGTATGCACATGTAAATAGCTTTATTTTACGTTTTTATTTTCGTTTATAAATATTATAAGATACTCGAGTATAAAGTTCCGTGTAAGTTTACAATGATTATTATTACAGGGATATAATGATTTTTATATTCGACGTGTTATTATAAAAACTTTCGATTAAGCTAAGGTTTCGTCATTTATAATTTTATTTTTTCAAATCTTACATCATCTTTCGATATCACATTGTTCTTATATTTATACAATATTTTTATTTGAAATATTTTACGATATATAACAATAATTTATTATTAAAAGATTATTGTTAAAGATTTTTGGAAATTTCCACGGAATTTTCTTTCGGATAATAAAACTACTTCTGATATTCTTCCATTTATTTTATTTTATTTTATCTTTTTTTTTTTTTTTTTGAATAAAGTACTACGAGTCTGACAGTAACAGTACTATTTACATATATAGTATGTTCATTCTATAACTATATTATACAGTATGTTAATATAGGTATTACAGTATAAGTTAATATAGTTATATAGTTATTATATAACTATATTGTAATATAGTTATATAAGTTAATATAGTTATACAGTACATATATACAGTAAATATATATATAACTATATTAACATACTGTATAATATATATAATATATATTATTATATATGTTTTATATATATATATATATAACTATATTAACATACTGTATAATATATATAATATATATTATTATATATGTTTTATATATATATATATATAACTATATTAACATACTGTATAATATATATAATATATATTATTATATATGTTTTAAATATATATATATATATATATATATATATATATAACTATATTAACATACAGTATAATATATATATTATACAATATGTGAATATAATTATATATACATATATTATACAGTATGTTAATATAGTTATATAGTTATTATATAACTATATTGTAATATAGTTATATAAGTTAATATAGTTATACAGTACATATATACAGTAAATATATATATAACTATATTAACATACTGTATAATATATATATAATATATATTATTATATATGTTTTATATATATATATATATTATACAGTATAATATATATATAATATATATTATTATATATGTTTTATATATATATATATATATATATATATAACTATATTAACATACAGTATAATATATATATTATACAATATGTGAATATAATTATATATACATATATTATACAGTATGTTAATATAGTTATATAGTTATTATATAACTATATTGTAATATAGTTATATAAATTAATATAGTTATACAGTACATATATACAGTAAATATATATATAACTATATTAACATACTGCATAATATATATAATTATATTAACATACTGTATAATATATATATATAACTATATTAACATACTGTATATGTAATTCATACTGTATATCTAATATTAAGAAATAACATTTTTAAACAATCGTTATTATTAATATTTGTAATATAAAATATTGTTGTATCTATCAAAAATTGTTGACTCTTTGAGTCAATTATTAAATTCAAAAGAAACATTTAAAATTTTTCTGTATAAAATATATATATATATATATATAACATAATATGGAAGAATATGGAAGAATATGGAAGTAAACTAAATATTATCATTTCTCATTAAACTTTCATCAAATTAGCAAAAAGTTATTAAAAAATAATTGATAAATTTTATATATATATATTACTTGTTGAAATTTACATAATTGTTGAACAACAATATATGTATAAATACATTTACAATTGAAAAAAAATCATGCTGATAAATATCATGTAAGATTAAATAATTAGACAAATGTATAGACAGTCCTTCAGCAATGATTTGGATCTCTAATTGCACAATATTATTCTTTTATGAATGTTTATTTAATAATAATACAGCACATAATGCATATATAAAAGATTTATACATACCTTTTTATTTCAAAATGTTAATCTCATCAAATATTCAACTTACATTCATTCATGCATATTAATCTCGAGGACTATCTATGTATTACAATTTTTGACAATGCAATTGATTAAAAAGACAATGCGATGTTAACAATATTTTATCTTCTCATTTTCATTAATGCGCTATCAAATTTCTGTATACACGATGTTTCATTTTTTTTTTATTAATAATACAAGTGCCTTAGCATTCATCATTGTAATATTCATTCGTATATATCTCACACTACAATAGAATTAGATGTATATCATATATTTATATATATATAGTATATAGTATATATGTGTATATATATATCGATTGGTCCAATAAGTATTAGTGATGGTTATTTACCATCTTACATATTTATATTATTTTTTATTTTATAATTATTGGACCACTTGATATATATAAAGCAAGAGAGAGAGAGAGAGAGAGAGAGAGAGAGAGAATGCGAAAAAAGAGTTGATCTCAATCTTTTGTTACGCAGTACGTAGGTGTTGTTGTATCCAAAAATAAAAAAAGGCCCTAGTAGGACAAAATATAGAAAAATATTGAATAGACATGTTTATTTAATATTAAAAAGAAATTAAATGTCTTGTTAATATTAAATATACATGTATTCAATATTTTTCAATATTTTGTGCTACTAAAAGACAATTAATCTCTTTTTAATATTAAATACACCTGTATATTCAATATTTTTCATTTTGTTACTAGGGTTAGAAAAAAGAAAAAAAAGACAAAATTTTCATCATTATGTTTTAATAATTACTTGTAATTTAGTAATGTAATTATAATATTAATACATACACTCACAGAGTTACAATACGTACTACGTAGTCAAAGGAAGGTCTAAATTAAATTTTAAGATTTTTTTTTTTTTTTTTTTTTTTTTTTTTGAAATTTGCTGTAAATCATATGTTGTATGCTGTAAAAACAATATTACGTACGATTTAGATCGTACTAGAGAAAAAAAAACTTTAACGACCTATATATATATATATTTTTCTAATTGCCAAATTAGATTTACACGAAAATCATATTTTATACAGTAAATCTTGCAAAATATGAATTATCAAATTCTAACCTGTTGTTGAAAAAATTTCAAAAACTGCGTTAATTAATCTCTTTGGTACGTTTACGTATTTTTATTGATGATGTAAAAAAAAAAAAAAAAAAAAAAAAAAGTAAATAATATGACGTTTGAATTAAACGAAAGACCAAAGTTTGTTTGTTTTTTGTTTTTTTTTTTGTTTTTTGTATTAAAATTTCTATAACGATATGCATTTTATATTGAAATATATAATAATAAAAACAAAAAAGTATGTAAAAACTCGGTTCCTTTTTCTTTTTTTTTTTTTTTGTTAATTTTATATTTATACTATTGACTGTATAAAGTCAACTATGAATTTACTGTATTCATTCGGTTGCTGTTAATTGAAATTAATGTGATTAGTACTGAAGAGATTAATTACTTAATCTTAATCCTTTGACTGCCGTAAAATCAAATATTATGTCTAGGACGCCATTTTTATTATTATTCCAAAAATATTATGGCAAAATAATAATAATAATAATAATAATAATTGTAAAAAAAATTGTAATTGTTTAACGGAACACTTTTTATTTCAAAGTATCCTTCATGTATATTAGTCATAATTAAATACAGTAATTTTCAATTTTTATTTAATTGTTTACAATTGTAAAAAGGTTCATACGTTTTGGTCACCAATGACACCATTGTGGTGTCTTTGGAGAAACCTTGGCCGGTCATAAATGATCAACATGGCAGTCAAAGTGTTAAATTTACAGAATAAAGAGAGGAATGAGCAAAAAAAAATCGATTGTACGAATATCATCGTATCGAATTTCATCTTTTAGGATTTTGATATTTTACATACAATATATATATATATATATATATATATATATATATATATATATATATATATATATATGTCTTCTTAACAAATGTTGATTATGTAAGAGGAAAGAAACGAATGATCGATATATGTTACATTGATAAAAAAAATTCTATATAATATGTGCATTTCTTGTGAATGATGATTAAAAAAAAAAAAAGAAAAATGGAGGAAAAACATTAGGACAAGCATGAAACAATGATAATTGCCTTTAGACTGAATGTATGTACTATATATTGTGACAGTTTATATTATGCTTAAGAGAGAAATCTTTTATTTTCTGATATCCTATTTGAAGAGAAGCGAATAGCGCATCTCACAAAGTGAAGAAGAAGGTCATCGTTCATTTAATGGGGTATTCTGATCTAGAGGCATGAATTTTAAGTACTTTTTCAAGTACAATAACAAAAAGACGAATAATATTTTTACTATTATATAATAAGATATTTATTAATATTTTAAGAATAGATTAACACAAAAAAAAGTAGTGAAACAATTCAAAATTGAAAAAGGTATAGGCTGATGAAGTGGAGGGGTCCCAAAAAATGGCACGCGACGGTTGTCACGATTGTATCTCTTCTAGTAATCTGAAATATAAAATTAAAATGGATTATTAATTTAGAATAATGCCGTTATCGTATTAACTAAGAAAATGTTGAAAAAAAAAATTGTTTTTCGTTAAATTACGGTTGTCTGAAAAAAAGGATACATTTTGTTTACCACTTTTATTACTTTTTCGAATTTTATAAAAATAGTAAAAATTGAAAATTGTTGTAAGAGTTTAGTTAGTACGATAGAGAAATGTATAAAGAAGACTCTCACAAAATTTCAAGTAAATCGGTTAAGTAGAACTTGAGAAATCATGGCAACCATGAGAAAAAAAAACCAGTTTCGAGAAAAACTCGTTTAAAGTTTCACATAACAAGGGCAGGATATAGGACACCGTGTCACTAAACCAGCTATATCTCCAAAAATAATTTGAATTTTGAAAAATCTTTTTAAAGACATATTCCTAAAAGATGAAGCTTTGAAAATATGAAAAAAGAAAAATCGATTTTTTCCAATTTCTAGACCAGAATACTCCCTTAAGTTAGAGTTATATATTTTTCTTAACCAAAGTTGTACGTACGTCGTTTAATAATAAGAGCAAATGCAGCTTGACATGTGATAGAAAAATGACAAATTAGAGAAGTAAAGAAAAAAAGTAATTGAAAAAAAGAAATAAAAAAATAATAATAATAATAATATTAACCGTTGGCTGGCTAACGAACACGCGTGATTTTTGTATTTATTATTAAATTAATTAAACGCATAATTATCTAACGCATAATTAACTGTTCTTAATAAACAACAAAATAAAATAAAAAAGAAATTTTAATTTTGTAATGGAAAAAAAATTGTAGATTGCCACAAATGAAAACATGGGTGGGACCTCCTATCCTTTCTGGCCAGGGTTGTGAGTGAAATTGAAACCAAATAAAAAATTGTGGATGGCCACAAATGAAAACATGGGTAGCTTCTTATCTTTTGTGGCCAGGGTTGTGCGTGATAATGAAACCAAATAAAAAATTGTGGATGGCCACAAATGAAAACATGGGTGGTTCATCCTTTCTGGCCAGTATTGTGAGGGAAATTGAAACCAAATAAAAAAATGTAGATTGCCACAAATGAAAACATGGGTGGGACCTCTTATCCTTTCTAGCCAGGGTTGTGAATGAAATTGAAACCAAAATAAAATTGTGGATGGTCACAAATGAAAACATGGGTGGGGCCTCTTATCCTTTCTGGCCAGGGTTGTGAGTGAAATTGAAACCAAAATAAAATTGTGGATGGCCACAAATGAAAACATGGGTGGCCTATTATCTTTTGTGGCCAGGGTTGTGAGTGAAATTAAAACGAAAAAAAATTGTGGATGGCCACAAATGACAACATGGGTGGCTTCTTATCTTTTCTGGCCAGGGTTGTGCGTGATAATGAAACCAAAAGAAAATTGTGGATGACCACAAATGAAAACATGGGTGGCTTATCCTTTCTGGCCAGTATTGTGAGTGAAATTGAAACCAAATAAAAAATTGTGGATGGTACAAATGAAAACATGAGTGATGTATCCTTTCTAGCCAGGCTTGTGAGTGAAATTGAAACCAAAATAAAATTGTGGATGGCCACAAATGAAAACATGGATGGCTTATCCTTTCTGGCTAGGGTTGTGAGTGAAATTGAAACCAAAAGAAAATTGTGGATGGTACAAATGAAAACATGAGTGATGTATCCTTTCTAGCCAGGCTTGTGAGTGAAATTAAAACCAAAATAAAATTGTGGATGGCCACAAATGAAAACATGGATGGCCACAAATGAAAACATGGATGGCTTATCCTTTCTGGCCAGGGTTGTGAATGAAAATAAAACCAAAAAAAAATTGTGGATGGCCACAAATGAAAACATGGGTGTCCTTTTATCTTTTGTGGCCAGGGTTGTGCGTGATAATGAAACCAAAAGAAAATTGTGGATGGCCACAAATGAAAACATGTATGGCAACAAATGAAAACATGGGTGGCTTATCCTTTCTGGCCAGTATTGTGAGTGAAATTGAAACCAAATAAAAAATTGTGGATGGTACAAATGAAAACATGGGTGATGTATCCTTTCTAGCCAGGCTTGTGAGTGAAATTGAAACCAAAATAAAATTGTGGATGGCCACAAATGAAAACATGGATGGCTTATCCTTTCTGGCTAGGGTTGTGAGTGAAATTGAAACCAAAAGAAAATTGTGGATGGTACAAATGAAAACATGGGTGGCTTATCCTTTCTGGCCAGTATTGTGAGTGAAATTGAAACCAAATAAAAAATTGTGGATGGTCACAAATGAAAACATGAGTGATTTATCCTTTCTAGCCAGGCTTGTGAGTGAAATTGAAACCAAAATAAAATTGTGGATGGCCACAAATGAAAACATGTATGGCAACAAATGAAAACATGGGTGGCTTATCCTTTCTGGCCAGTATTGTGAGTGAAATTGAAACCAAATAAAAAATTGTGGATGACCACAAATGAAAACATGGATGGTTTATCCTTTCTAGCCAGGATTGTGAGTGAAAATGGAACCAAAAAAAAAATTGTGTATGGCCACAAATGAAAACATAAGTAGCCTCTTATCCTTTCTGGTCAGGGTTGTGAGTGAAATTGAAACCAAATAAAAAATTGTGAATGACCACAAATGAAAACATGGATCTCTTATCCTTTCTGGCCAGAGTTGTGAATGAAAATGAAACCAAAAAAAGAAAAAAAGAAACATATACTGTTCTACTGATTGATAATTATTAATCAACACGTGCCGAATTATAGGAGAAATATGCGATAATATTAAATGAAATATCTTTAAGCAGCTTTAGATTAAACAACAGGTTAACCGTTTGTACTTGTGTTAAATTTGTCTATTCAATTGCAAAATCTTTATGTAAAGAGAAACATATGTTTTATCGTTAAATTATCTCGTTTAAATTTACATTAGTTAATATATTATCTTCGACGCGATAAATAAACTTGAAGTTAAACGTAGCACACAATAATTAGCCGATAATGTGACTGATCAAATTCGACGACGTTGCTAATTTTTATTCAATAAATGATTACAAAACGTATAATTGATGACTTGAACTTTTTCGTGATTTTTTTCTTTTTTTTTTTTTTTTACACATCGCATCTTTTCTTTTCTTTTATTTTATCGAATGATTCAGTTCAAGTATTTATTTATTTTTTTTTTTTTTAATTTTTTTTTTTTGTTTTCTTTTCACAAAGCTTTCATAGTTAACAAATAATAAATTGAAAAGGAAAAAAAAAGAAAAGAAATATTATCAACTAAAAGAACACACGTTATAAGCCTGTACTCAGACATTGTCTGTCTGTCTGTCTTTTGAGTTAATCCTTTGATACTCTTTGAAAGAAGAAATGACGTCCATTACTACTTATTATTATTAATATCTCGAGATAATATCTTTCTACCTGTATATAAGAATCGTAAGTAAACAAAATTGAATAAAAGATATTTTTTTTTATTTTTTTTTATTTTTTTTTGTTGTTGCAAATAGCAAATTTTTCCTGATAGATAAAATGATTTGTTCAGTTCGATCATTCATAGTTTGGAAATAAAAAACAAAAAAAATGTTATCACAATTGTTATCGAATGGGGCCCAATAAACTAAAGAAACGGCAATAAAGCAATAAAATTTTATCATTTGGTGTTTATCGTAAAAAAAAAAAAATAAAACTAAATGAGTAAAATTTTGATATATGGTTTTCTTTTTCTTTTTTTTTTTTTACGGTTAGTTTTTTTTAACTGCGTACATACAATGATAAAAAAAAAAAAATAGAAGAAATGAAAAGAAATTTGAATAATAAGAATAAAAGTTGAACATTAACGTGTAATATTACATGGAAATCATTGATAGGATGAAATAAGTAAAATATAAATATGAAAAGAAGAATTTGAAATAAATCAAAATAAATCTTTTATTTTTTTTACGTTATTTTATATTAAGATAATAAAATATAAATTTAATAAATGAATAAATCAAGAAGATTAATTTTCAAATGTTTGCTTTGTAAGAAATTTCCTACGTCATGGTAATAATTTATTTTTTTTCATGCTTTACATTAAAAAATTCCATTCTGGAAAGATTTTTTGATATACGCGGATTTTTATCTTTTTTTTTCTTTTTTATAAATAAAGGACAAATAATTTATGGAAAATTATATTAGAAATATAAATTATATTTCTATATATAATAATAGATTTTTTAATTATTAAAAATTATTAAAAATGATTAAAAAATCATAATATATATAATAATAATAATAAATTGAATTTATAATTATAATAATAATATTAATATAATAGTATAATAGTATTATTATTATTATATTTATATATACATATATTATTGTATTAAATTTATATATACATAAATTATTATTATTATATATAATTATATTATATATTATTATTATAATATTTTTTATATATAAATTTAAATATATATAATTTATATTTCTAATATAATATAAAAAATGGTATATATAATAGTATTATAATACTATATATTATATAATATAAATATATAAATTAATAGTATTATTATCCTGCTATTATATTAAATTATATTATAGAGATAAAAATAATATTTTTAATATAATATAAAAATTTATATATATATGTATAATAGTGTTACTAAAATACTATATTATATAATATATAAATATATAAGTTCATAGTATTATTATAATACTATATTCTATAATATATAAATTAATAGTATTATTATCCTGCTATTATATTAAATGATATTATAGAAATATAAATTATATTTTTAATATAATATAAATAGTGTTATTATAATATTATATTATATAATATATAAATATATAAATTAATAGTATTATTATACTCTTATATTTAATTATAGTAGAGAAGTATAAATTATATTTTTAATATAATATAAATATATGTAAATTAATGGTATTATTATACTATTATATTTAATTATATTAGAAATATAAATTATATTTTTAATATAATATAAAAAATGATCTATATATAATAGTGATATGATTATACTGTGTATTATATAATATAAATATATAAATTAATAGTATTATTATAATATTATATAATATTAAAAGAATAATATAATTATACTATTATAGTAAATTATATTAAAAGCATATAAATTATATTTTTAATATATTAAAAAAATGGTATAAATAATATAGTATTATTATAATATTATATAATATTAATATAACAGTATCCTTATTCTATATTATATTCAATTATACAATAACATTAATATATTATTACATTAAATTACATTAAAAATAGAAATTATTTTAAAATAAAAAATTTTTTTAAAAATATAAATTATTTAAATTATATTAAAAGCATAAATTATATTTTTAATATATTAAAAAAATGATATAAATAATATAGTATTATTATAATATTATATAATATTAATATAACAGTATCCTTATTCTTTATTATATTCAATTATACAATAACATTAATATATTATTATATTAAATTACATTAAAAATAGAAATTATATTTTTCCAATATAATACAAAAATTGATATTACAAATTAAAATGATATCATTCTGTAAATGATAACAAAAAAAAAAAAATGAATGTTATCAAACAAAATTGATATTTATTTGATTGATACTTTATTTTTTTGCATTTCATGATTTTTGATTGTATACATTTGTAATGGAATTAAAAAATTAGTTTTTAGATTGGATAAAGATGAAAATTAATGTTATAGTATTTTATCATGAGTGGAAGGGATAAAAGGATACGTATTATTTGTTAACACACAAAGAACGATTTCCTGTTAATGAAGAGGAAGAGGGGGTTCAAATGAAAGTAAAACTGTCTTCTTGTTGGTTGCGAATGTTGGATAGAATTCAGTCGTCTCCAAGACGAGTTAACGAAAGTTTGAAGTTTCTTTTTGTTTGTTTGTTTGTTTGTTTGTTTGGTTATTCTTTTTCTTCTATCATTCTCCTTACCTTCTTCCTTTCTCTCCTTTTCACATTCACTTTCTCTTTTTCTTTGTATTATTTTATTGTTATTTAATTTTTCTTTTTTTTTTCATTTATTGTCATACGTCATTTCCAATATTGTGACAAGAAATTGATCTAAGTTTATTTTGAATATAAAATAATTCAACATATTGAAGAAGCAAAAGGAAGAAGCAAAAGGAAGAAGCAAAAGGAAGAAGAAAAAGAAGAAGAAGAAGAAGAGGAAAAAATAGAAATAGAAAATGTATGAAGTTGACGTGTTTTAAAAGTTGCAACAAGAAAGAGTATAAACTCATATTTGAAGGCCAACTCAAACGTAATTATATTACGTACACACATACGTGTTCCAGGAATAAAAACTTCGGTTTTAAGTTGATTTTTAAATTGTGAACAAAATTTTATTACAAAAAAAAATAAAAAAAAAAAAAATAGGAAAGATACCAAACATTGATGAATTTGTTCAAATCTTGAACAAATTTTGTTAATAAATATTATCAAATGAGTGCAAAGATGTAGTAAAAAAATTACAGAAAAAAAAACAAACAAACAAACATATTTACAATCTAAAAATATTTTCTACATAAAAGAAATAAAAATAAATCATTCATCATTAATTGATATTATCGATGATGATGATGATTTATTTTTGGTATAAATTGAAATATCTCATTGTTCATTGAAAGAGAGAAAATTTTTCTAATAAGATTTATAATTTTTTTAATTTAAATTTATTTCTTTGATAAAAAAATCCTTCAAAACGGTTGTTGTTGTGTTGTTGACTAAAAGTTTCAAGAAAATGACATTAAACGACAAAATGGAAAACAACGTGGAAAATACAATCAGGTTTGTACAAGATGATACATGTACCTCTATTTTTTTTTAATTATAATTTTAATCTATTAACATTAACACTTTCACAACCGCTGACACCAATGTGGTGTCATAGGCAGGCCAGTCGTCGTACGCCGGTGACACACAAGTGGTGTCATTGGTAGGCCAGTCGTCGTACGCCGGTGACACACAAGTGGTGTCATTGGTAGGCCAGTCGTCGTACGCCGGTGACACTCATGTGGTGTCATTGGTAGGTCAGTCGTCGTACGCCGGTGACACTCATGTGGTGTCATTGGTAGGCCAGTCGTCGTACGCCGGTGACACTCATGTGGTGTCATTGGTAGGCCAGTCGTCGTACGCCGGTGACACTCCTGTGGTGTCATTGGTAGGTCAGTCGTCGTACGCCGGTGACACTCATGTGGTGTCATTGGTAGGCCAGTCGTTATTTGCAGGTACAAACAAATATATAAAAATATATTTAAAAAAAGAAAAAAAAATATTGCCGGCCACTGGCGACGTTTCACTGCGCAAACGTGCGGTTGTGAAAGTGTTAAGGTCAACGATCCATGTAAACGCCGATATTTTGACCGTTTTTCAGAGGCTTATTTAAAATAAGAAAGGAAAATAAATAGAATCGTTTTGAAACTCAGCAGGTTTATTCATTACACATTAAAATATAAGAATCTGATTTTTTGAAATTTTTTTTTCAAAATGGCCGCCGTAGTAACTAATCTCCTGAGGCCCTCGCGGCGAAACGCATCAATCATGGTGATTTTTAGCTTCAGTTACAGCAATCTAAAATTTAAAAAAAAAAAGGCTCCGAGCGTGTTCATAAAACATGTTCACAAAGCATGAACATAAAACATCAAAAAAAAAAAACTAAAAAGTCAAAAAATCGTCAATTGGCACGACTCAGACAAAAAAAAGTCTGATTTTTGACCCTTTTTTTTTTAACGGTTTTTGGTTGAAAAATGGGAATTTTTGCAAATTTTTGTGACATTTTTAAAGTTCAACTAGAAGCTAATACTATAAAGAAAATGTGTGCTAAATTTCATAAAAATCGTTTGAAACCTTTTTGAATTATCTTTCAGCACAGTTTGAAAAAAAAAGGTCGTTTCGAGAAAAACGCGTTGAAAGTTTAGCGTTCGCGTTTAAGCGCCGAGTTGAGGCTTCACATGACTTAAATGAATTTTTTCATCGATAAATAATGCAAATTTCATTCTCAAAATTTACAGGCATATTTTTAAGATGATAAACTAACTATTTATGAAAAAAAAAAAAAGAAAAACAGAAACAAATTCGATTTTTATTTTTATTTTACATGTATCGACGGCTTTAAATGACTCAAACAATGTTATGTTTAATTTGTCGTTAAAATGAATATCATCGATACTACGTAAAATATTTCATTTGGTATCTGATATGATAATATTCCATAAATAAATATCATTTATATCTTATGTCTATAATTAATCAAATATAGATGATGATGATGATGATCATCATCATCATCATCTTTTTTTTTGGGTTTCTTTGATAATCTTATCTCAACCTTTACGTAGATTACAACGTGCAATTAAATCATGAATATTAAATCTTACAATCAATCGTTACAATTAATCAATTGATTGTATCAATTAAAAAGAAAAATAAAAAAAACCAAAGAAATCTTTTCTTTTCTTTGTTAATTTAAGGGGGGTGGGGGGGGGGGTAAGGTTAATATTCGTACAAAAAAAAAGGCATGTTTTTGTGAAATTTTTTTTGACGACACAATTAAAATCTCTTCATTCAAACCAATGGTACATTAAAGTATGACATTTGAAGAATATTGTATCAAATTTTTACGAAAAATAATATTCAAAAATACGACAATGGCAGGAATTATTCGAACGTGTCTCAGGAAAAAAGTAGAATTGCGGTGTCACTCTCATAACTTGGTGCTGAATCATATGAAAACCCAAAAAATCAAAGTTCATTCGTTAGATAATAGTTTTTCTCCAGGTAACGCTAGGAGGGTTTTTCGAAATTTCAATTTTTTCAATTTTTTTTGGAACACTTTGAAGGAAAACACGCGATTTTTTTAGCCGATTTGTTTCGCAAAAGAGATTTTAACTGTGTCGTCACAAAAAATTCACAGAAACGTACCTTTTTTTGTACAAATTACCCTTAACCAACCCCCCACCCCCACCCCTCTTAATTCTCAAAAGATTTATCATTTGTAAGATTCCAGTATCAAATTTAAAAAACAGATTATACAGTACGAAAAATACAAAGTGTACGAAGGTTGTTTTTTGGTGGTAGTATCTTTAACTAGTTAAAGAATAATTATTATAAAATATAATAAATAAATATAATAAATAATATCATATCATAACAGATAAATGACAAATATTATACATTTCATTTAACATGTTCGTCGTCCAGCTCGTTTTCGGTTGAGTTTCTCGCCAGGTCCAAAATTCGTTTATTTATCGAAAATAATACAATATAAAACTATCATTTATTTATCCAAAACTAGCTGACCCGGTAAATGTTGTTTTGCCATATAAATTATTACCTTATTATACCGCCATCTGTTAGAATCTTATCGAACTAACAGAGATAATCATGACTCTTTGTTAATAAACAAATAATTGGCGATTAATAAAATAATATTGCTATTATAAATTGAGATATAAACTATCCTATCTTTCAAGTTGAATGAAACTGCACACAGTGTGCAAAATTTTATTAAAATCGGTTAAGTAGTTTAGGAGTCCATTGCGGACAAACATCGTGACACGAAATTTATATATATTACGAATATAATAAAATATAAAACTATCTTTTATTTACCGAAAATAATAAAATATTTTTAAAATCCAAATAAAAATCCTATAACTTCGACAAGTAAAGCGTCACCGTATACGGTGACGGGGCTTATAGGAAAGCATACCCGTCTCCTCTATACGGTGACATGGCGACGAACGTGTTAAAAATCCAACTAATAATCCTATAACTTCAACAAGTAAAGCGTCACCGTATACGGTGACGGGGCCTATAGGAAAGCATACCCGTCTCCTCTATACGGTGACATGGCAACGAACGTGTTAAAAATCCAACTAAAAATCCTATAACTTTGACAAGAATAGCGTCACCGTATACGGTGACGGGGCCTATGGGAAAGCATACCCGTCTGCTCTATACGATAACATAGCGACGAACGTGTTAAAAATCCTATAACTCTGACAAAAATAGCGTCACCGTATACGGTGACGGAGCCTATGGGAAAGCATACCCGTCTCTTCTATGCAGTGACATGGCGACGAACGTGTTAAAAATCCAACTAAAAATCCTATAACTTTGACAAGTAAAGCGTCACCGTATACGGTGACGGGGCCCACGGGGAAGCATGTCCGTCTCCTCTATACGGTAACATGGCGACGAACGTGTTAAAAATCCTATAACTTTGACAAAAAGAGCGTCACCGTATACGGTGACGGGGCCCACGAGGAAGCATGTCTGTCTCCTCTATACGGTGACATGACGACGAACGTGTTAAGATAACTTTTAATAATAATAATTCAATAATCAGCTTTTGAGTATTTAAGTAAGTAGTCCTTAAGTCGTAAAACATTCTTATCATTTTTAATTACGATTGGATTAAAGTTATTGTTAGTTCACATTAACATAGATTAATGTTTACTGATAAAGTTTGATAAAAGTAAAAAAATGTTAATTAGATATAATGACACTTTTTGAAAGTGTCTAATGTGTCGAAAGTAATAAAATTTATATGAATCACATTTTATCTAAAAAAAATCTGCGCATTTTATATCCAATTGAAAGATTTCTTTATATACAATTTTCGTCACTTTTCTACGACGTATTATATTTCATTCATTTTATTTTGACCTTATTTTTTTTTTGTTTTTTTTTTTTTCATTTGATCTGAAGGTCTGTTTTATTGCTTTACAAATATTTCATTTCCTTGTCGCAACAAACGTACAAACAACTGTTTATTTAACAGAACGATAAATGAGATTTATTAATAAATGTCTGCTGTATAAACGCATTAGTTTGATTTTTCAATTGGAACAATCGAAATGTAATTAATTACAAATATGAGTAACAACTGTTCATTTATCATTTGTTGTAATTCTTCTTATAAGCTTTTTATTATAGGAAGACTTATTGTTATAGACAAAAAAAAATGAATGAAAAATATTAAGATAAGATTATTATTATTATATAAATATCTATATATATATATATATATATATATATGTATTGTGAAGATAAATATTGAAATTCTAATATATAAATAAAATATAATATATTAAATATTAATAATAATAAATATAATAAAATATTAAAATTGTAATTATAATAAAATAAATATTAATTAATAAATATTAATAATAATAAATATAATATAACAAATATTATATTAATGAATATTAATAATGATAAATATAATAACATATTAAAAAATTACAAATATAATGTAATATTAATAATAAATAGGATAGATTATAAATATTAATTAATAAATATTAGTAATAAATATAATATAACAAATATTAATATAATAAATTACAATATTGATTAATCATACTAAATAAAATAAAATATTATTATAGTTATAAATATAATATAATAAATATAAATTATTAAATGTTAATACTTTATTTTTTTAATAAATATTATAGAATAATACTTATAATTATAATATTAATAAATATTGATTATATATAATAAATATTAATAATAATAAATATAATATAAAATATTAAAATTATAAATATAATCTAACACAAATTAAACCTAATAAATTAATATTTATTAATGATCATAAATGTAATATAATAAATATTAATTACTAAATATTTATTCAATTTCAATTCAATTCGTTTATTCTGCTTATAAGTTACATACTCGTAGCAGAGTGAGTTCTTTGTATATTCATTCATGATCTATGATTAACAATGTTTAAACTAAGAAAGTTTCGCACGCGTAATTGACGGTCAGAATGTAAGAGGGTATATTATTCGTACAGGATAAAAGCCCTTAACATTAACGCATTCACAATATATGCATAAAAAGCCTTCAAGTCTCTAGTTTCTGTTAGATTACAAATTGTCATTAAAGAGTTCGCAGAGTTCTTTATGATGCTCTTCAGGTAATGTTCACGCATGCTGTGGTAGGCAGGGCACTCGAATAAAAAATGGCTGGCTGTTTCATTGACTTTTAAGTTACAAATAGAGCACAACACTCTTTGGTCGATTAAATATGATTCGCCCTTGTACGAAAATCTTAGTACATAAATAGTGGAAAGTCTTAGTTGCGCTAAGATCTTTGCAGCGTGGAACATATTTCGGTTATATAGGTACTTAGCAGCCGTGCCTTGGGTTACTCTCAGCACTCTACATGTTAAAGATTCTGTGCTGAGGCATTTATTGAGATCCTGTGCCCTCAGTAACTGTGCAAACTTTTCGCAAGCGTAGCTTTCCTTTTCTAGCCAATATTCTGGGTTCAAGTTTTCCCACATGTAGCTTAGACCTATTGGCTCTAGCATTTTGTTGAGTTGGGCTACCCAATTGTATTTTACGTTTAACGTATTATCGTTCCTAAATAGGTGTATCTGGCGTAACAAGCAGAGTCGTGGGAGTCTACGTTGATCCATTTGTAATAATTTAATTACCCATTTCCATGCATATTTGAAAACTTGTAGCGCCACTTTTACGAGGCCTAATTCTAAGCGTAACAGTCCATTAGGTGCACTTCTCGGCAGTGCCAGGACCCTTTTAAAGTAGTTCGTCTGTACTATTTCCATTTCGTTCAATTGTCTGAGCCCCCAAATATGAGCCGAATACAAAAGTGTCGAAGCAATCAGGCTATTGTACAGTTTTATACGCCCTTCCCACGAGTCCGCCTTGGATTTGCCCAGTATTTGCATCGTTGTGCCTATCGCCATATTTGCATTTCGGACCGCTGATTCTCTCGCTGTTCTACCTAATCCGGAAGAGGAAAACTGAATGCCTAAGTACTTGTATACCTTTACGACCTTGAGGGGGGTTTTATTAAACGCGAAGGTTTCTTTTGATGCTCGGCTTCCTCTGTGGAAATTTACGACTTCCGTCTTCGTCGTATTTACTTCTAGACCATTTGCGGAACAATATTTTTCTAGGGCCGTTATAATTTTCCTCAAGGTTACTGGGGTTCTAGCCAGAGCTACAGCATCGTCCGCGAATAGCAGTAGTATAATATCGTTCAGTCCGTCAATGCTTATACCGCCCAAGTCAGCTCCTCTAAGGGCTTTCTCCATATCGGAGATGAATAGAACGAATAATAGTGGACTTAGTATTTCCCCTTGAAGAACGCCCTCAGTAACATCGATTGGCCTGGATAGTTCCATGTTTATCTTTACGCGGAAAGAAGCGTGGTCATAAAGCGATCTTAGCACCCGGATAAATTTCGAGCTGACCCCCAATTTGTGTAACTTTGACCAAAGAAGCGGATGTTTAATTGAGTCAAACGCGCGGCGGAAATCCACAAAAAGGGCATATAGAGCACCTTTATTGAGTCTTAATTGGAAATGTACCGCCGACTGTAGGACATAAATATTGTCTATACAGCTGCGTTTATTCCGAAAGCCGCACTGTGATTCCGGCAGCACACTTCTGCTTTCAGCCCAACTACGCAGTCTCTTGGCTAAAACCTGGGTGAATATCTTCGATATGACATTACAAAGTGCAATACCTCTATAATTTCCTGGGTCTTTTTTGCATCCCTTTTTGTGAATCAGCGTGAGAATTGAACACGCCCATTTTTTCGGTATTTGTTCCTTATTGATTATATTATTGAACAGTGATTGCATATAGCTTAACCAAGACCGCGGTAAATTGCGGTAAAATTGCGCTGTTATGTTGTCTTCACCTGGAGATTTACCTGGTTTACATTTTTTCAAAGCCTCGATAATTTCTGGAAACGATATTTCTGAGTCTAACAACGTGTCAGCAACATCGGCATATATCACCTGTAGGCTAGGTCTGGGCGGGAATATTTGTCTATAGAACATCTCCCACTCTTTCAAATCTATCAGGTTTGGAGTAAAGGTGCTAATTTTACATCTACGTACAGCCTGCCAGAATTCTTTTGAATTCCTTACCCCGGCAAATCTATTCTTCAGTTCTTTGTAATAGTCAGCTTTTCTATTGGCGATTGAGAGTTTGTATTCTTTTTTTGCTTTGAGATACTCGGCTTGCAGTAAGTTGTTGTTCATATCCGAATTTTTAATCTTCCGAAGCAGTTTTTGAGCTTTTCTTTTATGGACCAGAATTTCTTTATTGTACCAAGGGGCATGAAACCTCCGCACATTGGAACTTTTTACTTCTTTCCACATTCCGGTTTTCAGAGCCGCCTTTTGAATTGCTGTCGATAGGATATTACTTTGCTCATCCACTGATAAATTGTCAGTGTTTGTAAAGGCTTCCACTGGTACACTTAAATTATTTAATAGGTCTTGGTATTCAGCAAGCTTGCTCGGTTCCCATATGAATTTTGGTTGCTTAATGTATTTTGTACTTTTTTCCTGTTCATTATTTGCATATTCTCCAACATTGAGTGGCAGTTGCAGACTCACTCCAATTGGGAAATGATCCGATCCCGTAACAGTTTGCAATACCTCAAAATTTTCTACAATATCCATGAACTGCGTATTGATCCAACATAAATCAATTGTACTTTGACCGTTATGGTTCTCAAAAGTATACTCGCCCTTTAGGTCTCCTATCGTTCGGCCATTTAACAGAATAAAACCATTACTTTCCATAAAATTATTTAGTTCTGTACCCCGTGGATTTACTTTGAGATCTTTAGAATTTCTCTGATTACTAAGCACAGTATTTTCTACAACCTCCGCCTCAAGGTCACCGATCGAGCCAAGTCTTGCGTTGAAATCGCCTGCAATTACGATTGGAACATTTTTATAGTCCGTCATAATTTCGTCTAAAATTAGTTGTAACGATTCTAGCGCAATGTTTATATCATAATTCAGTTTCCAGTAGATGGTTCCCAACACATAATTTACATCCCTTTTACGGACACACACAAAGACATACATTTCTGATTTTCCTATTAACAACATATCGTAATCCTTATGACTTAAAACCATAAAACCACCACTCGCACGGCCAGTACTTTTTTCTTTGACTGCTTCTGAGTATTCGCAGTTGTAATTGTCCCAAGGCGCCGGTGCCGCTACTATCTTCTGCGAGACCCATGTCTCACAAATGCCTAGAAAGTCAGGTTTTGTTGGGAAGCTCACTGTGCCTAGGTTTCGTATCCCGTAGATGTTCCAGAAGATTGCATGGAATACTGGGGTCGGAGAGGGGGCCATCCTTTGTCGTTTTTTCTCTGCTGACCTTTGGGTTGGTTTTTTGCCACTGGCTGGATATTATTAGAGTCAGCCTGCCAATGGAATAGCTGTCCGTCGATCTCGATGGTTTTATTACGTATCGTGGCTCTCTTTCCTGCCTTTTCGGCTTCTTTGGCTCTAGCTCTTAAGCTCAGGAAGATCTTCCGATCTTCTGGTGTGCGATCTGGCTCGATGTATATATCTTTTCCGTTTAGCTTTTCTTTCTTCAGTTTTAGAATCGTACGTTTAATATCGGATGACTTCAGTTGGACAACAACGATGGAGCGAGTCCCAGGTTTAGACACCATTCTCGCTGAGAGCACCTGGTCTTCAACACCGAATGTGACTTGTAAAAATGTGTTGACTTCGGTTAACAGAGTTTGGGTTCTTGCACGAAGGCCTTTAATTACGATATTATCTCTTCTACGGTTTCTTTCCATCTCGTTTGCCCAGGTAGCTACCTCCTTAACTCTTTTGCACACTTCCGCGTAAAGGGGGATTGGTGGATTGGAATTTGATGTTTCTTCTAATGCCTTGATTCTACCCTCCATGTCTATGATGTATTGGTCTTCCCGGGGGCTTTTCTCTAGTTTGTCGAGTCTTGCTCTCGTATCGTCTTGGAAATCTTTGGTTTCCTGTTGGAAGACATTGAACCTTTCATCCCGCTTTTCTATATCGGCTTTCAAGCTCTCTATTGATTTTTGGAATTCTTGTAGCTGCATAGAGATAGTCGTGATGATGTTCCCTGACATAGCGTCCAGGTAAGCTTTAAGTTCCGGGGCTAGAGCTTTTGGCAGTGAGCTGTTTTCGCTGTCCATGTTGTGACTGTCTAAGAGGGGTTTTCCTTGCTCTTTGCCCGCTGCGTGGCAAAAAGAGTCCAGATGTTTTGTGTTGTATCGCTTTACAGGTGAGAGAGATAGGTTTTCAAAGTCTGTCGGTGACGTTTCCTCACTACGCGTACGCTTACGTATGCGGTTCACGCTCTTCGGAGTAGCGGAATTTGAAGTCGCAAAGTACTCTGTGAGCTTTCTTTTGTTCTTCTCACCTTCTTTCTCCAGTTGTTCGGTATTGCTCGGACGGCCTCTCGATTTCGTATTTACCGCGTCGGGGTGCTTCAGTATATTATCGGTAGTTGTCAGCACATCCCGGTCGCTCAACGCCGGTTGCGCCATACGACACGTCACGAACCTACTTTGACAGTTAACTTTTTGACGGTTGACTTTTTGACGGTTATACTCTGACAGACAATTAACTCTTTATGCCACTTTTTTAGATCTTCCTCGCGCAGCGCCGGCCTATAGGCGTTCTCACCCTTTACTGAGCTCTTCGACCTATTTCTTTTCGATTGCTTCTTCATGCAAAGTCCGATTTTATGGCGAGCATACGAACGCACACAACACTACTACAAAGCGCCAAAAACCGCAAATACCTTAGTATAAACGAATAAAAATGATATTTATAATAATCGAGGAAAAAAGAAAACTGTCCTTCTACGTGTTAATGTGTTATACAAAATTATATTATTAAAATAAGTATTTAAAAGTATATCCGTATGATACGAAGCCGAATGAAAAATATGTATAACAAACGATACTAACGATGTTTACGTTACGACGTTCAAATCAGAACTCTACTAAATATTTATAATAATAATAATAAATATAATAAAATATTAGCTATATTAATTTATTATACTAAAATATTAATTAATAAATATTAATAATAATGAATATAATATAAAATATTAAAATTATATAAATATAATATAACACAAATATAACCTAATTAATTAATATTTATAATAATAAATATATAATAAAATAACAATTATAAATATAATATGACAAATATTAATTATAAACATAATATAACAAATATTAATTAATAAACTAATATTTTATTAAAATAGTAATAAATATAATAAAATAAAAATTATAAATGTAAACATAATGTAACAAATATTAATTAATAAATATTAATAATAATAATAAAAACAACAAAATAATAATTATAAACATACTATAACAAATATTAATTAATAAATTAACATTTATTAATATTAATAAATATAATAAAATAATAATGTAACATAATAAATAATAAACATAATGTAACAAATATTAATTTATAAATCTATATTTATTATTAATAATAAATATCATAAAATATTAATTATAAACGTAATATAATAAATATTAATTACAAAATATCAATTTTCAAATTATTAATTATAAAAATCAATGAAAACTTTTTTTTTAGTAATGCATACAAATAAAATCTATTTCGTATGATTCATATTTTTTTCTTACGTTTTTCTTTTGTCTTTTATTTTTCTTCTTTTTTTTTTCTTTTTTTTTTTTTTTGAAAGAGTATCACAAAATGTAAAAAATTGAATAAATATATAATAAAACACGTAAATATAAACGAGGAAGTGTAATTAAATACTTATTCAGGGTCAGGTTACTGACCATAACGATATCAGCAGCAATGCAGTAAGAAAAACCTTGACGTGTATTGTATAAATATTCTTCTTTTTTTTTTTTTCTAAATGTTGTCTAGTCAACATTTCATTTACATTTCATTTACATTCAATTTACATTTGATTTTATAAATACATTGGATTCATTTAAATCAATTTAAATGTTTCATTTGTTTTACTCTTTGAAATATAATATTGTTTCATTTTGTTTATAAAAGTCAAATTATTAATTTTAAATATAATAATAATTAAACATTTATTATAATTTTGTATTAACCAAAAAAAAAATGAAGATAATACAAAAATACAGTATTGGTGAGTTGACATAAAATATAACAATAGTATCAAATTGCGTTTGTAAAGTATGCACATTAGGATGGGTGAAAAAAAATCGAATTATTTTTTTTTTTTGTTTTACAAGTGCCACGGAGAAAAATGGGTTGGTAGACATCTTAAAAAAAATTCTCACCAAATATGAGCTCTTCATTTTAATAGGAAGATCCTCCGCATCGCAGTTTTTTACTTTTTTCTCAGTCCAATAGAATAAAATTCATACCTCATTATTTATTGATTGTTGAGAAAAATGTTCTAGACAAATTTTGTAGGAAATTTAATGCTCTACAAAAAAGGTCTCTTATATTTTTTCCGTAAACCTCACCATTTGAATGATATTGAACATTTAAGTTTGATTATTTTCAGACAAATTTCATTTTTTGTTGATGAATTTTATAACTCGACAATAAATGACTATTATAAAATGAGCAATATAAATTTTTGGTAGGAAATTAACTGCTCTATAAAAATGGTGTCTTATGTTTTGGCGATTAAATTAAGCGTTCAAAAGATATTCATCATCAAACTTTCATGTGTACTGATTTCTGTCTCTGAATTGATTTTTTTGATCCACCCTAATAATCACACTTACTATTTCTCCTAATAGTACGACGTTCTCTCCTCTGACAATAAATATGCCTCTTGGAATATCACCATATTCTTTACCAACATGAATTCTTTCAATGGTTTGATGAAGTACTATGTTAGCAAATTGATCAACACTTCTTAGGTATCCAATTAATGTTCTACCATCTCTCAGCAAAACCATTAGTTTTTCTAAACCAAAAAAGAACAATATGTATATTAGTACAAAATAGAAATAAAATATATATATATATATCTATATATTAGGTGGACCAGAAAGTAATGTCGTTTCAACAAATGTCACATTGTGTATATTTTTGATCAAAAATCGATTGATTTTTAATCAAATTGATATTAAAAATTTGCATACTAGATAAAGAAAGGTTGTTGATAACGAGGTTAATTATGTTATTGATTAAAAATATAAATTTGTTAGAAATTAATTCGTTTCAATTTAAGGTTAGAAAGCGACATTACTTTCTGGTCTACTTAATATTTAAAATGTCATAGAAGTCATATGGTAATACAAAATAAATACACAATAAACAATTATTATTTAATTATTAAAACTCGACCAAGTAATCGAGCACAATGTGAATGTATTTTGTTTGTAAATAATAGATTTGATTCAGTTTTAAAAAATAATAATAAATGTCAGTATAACAATCATAGTGACAATAAAAATCAGACATACTGTCAAGATGAATGTCTTTTGAACGCTTCAATGATGAATATCTTTTGAACGGTTAATTTAATCGCCAAAACATAAGACACCATTTTTATAGAACAGTTAATTTCCTACCAAAAAATTGGACAAACAATAACATATTTTTTGATTATCATTGTATTAATAATTATTATACTATCCGCTAGCTATTATTGGGATTTCTGGCAGGGGCGTGGCGTAGCAATTCGACCTATCTAATCTAATTTTGAATTTAGCCACCAGATAGCGTATTCAAGTGCTATAGATCCCAATACTGAAGATAATAAATTGAACGTCATGAATTTGACAATTATAAAAAAAAATAAAAATACTTAAAATTTTTAAATTGTCACTTAAAGTAAAAAAATCGATTATTTAATATAAAATATGTCTTTAAATATTTAATATTTTGAAATGATAATCTTTATCTCAATTCAAATAAAACCGCGACACAATTTAAAATACAAATATTCAATGAAATTTATTACAGATCATTGGAAATCAGAAAACTTTCGAAAAATCAAATGAATTTTATATTTAAACATAATTACCTAATAATTAAAAAATATATAATATATAATATAATAAAATAGAAAATAAAATAATAGAAAATAATAAATATTAATAAAAAAATAAATAATTTAAGTTAATAATAAAAAAAAAGTTGCGTAATTAAAAAAGGAATTCCCCGGTTAACAGGTTAGAAATTTAATTATAACCGTTATCGTCTATTATTATTCAATTTCATGTTAATAAATTATAAATACGATTTCGTAAAAATATTATTTGCAAAAAAAAATATTTATTATACATACATATGAGAAATAATATCAATTTAAATGAATAATTTAAATAACAACAATTATTTCAATGAATGAATTGTTTTTCTTTTTGATTGTTTCCTTATTTAATTAATTAATCAATTTTCATTTATTACCAATGATTAATCGATTTATTGAGAATGAATCCAATCAATCATACAATTGATCAATTTTTTATACGAATTATTCAATTAAATATTGATTATTATATTTACAATGTTGCTTTTTTCTTTCCTTACTGGGATTACCCACAAGAATAAAAAAAAAAAAGAAAGAAAGAATAATAATATTAACCAATACGATAATTAAAGAAAATTGGTGAGAACAAATATCGATGAGTTGCTTGTTCTTTTTTTTTTTTTTTAACAACATCGTCATTTATTATCACTGTATTTAAAAGCACTAATGTAAAAAGAAAATTTAATTATTTTCAAATAAAAAAAAAAAAAATAAAAAAAATACAAAATTCGCATTTTTCTTTCTCAGATAAAACAAAAACAAAAATTGCCGCGCAATGATCATAAAATTCTCGTTATTAAAACAATGTTTATTTTCAAAAAAAAATATATTTTGCAATCAAATATCATTGTTAAATTGTATTATCTCCTATTTTCTGTGATCAAACATTTTTATTTTATTTTTGTTTTTTTTATAACGGAAACGACATATTACGTAAATGAACTCCACCCATGTTTAAAGAGTGGACCACTAGATGAAATGGATTCAATTGAAAAAGTTTAATGACCTGGACCAATTGTATCCAACGAAACAATTTATTTAACAAACAAATAAACAAACAAACAAAAAAGAAGAATTGAAATTTTTCTATCGTTTCGTTTATCCTAACTCGTGACATTTTTATTTTATTTTCCTTTAGTATAAAATGTAAATACATTTCTGTCTCAATTCGTCATTGACATAGTTTAATGTGAAAGGTTTTACACACGTGTATCTTCTCTCTCTCTGTCACGTTTATATAATCCGAATGAACACTAATACTGTTTGAACATTTTACACAATCAAACGTGTGGTGTAATACTTTCAAAGCTAACTCAAACAGGTGCCGATCATGATTTTCTTATTTTCAAGAACGTCAATTTAGATCTACTACTACGTGTATTTTCTTTCCTTGATACTTTTTTGTTTGTTTTCGTTTCTTTTTTTATTTTTACATGCAAACAATAGCAAAGATAATCATTAAAAAAAATAGTAAGATTTCGAAAGGATATTTATTTCATTGCTGTTGTTCTTTTTATAAGTATCAGTAGAAGTAAGTTGAATTGGTTGTATTATAAGTGTGATGACCGATGATAACTGTCATTTATTTAACAGTAAACGATTATACATATATATATATACAGTTAAAGAGAAAATTGCTTACTTTCAAACATTCTAATATTTCATAGTTTATCAAACAATGTACGTAATTATTCACGTAATAATTGTATTTCTTGTAATTACATCAATTTCACGTGATATCATTTTGAACGAATTTACAGCAATGGCGAAAAAATGAAGCAGATAGAATCAAACAATCATGATAATACAGCTAATACAGCGGCAATTTCAAAATATCGTGAGGCATTACCGCAATGTTGTGCTGTCGGTGCCAAAAATTTGGTTTTGATCACGTTTGGTTCTACATTGGGTTTTTCTACAATTTTGATACCAGAATTACAAAGCAAAAATTCGGACATTCCAACGACCATTGAAGAAATTACATGGATCAGTAAGTTTATTCTACATACAACATTATTATTGTATTTTGTTATTTTTAATGTTAATTAAATTCATGATGAAATGCAATAGTAACATCGTAATTTGCATTTTAATTATGGTTGTTGCAATTTTTGATAAAAATATTTTCCCCATTTTTTCTAATGTCCTTTTAATTACAGGTAGTCTGAATTTATTTCTGGTGCCATTGGGTTGTTTTGTAAGTGGTCCAATATCCCAATATTTTGGTAGAAAACGTACGATGATGCTCGCAAATATTCCATTCATAATGGCCTGGTTAATCTTTCATTATTCTTACAATACCACAATGCTATTCATAGCTTTAGCATTGACAGGACTCACTGGTGGATTAATTGAAGCCCCAGTAATGACATACGTCGCTGAAGTCACTCAGCCACGTCTACGAGGAATGTTATCAGCTACATCGAGCATGTCAGTCATTTTAGGAGTTTTCTCACAAATGCTTGGTGGTAGTTTAGCCAATTGGAGAACTGTAGCAATGGTCAACTTGGCTTATCCACTCATATGTTTCACCGCACTTTTCTGTGTTCCTGAAAGTCCTCATTGGCTAGCCGGTAACAATAATAAATCTTGTTATTTAATCTAAACAAAAGATAAGATCAAAATTAATTCAATATTTTGTAAATCAAATGAATGAATTTAGCAAAGGGTCGTACCGAAGAAGCTGAAAGTGCGTTGTGCTGGCTCCGAGGATGGGTCAATCCAATCCACGTGAAAACAGAGTTCAATGACATTGTCAGGAAACCTGTTGATGCAACTTCAGAAGAAAAAGAACAATTTTGGAAATATTACAAAAAAAGAACATGCTATGTACCTTTCATATTGGTAACAATAGCCTTTTTCATTGGTGCATTTGGTGGTACTTCGATTCTTCAGACATTTGCCGTTGTCATTTTTGAAGAAATGAGTGCACCTATTGACAAATATACAGCTGCTGTATTTCTTGGGATTGCTGAATTAATTGGCACTGTGATCTGTGTATCAACGATTCATTTTACTGGCAAACGTCTTTTAACTTTCTTCTCATTAATTGGAATAGGATTATGTTTGCTTCTTGCTGCTATCTATGGATACCTAAATGATAATAAGATAATCTTTGTTGAACATTATTCTTGGATACCAATGACTTTGATAATAGGTGCTGCATTTCTTTCACATACTGGTATCAGGTTATTACCTTGGATTCTAGCTGGTGAAGTATTTCCTGTTAAGGTTGGTACATTTTAATCTTTTTATCCTTTTGTTTTTATAGGATAAAATATTATCTCTTCTTGTCCTTTTATCTCTAACTAAACAGCCTAAAAAAGACTATTTTGTTAGTTTTGGAAGCATGTTTTGTTTACTGAGGGTAGGTTGCTAGCCTCACCCTCGAATGAGGGTTCTGTCCCTTTATCTGAAACTTGGGACAGATAAAATATTATGATATTTATAAAAATAAACATGTTATAATATCAAATATTTTGAAAGATATAGAAATAACTGGAATCATATAACACATGGGCTGGAAAGTCCCGGGCCTCACACATAGTAGGTGCTAGTTTTATTACATTCACCTTATTTTCAGTTAGTACTAACCTTCAAAAGACAGCTGTTAAAATTTCATGACATTCTATTCATTAGTTTGTGAGTTATTGTGCTTAGAGTGATGCTACTTTTGTTATTTTCAAAACAATGGATCAAAAATAATTTCGTGTTTTAATTTTACACTGCTTCTTGATGGGAAAAAATACCGTTCAAGTGTTATGGGGACTCCGTTCCATCAGAAACAACAATAAAACGTTGGTTTTTTGACTTCAAACGTGGTCGTAGAAACACCGATGATGCAAAACGCAGTGGACGTCCAAAAAAGGCAGTAACACCAGAAAACATCAAAAAAATCCACAAAATCATTTTGAATGATCAGAAAATGAAGTTGGTGTGAGTTAGTTGACATCGTAAAGATATCAAAAGAACGTGTTGGCTTTATATTGCATGAGCATTTGTCCATGAGAAAGCTCTGTTCAAAGTGGGTGCCACGTTTGCTCACTGTTGACCAAAAACAACAACGTGTTGATGATTCTGAGCAATGTTTGGCCATGTTTAAACGTAATAAACCGGAATTTTTGCGTCGATATGTGACAATGGATGAAACATGGATTCACCATTTCACTCTGGAATCAAAACGATCGTCATCTGAGTAGACAGCAACTGGTGAACCTCGTCCAAAGTGCCCGAAAGCACAATAATCAACTGGAAAGGTTATGGTCTTGGTATTTTGGGATGTGCGTGGTATTTTTATTCATCTATTATCTTGAGAAGGGAAATACCATTAATAGTAAATATTATATAGCGTTATTGGAGCGTTTGAAGGCCGAAATTGCAAAAAAAACGATCGCATATGGCAAAGAAACAAATTTTGTTTCATCAAGACAACGCACCGTGTCACAAGTCAATCAAAACAATGCGAATTGCTCCAGCATCCACCGTTTTCTCCAGATTTGGCTCCCAGTGACTACTGGCTGTTCGTAGATCTCAAAAAAATACCCGCTAGTGAGAAATTTCGCTCAAATGAAGAGGTTATCGCTGAAACTGAGACCTATTTTGAGCCAAAAGTTAAATCATTCTACAAAAGTGATATTGAAATGTTAGAGTGGCGTTGGAATGATTGTGTTGCTTTTGATGGAGATTATATTGATGAATGAAGCCAATTTTGAACGAAAAAAAGCTGTGTTTTCTTTGTTAAGCCCGGGACTTTTCAGCCCATGTGTTAGACCTTGGTCTAAGTTTGTACAATGATCATTAAGTCAAACTTTATCAATGTGTCAACATGATTTACCACATTAGATAACGTTGTTATTAAAGTTTATTATTATCATGAATTAATGTATCAACGATTTAACAGGTTGAGTGTCACGTCAGTCATCAATGGCTGACACTGAACTTCACATTTAGGCCATGTCAAGCACCGTTGCCTGACGATGAACATTTCGTTTTGCTACGCTTGGCCTGACGAAGATTTCTGTTGAAATTCACGTGGCACTCAACGTGTTAAAGAGACAAAAATATATTTGTAGTTGTATAAGGCTCCATTATCGTCAAGGAGTTTAAGTAGTCACGATTTGTTCACACATGTATATAAACACTGATAGGAAACATTAAACTGATTCCAACGTAGCTGAGATTCATATACTGCATAATAACAAATCCGTACAAAAATAGAATCGCATATAAAAGGGGCGTACAAAAACAGGTTTTACTGTATATATTTTTGTCCTGGTCAGAAAAATAATATAGTAGGAAAATTATTTGTACATTTGAGATTAATTTACGATAATCATACAATTTTTATAATGGAATCTAACAATATTTATATTTTTAAGATATTGTAATGTGTATACTTTAATTGTATTAACATTAATTTTTACAGGTACGAAGTAGCGCAACTGGTGCAGTTGGATCAATGGGATACATTTTTATGTCAATCGCAAACAAAACTTTTCTGTATATGAAGTCTGGTATGACTTTATCGGGGACGTTATTGTTTTATGCTTTGATAAATTGTATTGGTGGAATTATACTCTATTATATACTACCAGAAACTGAAGGTAGAACGTTAAGAGAAATTGAAGAACATTACGCTGGAATTCAAAATTTAAAAGATCGACCAAAAAAGAAGAACTACCGTTCAAAGAAAAATGGGCAGCGACAAATCCTACTATCATTTACGACGACGAAAGTAAACTTTAAATTAACATTTAAAATATGAAAATTTATTTATATATATATTAGATTGTTCGGAAAGTAATTTCGTTTTTTTTTGGGGAGGGGGAAATGAAAGACAATTTTCGTATAATGAATAAATATTTTATTCAATTATATATTGGCCATTCTGGTCCAACACCTTTTGCCATCTTTCTGGTAGTAGCATGATTCCACGCTCATAAAATTTTTGGTGGCTGAATGCTGGCAAAAAAACGGATCCAGGTGATTTTTGACCTCTTCATTTGAAGTGAAGGTTTTACCGTTCAAAAAATTTTGCAATGACCGAAACTAATAATAATTCGAAGGTGCCAGATCTGGAGAATATGGTGATTGTGGCAGTGTATCCCATTCAAGCTGTAAAAGCTTTTGGCGAATGACCAAACTTGTATGAGGTCTCGCATTATCTTGATGGAACACTACACCTTTTCTGTTGATTAATTCTGGCCTTTTTTGTTGAAGTACATACATCATTTAGTTTGTCCAGCTGATGACAGTAGACTTCCGAATTAATTATTGTGTTACCTGATAAAAGCTCGAAAAAAACGATTCCTTTAAAATCCCACCAAACAGACAGTATCACCTTTTTTTGATGGATATTGGCTTTCGAAATGTTTTGAGCCAGTTCATCTTTTTTGCTCCATGATCTCTTGCGTTTGACATTGTCATATACAACCCATTTTTCGTCCCCAGTAATGATCCGCTTCAAAAATGGATCATTTTCGTGACGTTAGAGAAGCTAATCACAGACGTCAACGCGACGACACAAATTTCTCTCTGTGAGAACATGGGGAACCCATATATCGAGCTTCGAGGTTAAACCCAGGCCTTTCCAGTGGTCATAAACAGTTGAATTCGATAAATTTAACCTCTCACCGATCTCACGTGTTGTTATTCGCCAATTTGCATCAACTAATGCCTTTATCGTGTCTTTATCAGTTTCAACCGGCCTTCCAGAACATGGTGCATCTTCAACATCAAAATTGCCGGATCAAAATTTTGCAAAACCAGTTTTGGCACTGGCGTACTGTCAACACACATCGGTTAATTTCTTTCTAGCTTGAACAGCATTTTTACCTTTTCTATAGTAAAAAAAAGTCAAATATGACGAAAATGTTGCTTATTGCTCTCCATATTTAAAAGGGCACCAATCAAAAACTACTGCGTAGAATTAATTGAACTTTTTCACACACAAGCCTTGTTATATCAGCTCTCAAAACATATAATGATTATACAGCTTAAGTGTGAAGTTTCGTTCGAAAAAATACAATTAAATCCTCTGTCGGGAAAAAAACGAAATTACTTTTCGAACAATCCGAATATATAGAATTTTAATTCGATATATTGAAAAATATATTACGCCTACGCTTATTGATAGATATGACAGATTTTGAAAATAAGTAACGTGTTATACAGATTTATATTTTTTTCAATATACACGATGAATAAATTAACACGTATTTATTATGTATGTATAAAATGTTATAATATATATATATATGTGTGTGTGTATTATCTTCTCGTAAAACATTTTCTTACATATTCGCTTTAGAAATTGTCGAATTTATTGGCGATATGGTTTCCGAATATTTCATTTTTTTCAATTGTTTTACAATCGATGATTGAAGATAACGTGAAACCATATCCAAAAATTCTTCGTGTCGTAAAATATTTATTATTCGAAGAATTTTTGCAGGTATTTTTGGTATTTTTAATGCCTCATTGTTGTTACTTTTTTTCAATGTTTTACGCCGAGGAACAACGACAGTAGAATGACATTTTCTTACACTGTAAAAATTAAAGATATTTTTAGTACATTAACTTAATATATATGTGTGATATTAATTAATAATAAATAATATAATATTATTTGTATAATTAACATTAAATCCAAAATTTACCAAAGATTTGATTCCTTTGTTCTTCCCACTCTTCTGCGCCGACGAACAACAGTGGATTGACATTTTCTTACACTAGAAAAATTCAAATTAATCTTTAAAAGATATTTTTAAAATATTAATTTTTAAGGAGCACCACTAGTGTAAAATTAAAAAAAAAATCGAAGTTTTTTTTTGCATATTTCGATAATCTTTACTTTCAAAAATAACATACTCAAATTTCAAGTGCATATCACAAATAGTTTTTGAATTAGCGCCATTTAATATTTCTTCATTTATAACTAATCAAATCAGCAACCAAAACATTAAACGCGTTTTTCTCGAAACTACATTTTCCAGAATTTGTTGCAATTATAATTCGAAGACAAATCATTCGATATTTAAAGAATTATATTTGTACACTATATGAATTATATATAATATTGAAATAACAAATATTATCTAACGATTCATTTTTGATAATATCGTGCAAAATTCATAGAGATACTACACATAGAGAAGGCGAGCCAGCATAAAATCTGTCGGCGAAAAAAAAAAAGAGATAGAACATGAGAGGTTGATGTTGTCTCTCTCTAACTTGCGCTGAGCGGCGCATGCGCATTAATCTGCTAGTAGAGGTGGCAGACAAGTCTAATGCGCATGCACCGGTACCGCATGAGTTAGAGAGAGACAACATTAACCTTTCAATGAGTTTATGCAAAGACATTTCCACTTACATAGGAGCCTATGGTTCTCCTACTTTATAATATCTCTATGGCAAAATTACATTGAATTTATTTAATTAAAAATAATGTGATGTGAAATAACTGATAAACTAATATATTTTTAAATTTTGACTTAACCACTTTCATAATTAAGGGGCACATATGTGAAATTAATTATAAGGGAATAAAATAATATTCTTTGTAAATATCACGTTAAAACAAAAACAAAAATTTACCCTAGATTTGATTCCTTGATTTTTCTTAACTTCCTGCGCCGACGAAGAACAGTTGAATGATATTTTTTTACACTATAAAAATTAAAGATATTTTTAAAACATTAATATGACATATTAGGAAAATTAATTACAAAGAAATAACATATTTTTTTAAACTTAATATTAAAACAAAACTTTACCCGAGATTTGATTCCTCGTTTTTTCCTACATCCAACGATGCATCCGGATCAGATTTGACAGGATTTATTTTTGATTCGTTAAATAAATTTTCCGTGACAGTAATTATCTTACGAATTTTAAATTTATTACGTGTCATAATGTAAGATTCGTTTAATTGGGTTCCCATATGAAAAAAATCCTGTGTTATATTAAAAATAGATTTCACGAAAATTAAAAAACAATCAAAAACAGAAAATATGTGTATCAAACATTAAACAAAAGATTAAACGTTTCACCTTGTTAACATTTAAATCACATCAAAATAAATTTTAAATCGATCATTCGATCGTACAATCGATAGGATTATCAATCGATATTAACGTCGATAGAAAACTTCCTGGCGATTGACCTGCCATCTACAAGATGTTTTATGCTAGCAACATTTCCACGAGTTAATTTGCCGCGTGTACACGTGTTTAGTTATTAGAATAATGAATAGCTAATTGTAAATTAAATATTTCTGTGTAAAGTGAATGAAATATTAAAAAAATCGAAACATGGTAAATTAATTATTCTTATTTACTAATAATAATAATATAAATTTACATATAAAAATATAATATATTAAGTGATATATAGGTTATTTTTTAAAAATCAATTTTAAGGAAATAAACAATCCTTTTGTTAATTACTAATAAAATAATAATAATAATAATAATAATAAGAAAATTTAAATCATTATTTATTATTTTTAACTTAAATGTGTATTTTTTCAGGCACAAACTTACGTTTTATATGAGCATGCTGCAGGTTATGCAGTGTTCAGTATAAAAGAATTTGAAGAAGTAGGAATGTTATTACCTCAAGTTGAAGCATCAGTAACAGATGTATCACGATTTAGATCTGTCGTGAAACTTGTTGGATTTTTACCTTTTAAAACTGCTTTAGCAGCACTAGAAAATGTAAACAGTATCTCTGAAGGCATCGTACCCGAAGATTTACAATTGTTTTTAGATTCAATTGTGCCCAAATCTGATAAGAAAAATAAAATTATTCTTGGTGTGTCGGATCCAAAATTAGGTGCCAGTATAACAGAAGCATTGGGCATAAAATGTGATCACACAGGTGCTATACCTGAAATCATTCGAGGAATACGATTCCATTTTCATAATCTAATTAAAGGTTTTACTTCCAAAAGTTCTGCAGTAGCTCAACTCGGACTTGGTCATAGTTATTCAAGAGCTAAAGTAAAGTTTAATGTCAATCGTGTAGATAATATGATCATACAAAGTATAGCTTTATTGGATCAATTGGACAAAGACATTAATACATTTAGTATGCGTATTCGGTAAGATTAAATTCTTTGTATGATAGAATATATGATAAATTTTATATTGTTTAAAAATCTATGTTATAATATGTTTACTCTGTTTCAGTGAATGGTACAGTTATCATTTTCCGGAATTAGATAAAATTGTTCCTGAAAATTATATGTTTGCTAAAGTAGCACAAGTAATTAAAAATAGAAGTGAATTAACTGAAGAGAGGTTGGATGAATTGGAACAAATTGTTATGGACAGGGCAAAGGCTCAAGCAATTATAGATGCTTCTAAGTCTAGTATGGGTATGGATATCCATCCTGTGGACCTTCTTAATATTGAGATGTTTGCTAAACGTGTAACAGGATTGGCGGATTATAGAAAGAATTTATCTGAATATTTAAAATCTAAAATGGAAGGTATTGCACCAAATCTGGCTACTCTTATAGGAAATCAAGTAGGAGCTAGGTTAATAGCACATGCTGGATCGTTAACCAATCTAGCCAAATATCCTGCATCTACAGTTCAGATATTAGGTGCTGAAAAAGCATTATTTAGAGCATTAAAGACAAGAGGTAATACACCAAAATATGGATTATTGTTCCATTCTACATTTATTGGTCGTGCTGGCACTAAAAACAAAGGAAGAATTTCGAGATACTTGGCTAACAAATGCTCTATCGCATCAAGAATAGATTGTTTTACTGAAACACCAACAAATATCTTTGGTGAAAAATTACGTCAGCAAGTAGAAGATCGCTTGAAATTCTATGAAACAGGTGAAATACCTAAGAAAAATATAGACGTGATGCAGGAAGCATTAGAAGAAGTTCAACATGTAGTAACTGAGACAGAAATAAAATCATCAAAGAAGAAGAAATCAAAAAATCAAAAAGAAAAAGTGGAAGAATTAGAAAATGGTGATACTACTATTCATGAAAATGGAGAGAAAAAGGAACTTGTTGAAGAGGGTGAAGAACCTGTAAAGAAGAAGAAGACAAAAAGTCCAAAAAGAAAAGTAAAGGAATTAGAAAATGGTGATACTACTATTAATGATGATTCTACTATTCATGAAAATGGAGAGAAAAAGGAACTTGTTGAAGAGGGTGAAGAACCTGTAAAGAAGAAGAAGAAGAAAAATAAAAGATCCAAAAGTATAGGTGAAACGGCGACGTAAATAATATTCAATTTTCTTACTTATATTATTGCTATACTTGTTATCTTATGCATACACATTCAAAGAAGTTGCATATTCATTTTACAGAATTTTGTAAAATTTCCACATAGCTTTTTATACAGTTCTCCCTTACAATTAGAAATAAATTTCATTCAATTATTCTCTTTTAAATTAGTATGAAACTACTTATAAATTATCTTATTAGATTCCTTTAGTTTCTTTCATTTTTCCTATTTTATTTCATTGTAAAATGATATACTATTAGTTATTATTATCTATATATTCCAGTCGATCTTTTCTTATCCTTAGCAATATGCATTGTAAATACCTCTATGAATATTATATATTATTTTTTTCGCCATGATTTAACTGATTTTACATAGTAGTTTTTATTACTAATGTCATAATATAACATTATAAAATACGGTTTTCCATAAATGTAGTTATGACAACAAATTGTAAAATATACATTTTTGTAATCCAATTATCTGGTATAAATGTTTATTTTTTTCATTACTCAACCCATTTCCAAGAAAACGTAGGAAGTAGTTTTACAGTCATTCTTATTAAAGTAGTATTTCATAAATGTAAGGAAGATTGATTGTGGTATTATGGCATAAAATAAAACGTCATTTTTGTATTAACACCAGCACCAATGAGTATTTAATAATAACGATAAAATTGTAATGTATATATAAATACCTGAATTAATAGTTACAATTATAGGATCTATACTAATATAAATAAAAATTCAGTCAAAAATGCCTAAATTATTAATTTGTTATCAAACACATTTGTATGTACAAAGTACGAACAATGTGTAAAACAATGTGTATTGTGTCTATGTTTTCTCCGCGGCGCGTGGTGGGGGTATTATTTCTCCTATGTGGGGCAGCTAACCTCGGCTTTTCTCGGCTTCTTTCGGTTTCTCAACACACCGAAACGTAACATTTCGTTGTGTGCGAGGCGTGCTGGGCTCGAGAGAAGGGGTAGAAATGTTCTACGATCTGGCTTCACTGGTGTAAACAGATATGATGTTGATATATTTATACGTTCATAACGTACATTTATTATTTAGATATCAAATTAAAATCTAATTTTTTTTTGTTTATTATGATGTACAGTTGCTTAATTAAATCTGGCCGTAAATAAGGGTTGCTGGCTATTAAAGATGGTAAATATTAAAGGTAGAGTGAGAGGAAGTTATCGCGCAACATCACTTGTCAGACGAGGATAGCGATTGTCAGCTGTACGACACTTTAAAGCCACTGCGCTTGCGTCGAACGCTAATGTTTTCAATTGAACAGCTGCGACATTATTATTCTAACCACGTTGTTTTGAAGTTCGTAATACACAACGTTATATATATATATATTGTTGTTATTTTGTAAAAGATGAAGACGTGTTTTCTGTGTGACAAAAAGTGCAATGTACTTGACTTTAATAATGCATCATTTAAAAAGTGTTCGCTAATGTTATTGTTTCGTCGTAAGAAAAAATATAAATATCACGACATTTCGTTAACAACTAAATCTACCAAAAGTTTTGGATATCATAGAGTGTGTCTACAAAAAATTACAGTTCTAAAGCAAAAAGATAAAGAAGAATTCGAAGATTTTTGCAAAACACAAACCGTAAGTAAAATTTTTAATTGAACTTAAGAATAATATAGGTTATAGTTACGATATAAATAATACAGTGCTAACTTTGAGGTTTTTTTGTTTGTTTGTTAAAAATTATGTGTATATTTTGAAATTTTTCTTATTTTTATGAAATAACGTGGTAAGTAACTACTTACTCCTAAGAGATATTACATTTCTCAGACAGGTAGAATTTATCACGTATATTTTCATTTAATTATATCAAATACAATGCAAACAGCGATGTTGAATGAAAATGATATATTTAACAGTAACACCGTATTTCTTATAATTTACAGATTCCGAAACTCCCTTCAAATGATTCTCAGTCATTTCAAAGTTTGTCATCTGCTGCTACAACATCACAGCAAGAAGCTATTTCATCAACGACAATTAAAAACAAAAAGGCAGCCTGCCTTTTTTGTGACCATGTTGAGAAAAAAGTTGGTAAGAGACGAATTTATGTATCATTCCCGCAATCGGAAGCAACCGTTGAAACAATAAAATCAATGGCAACAAAATTAAATCACTCAAAACTACTAACGAAACTAGAGAATTCTCAATCTGTTGCTTATCATTCAATTTGTATGACATTGTATCGAAATTCACTGAAACGGCAATGTAAGGAACCTCAGGAGCCAAGATATTGGCACAAAAACCGACAATTTCATCAGTTAGCATTCGATTCTATTTCGGAAATGATAAAAACGGAAATTATTGAGAAAAATCGCGTTATGTACCTGACTGATTTGTTATCACAGTATAAATCATTGCTTTTGGAATTTGCTGAAGGTGAAGTACGCGCTGAACATTTACAGGACTATCGTGCTGAAAATTTAGAAAATAAAATAATGAAAGCTTTTGGCGATCGAATAACTGTAGAGTCATCTATGGGGACACCAAATAAGAAAATTGTGTATCAGTATGACATGGACACCTCAAGATTAGCTGCTGAAATAGCTAAGTTAGAATCAACTGAAAAGAATCGATGCAGAGATGTTGCTTACGAATTGCGAAACTGTATAACATCTCTGGAAAGTACAAAGTTGCCAGATTATCTAACACCACAGGATGCCATTTTCGGAGAGTGTGCTATTCCAGAACAACTTTTTAATTTCGTGTGCTACTTAGTTCAAGGACCAGATACTCGTCGTCAAAATTTAGGTGACGACTTAATGGAAATAAATACTGTGTGTAGATACCTGATTTATATTATATCCAAAGGTAAAGTCAAATCGTCAGAACATCCCATATTAGAAGAAGTTCAACATGTAGCAACTGAGAATGAAGTAAAATCATCAAAGAAGAAGAAATCAAAAAATCAAAAAAGAAAAGTGGAAGAATTAGAAAATGGTGATAATACTATTAATGGTATTCATGAAAATGAAGAGACAAAGGAACTTGTTGAAGAGAGTAAAGAACCTGTAAAGAAGAAGACAAGAAGTTCAACAAGAAAAGTAGAGGAATTAGAAAATGGTGATACTACTATTCATGAGAATGGAGAGAAAAAGGAACTTGTTGAAGAGAGTGAGGGACCTGTAAAGAAGAAGACAAAAAGTCCAAAAAGAAAAGTAGAGGAATTAGGAAATGGTGATACTACTATTAATGATGATATTACTATTCAGGAAAATGGAGAGACAAAGGAACTTGTTGAAGAGAATAAAGAACCTGTAAAGAAGAAGACAAAAAAACCAAAAAGAAATGTAGAGGAATTAGAAAATGATGATACTACTATTCATAAAAATGGAGAGGAAAAAGAACTTGTTGAAGAGGGTGAAGAACCTGTAAAGAAGAAGAAGACAAAAAGTTCAAAAAGAAAAGTAAAGGAATTAGAAAATGGTGATACTACTATTAATGATGATTCTACTATTCATGAAAATGGAGAGGAAAAGGAACTTGTTGAAGAGAGTGAAGAACTTGTAAAGGAGAAGGAGACAAATATTCCAAAAAGAAAAGTGGAGGAATTAGAAAATGGTGATACTACTATTAATGATGATAATACTATTCATGAAAATGGAGAGGAAAAGAAACTTGTTGAAGAGAGTGAGGAACCTGTAAAGAAGAAGAAGAAGACAAATAGTCCAAAGAGACAAGTAGCGAAATTAGAAAGTGTGGATATTACTATTCATGAAAGTGAAGAGAAAAAGGAACTTGTTGAAGAGAGTGAGGAACTTGTAAAGAAGAAGAAGATAAATAGTCCAAAAAGAATAGTAGAGGAATTAGAAAATGATTATACTACTATTAATGACGATACTACTATTCAGGAAAATGGAGAGACAAAGGAACTTGTTGAAGAGAATAAAGAACCTGTAAAGAAGAAGACAAAAAAACCAAAAAGAAATGTAGAGGAATTAGAAAATGATGATACTACTATTCATAAAAATGGAGAGGAAAAAGAACTTGTTGAAGAGAGTGAGGGACCTGTAAAAAAGAAGAAGACAAAAAATCTAAAAAGAAAAGTAAAGAAATTAAAAAATAGTGATACTACTACTAATGGTATTCATGAAAATAGACAGGAAAAAGAACTTGTTGAAGAAAGTGAGGGACCTGTAAAGAAGAAGACAAAAAGTCCAAAAAGAAAAGTAGAGGAATTAGGAAATGGTGATACTACTATTAATGAAAATGGAGAGACAAAGGAACTTGTTGCAGAGAGTGAGGGACCTGTAAAGAAAAAGAAGACAAATAGTCCAAAAGAAAAAGTAGAGGAATTAGAAAATGGTGATATTTCTATTAATGACGATACTACTATTCAGGAAAATGGAGAGACAAAGGAACTTGTTGAAGAGAGTGAAGAACCTGTAAAGGACAAGAAGACAAATAGTCTAAAAAGAAAAGTAGAGGACTTAGAAAATGGTGATACTACTATTAATGATAATACTACTATTCAGGAAAATGAAGAGAAAAAGGAACTTGTTGAAGAGAGTGAAGAACCTGTAAAGGACAAGAAGACAAATAGTCCAAAAAGACAAGTAGAGGAATTAGAAAATGGTAATATTACTATTCATGAAAATGAAGAGGAAAAGGAATTTGTTGAAGACAGTGAAGAATCTGTAAAGGAGAAGAAGACAAATAGTCCAAAAAGAAAAGTAGAGGAATTAGAAAATGGTGATATTACTATTAATGATGATAATACTATTCATGAAAATGGAGAGGAAAAGAAACTTGTTGAAGAGAGTGAGGAACCTGTAAAGAAGAAGAAGAAGACAAATAGTCCAAAAAGACAAGTAGCGGAATTAGAAAGTGTGGATACTACTATTCATGAAAATGAAGAGGAAAAGGAACTTGTTGAAGAGAGTGAAGAACCTGTAAAGGAGAAGAAGACAAATAGTCCAAAAAGAAAAGTAGAGGAATTAGAAAATGGTGATACTACTATTAATGATGATAATACTATTCATGAAAATGGAGAGGAAAAGAAACTTGTTGAAGAGAGTGAGGAACCTGTAAAGAAGAAGAAGAAGACAAATAGTCCAAAGAGACAAGTAGCGAAATTAGAAAGTGTGGATATTACTATTCATGAAAGTGAAGAGAAAAAGGAACTTTTTGAAGGGAGTGAGGAACTTGTAAAGAAGAAGAAGATAAATAGTCCAAAAAGAAAAGTAGAGGAATTAGGAAATGGTGATACTACTATTAATGACGATACTACTATTCAGGAAAATGGAAAGACAAAGGAAATTGTTGAAGAGAGTGAGGAACTTGTAAAGAAGAAGAAGACAAATAGTCTAAAAAGAAAAGTAGAGGACTTAGAAAATGGTGATATTTCTATTAATGACGATACTACTATTCAGGAAAATGGAGAGACAAAGGAACTTGTTGAAGAGAGTGAAGAACCTGTAAAGGACAAGAAGACAAATAGTCTAAAAAGAAAAGTAGAGGACTTAGAAAATGGTGATATTTCTATTAATGACGATACTACTATTCAGGAAAATGGAGAGACAAAGGAACTTGTTGAAGAGAGTGAAGAACCTGTAAAGGACAAGAAGACAAATAGTCCAAAAAGACAAGTAGCGGAATTAGAAAGTGTGGATACTACTATTCATGAAAATGAAGAGAAAAAGGAACTTGTTGAAGGGACTGAGGAACTTGTAAAGAAGAAGAAGATTAATAGTCCAAAAAGAAAAGTAGAGGAATTAGGAAATGGTGATACTACTATTAATGATGATACTACTATTCAGGAAAATGGAAAGACAAAGGAAATTGTTGATGAGAGTGAGGAACTTGTAAAGAAGAAGAAGACAAATAGTCTAAAAAGAAAAGTAGAGGACTTAGAAAATGGTGATATTTCTATTAATGACGATACTACTATTCAGGAAAATGGAGAGACAAAGGAATTTGTTGAAGAGAGTGAAGAACCTGTAAAGGACAAGAAGACAAATAGTCCAAAAAGACAAGTAGAGGAATTAGAAAATGGTGATATTACTATTCATGAAAATGAAGAGGAAAAGGAACTTGTTGAAGAGAGTGAAAAACCTGTAAAGGAGAAGACAAATAGTCCAAAAAGAAAAGTAGAGGAATTAGAAAATGGTGATACTACTATTAATGATGATAATACTATTCATGAAAATGGAGAGGAAAAGAAACTTGTTGAAGAGAGTGAGGAACCTGTAAAGAAGAAGAAGAAGAAGACAAATAGTCCAAAGAGACAAGTAGCGGAATTAGAAAGTGTGGATACTACTATTCATGAAAATGAAGAGAAAAATGAACTTGTTGAAGGGAGTGAGGAACTTGTAAAGAAGAAGAAGACAAATAGTCCAAAAAGAAAAGTAGAGGAATTAGAAAATGATGATACTACTATTCATGAAAATGAAGAGAAAAAGGAACTTGTTGAAGAGAGTGAAGAATCTGTACAGAAGAAGAAGAAGATCAAAAAGTATAGGTGAAACGGCAACGTAAATAATATTACATTTTCGTACTTATTTTATTGCAATACTTGTTATCTTGTGCATACCCATTCAAAAAAGTTGCATACTCATTTTACAGAATTTCGTAAAATTTCCACATAACTTTTTATACATTTTTCCCTTACAATTAGAAATATACTTTATTTAGTTATCCTATTTTGAATTAATATAAAACGATTTATAAATTATCTTTTTAGAAATCTTATTTCTTGTTAATATTGTTTATTTTATTTCAAGTTAACATGATATACTATTAGTATTATCTATATATTCAAGTCTATATCCTGATTATTCTTACCAATGTGCATTGTAAATAGTTGTATGTATATAATTTTATTTTTATAATTGTAAATATTGGTAAAAGATTATTGTTTGTATTTTTACAGTATTTGAAAAAAATTTCTTAGTTTAATAAAAAAAACCTTAAAATTTATTTATTATAATTTATTTTTGCTTCGTTTAACCCATTACCTATCAATGGCCTTTTTTGGGATGCAATTTCAAATTTTTTGTTTTAATAACTGCAACATCAGAATAAAATACCCTAGTAGTACAAAGATATTAGATTAATATCTTTTTCACGAAAGATGAAAGGTCGGAGAAAATAAAAAGCTCCAAATATAATAAATGGTACAAGCTAGTGGTAGCGGAAGGGTTACCAAAATATTTGGAAGGTAAGTGGAGTGAAGAGAGGAAGAGAAGAGTGGCGAGATTCAGATTACGGAATGAGATGAGTAAATGGAGATACTGGGAGGAGGAGGAGAGGAGACAATGCAGGGTGTGCGGATGAGAGAGAGAGACGTGGGAGCATTTGTTGGAATGTTGCATCAGAACGATAGGTGAGGAGGAGGACGGGAGAGGAATAGAAGAGAAAATAAAAGAGATATTGGATGAGAGTGGAATAGGAGAAGAATGGATGAAGAGGGTTAAGAGCATAAGAGAGGGGTAGGAGGGACAAGGTTGGGAGTGAGGGTGGTAGAAGCGGGGGTGTGGGACGAGTGGAGGAGGAAGGGAGAAGTGAGGGAGAGAGTAGTGTTAAGATAGGTTAAGGATATAATTGTAAAAAGAGTGTAACCCTTCGGGGAAGCAGTAAAATGTATCTATCTTTAACCCTTTCGCTACGGACGAGTTCTACGGCGCGCCACTCCCGCGGGACGGGCCGCTGCGCCACAAGTGTGCACTTGCGGAAGAACTGAAGTCGCCTGCCGAAACGATTCTTTTATACTGATGTTCATATTGCCAGTTAAAAATCTCAGAGTGTAAAACAAATGCTTAACAATTACGATGGGTTACCATGGAAATAACATATAAGAATTACTCGTGCGTTTGCACGAGTAACTATACTGACCGCCTGTATGTAGTGAGCATCAGACGTTGGGTGACTATAGTCACATGCCCGTACGTAGCGAACGTCAGGCGTTTAGTGACTATAGTCACCGCCCGTACGTAGCGAACGTCAGGCGTTTGGTGACTATAGTCACCGCCCGTAGCGAAAGGGTTAATTGTCTTTCATCCTTGAAGGTGCAGTAGCCAAGAATAATGTTACAATTTGTTGTATTTCGACATCAGTAATGGACGCACACTATAACACAGAACATTGATTCAAGAACAGAGAAATAATAATGATGATGAAATATATATATATATATATATATATAATGATAATAGTTTATTTAATTAATTGGAGAGCAGTATTTACAAAAGTTTACAGAAAGTGGCGTGGTTATAAAAATACAGAATATAAAAAGAATTACAAATATAAGACCGACCGACTGACTGATTGATAAACTGACTGATTTACAGAATAACTGAATATGCAGATAATTCACAGACGGATACAGATAGACTGACCCAAAAACTGAAGACTGAAAGACTAAGCACTGATACAGACAGACTGATATGCAGACAGACAGACTAAAAACTGATAGACTAACTAAGGATAGGCTTTCTTACTCCTTTTCACATATTTATATCAGAAATGAGCTACACTCCTTTAGAGAGAGGAGATTATGAATCTTATTGACCAATAGCATAAGGATTCACCCCAAAGTCCACCGATAGGTACAGCCTATGGTTTTTGGTAATGAAAACTATGCATAAAGGAACTTTGTCTAGAATATCAGAATATCACTTCTTTTTATGGTATCGTACGTGCTTAGATAGGAATCCAGAACTTCTCAAAGGGCCCAACACTGCACAAAAGGTTTACATCGCACCAATATATCTCGGTAATTCTTAGGTTTGTTTATGGCCCTCCTAAATCTTTTCTTTTAGTCTCTCAATAGTGTTTTTCTTTCCAGAAAATAAATAAAATATAAAGAAAATAACTAAATACTAAGTTTTTCGTCTACAAATTAGGCATTGATATATCTCGTTTTTGTCTGAATGTGATACAATTTTTCAGACAACACGAGAAGTCGATACAACTCGCAAAATGTCTTTTAAAAATAAAAAATTTCAAATATCAAAAAGAACATGGGCTGTTACTTTTGAAAGTGACCTAACTCCATTTTCCCCCAAAAAATCGAGTTAGCTACCGTAATAGTTACATTTTTACATGATCTATTCATTCTGAAGCAATTTGTTACAAATAATATTTAAAATCATGAAGATTTTGTAAGAAGAAAATTTGCTGATCAACAAAATGATGAAAAGTTTATTTTGAAAGTGGCCTTTCTTCTCCATTTGTTGTTAGAAAACGCATATTATTTCATTTAATTATTGCCACTATTTTTAATAGAAAATAAATTGAACACCTTTAAAAACACTTAAACAGTATAATTCGTTAGTATATTTTGAATAGCATTGAAATGCAAACTGGATGGAAATGCCGAACTGGATACGTCGGTGGCCAGGCGAAGAGGAGCGGTTGGCGACAGGAACACAGTGTTTGAGCGAGCTCTCGATGACATAGAGGCAGAAGTCCGATGAGAGTGTGGAGGCACCACCACCGTGTACCGCCACAATGTGCGGCGGTGCTATTAGTTTAACGACCCAATCGGCCAGGAAGTCTCATAGTGCACAACAGCGCACGGAATTTTCCTGGTACACCCGATGATAGTGGCACCAGCGCTGTGCTGCTGGCGCGGCGCCCCCTGCGGCCCTGCCGATGGAAGGTTTACGTGCACGTGGTCGAGATCTCGATCGACCACCAAGGCTGGCGGCCAGCTAGCTGAGCCATGATGAGGTTTCGTGATAACGACGAGGTGGGAGAGCGTCGAGCGAATTGCCGCGAGCCACGTGGTCCCGCTGAGGCTCAGGCCTGAGCGAGGTAGCGTCGGGCTGAGAGATAGAGCGACCTCGCCACACAGAACAGATGTCCAGGAAGGTCTCGATGATCTCGTCGGCCGTGCAGGCGACGCACCTGGTTGAATTATTGTTCGTGTTAGATAGGTATAATGGGGTGATTATATACGGTCTCACCAACATGAGTATGTACATACTCACCAAATTGATGTGTTCTTAAACTCCTCTTGTTCTCTCGCTTCAGGTGTACACTCGCAGGCGTCCAGCGGAAGAATATCCCAATTGTTTTTGGTATTCTTCCCAACAGGACGCTTGTAACAAAGATTTTAGTGTGGGGGGGCGTCCCCGCCCCATCGTTCGTTCGTTTCTTTCAGGAAGTAGCGTGACGTCTTACTGCCACGGCGCGTATTTCGACTAGCGTTTGACAGTCTCAGGTCGATTCCGACCGTTCATACTCCCCCCGTTGAGAGTGTAACGATCAATTACCTTAGCCACCAGTGTCGGTGTGACGTGATTAGTTAGAATAAAGTTTACAATGCTTGAAACGCGGGTCGCTTAACCCTTTCGCGCCGCATATATACGGCATCCACGCCATAACGTTCGGCGAGTCTCCGTTCAGGGTCGATACCTCGGCGGACGGGACTGCCGTAGCGAAAGGGTTAAAGGGGTGATATTCTGGTCTAGAGGCATGAATTTTAGGTACTTTTTCAAGTGCAATAACAAAAAAACGAATAATATTTTCACTATCTATAATGCAACAAGATATTTATTAATATTTCAAGAATAGATGAAAAAAGAAAATTGATTTTTTCCAATTTCTAGACCAGAATACCCCCCCTTAACATATTCAATACATCGCTGGTCAGGTGATCTATCCGTCTTGTACGTAAAAGAAAAGTGATTATAAAGTTTAGACAATAAAATAATGAATAATAAAAGATAATAAAGTTTAGAAATGTCAATGGTTCGATTCTAAAAGATACAATACAATACATTTAACGAGTATCTATAACAACGGGCAAATAGTGGTCGCATTTCGCTTTACAATTCCGTAAGTAGTTTTCACGGATACTACTCGTATTACATCATCTTCTCCTGGGTGATTCAAGATCCGTCCCAGCGGCCACCTCATACAAGGTTGATTCTTGTTAATGAGAATGACGACGGTGTCCTTTTTAATTTTTTTCTGGGAGTGTATCCACTTTTGACGTTTTTGCAATTCTCGTAGATACTCGATGTACCATCGTCGCCAGAAGTGTTTTCGTACTTTCATGATGTGCTTCCATGAAGATAATTGATTTGCTGGAATCTTAGTATAATTTTCCTCTGACAGTGTCGTAATTGGCTTGTCAACTAGAAAATGTGCAGGACTTAGTGCTGTTACGTCGTTCGAGTCTGACGGGATAGGAAATAGCGGACGCGAATTTAAAATAGCCTCGATTTCGATCACGAATTTGGTCAACTCTTTGTACGTGAAGACAAGTTTTCCCACGACTCGCCTAAAATGATGTTTGAAAGATTTAACAGCTGCCTCCCACATACCTCTGAAATGAAGTGATAGGGGAGGATTAAAATGCCATGAGATTTTATGATCTACCGCAAAATCGTGGACCTTTGTCTTGTATTCGTCCGACTCGATCAAGGCGTATAACTCCCTTAATTGGTTATTGGCCCCGATGAAATTGATCCCGTTATCGGAATAAACGTGGGTCGGAACTGCTCTTCGACTCACAAACCGCTGAAAGGCGGCCAAGAACGCGTCCGTAGTCAGATCGCTGATCAATTCGATGTGTATGGCTTTTATGGTCATGCAGACAAAGATGCACCCGTATATTTTAACGCAACCTTTATTACGGTGCTTCTTTTCTTTCGCGTAAATTGGACCGAAGAAATCCACTATGACGTGGGAGAATGCGGTGACTTCTTGCTCTTGCGAGCTCGGTAGGTCATCCATTTTATTTTGGATGCCGGATGCACGGAATTGAATGCAACGTTCGCAATTACGTACGATCTTTCGCACCTGATTCTTACCGTCGAGGAGCCAGAATCGCTGCCGAAGAGCATAGAGGGTAGTCTGTATGCCGGCGTGAAAGTTTTGTTCGTGGAATTTTTGAATAAGGAGGTCGGTCACATGGTGGTACGATGGTAATAATATCGGGTATTTCTCTTGGAAGTTTAAATTCGAGTTTCGAAGTGGACCTTCCACTCGAATTAAGTCTTTTTCGTCGAAGATCGGATTTAATGTGGCGAGTTTTGTGCTCTTGACTCCCTCCGCGTCTGTTAACCTGTCCATTTCGGCGTGAAATTGTTCGCTTTGCACGATTCTTAGGACACGTCGTTCAGTTTCCGCCATTTCCGCGGTCGACAATTCTCCCTTATACGTGTTGGTCTTAAGCCATCTCCGGCATCGAGCTACAAATTTTAATAATTGCGTGTAATTGGAGAATCGCTGAAATATGTTTTCCGATTCAATTCGTGTCGTTAATACCGATAATTTTCTTACGTCCGGCAGTTTGAGAATTTCTTTGTCGGTCGGAATGGGCCACTTGGCCTCCGGTTGTTTGAGCCAAGAAGGTCCATAGAACCATGAATCGTTCATCACGAAATCTCGAGGAAGTTGTCCCCGAGATAATACGTCCGCTGGATTGTTTCCGGATTGCACGTGTCGCCATGTGATTCCTTCACAAATCTCTTGTATTTCGCGTACGCGATTCGCCGTGTATATTTTCAACGTACCAGGGTCTCTTTTCAGCCAACCCAGTACAATCATGGAATCGGACCAGAAAGTTACTTTGTCGGATCGCAATCCGGTAGCTATTCGGACTTCTCGGTACAATCGCGCAAGTGTTAATGCTCCGCATAGTTCTAAACGTGGTATGGTGGTGTCTTTAAGAGGAGCCACGCAGTTTTTAGCGCAAAGTAACCGTACGCTTATGGCATCGGATTCATCTCGCGATCTGATGTATAAGCAGCCACCGTAACCAGATTGACTTCCGCCGCAGAAACCGTGTATTTGTACTTCGATAGGGTTATCGAGTGTGATGCGTCTCTCGATCGTTAAATTATCGATTAGTGTCAACTGTTCCGCGAACGTTACCCATGAGGAATGTAATGCACTAGGTACCAATTCGTCCCAGTCGATGTGGGTTTTCCAGCAATCTTGTATTAAGATTTTGGCTGTTAAAATAACGGGGCTTAAATGTCCGAGCGGATCGAAAATCTTTGCGACTTCAGATATAATTCGTCGTTTAGTAGTTTTTTCCTTAATGTCTATGGGCGTGACTGAATAGATTAGACGATCATGATAGGCGTTCCATGAAATACCGATTGTCTTTAAAATAGGAGTATCCTCAGAGCAGAGGTCAACGTCGACGTTCTTTGTATCTAAGTTTTTGAGCACCGGTCGAAAGTTGGACGACCATTGTCGCATATTAAACCCGCCTCGTTTCAATATTTCGATGATTTGATCGCGTATTTTTCCGAGGGTTTCGACATTGTCGGCCCCCGTGATGAGATCATCGACGTATAGATCGCGGTTTAGTATTTCGGCTCCGAGCGGATAATTAGCGCCTTCATCTTTCGCGAGTTGTTTTATGGTTCGCATAGCAAGAAAAGGTGCTGAGACTAATCCGAATGTCACCGTGTTAAGTTCGAACGTGCAAATCTGTTTGTTATGGAACCAAAATATCCGTTGATATTTGCGATCGTCCGGATGAATCCATATCTGTCGATACATTTTCTCAATATTCGCGGTCAGGACGTACCGATACGTACGGAATCGTAACAAATGTTCTACTTGAGTGTCTTGAATTGTAGGTCCGACTAACAGGGTACTGTTGAGAGAAAGTTTCTTCTCATCTTTCGTAGAAGCTGCGAATACGATCCGTACCTCTGTTTTCATGCTGGTTGATTTAAAGACCGAGAAATGGGGAATATAGCAACCTCCCGGAAGATCGTTTGCGACCATCGACATATGTCCTAAATCGATATATTCCTGCATAATCCGTTCGTATTCCTTCCGGATTTCGGGAGTCGCCTCTAACCTCTTCCAATGAGTTTGTAAACGGCGTAAAGCTGTAGCGCGCATATTGCTGTAATCGTGCCCCTCTTCGCGGAAAGGTAGACGCACAATGTACCGTCCCGATTCGTCGCGTTTCGTATTTTGGACATAATGATTTTCGCATTCTATTTCATTTACTGACTTTGATCGTGTTATATTCGTGTCTTCTATTGACCAAAACTTTTCTAACTGTTCCTTTAATTCGGTCGTCGCAAAGAACGTGTTGTTTAAATTAGGTTCTTTCGATTTGATTCCGACGATCACCCAACCTAATTCCGTCTTCTGAAGCATAAAATCACCGCGTGCTTGTGACCAAAAAACTGGTCCTATCGACATGAGGGCTAACGTTGTTTCAGAACCTATCAAGATTTCGACCGGTCGTGGCAAATGGAACTGGGGATCCGCCAGTTTTCGATCGCTCGGAATTTGAGCGATTCTTCGCGGGAAAATTTCGCTAGGTACCTGATCGGCTATCTTAGAGACGACGAGTAACGAGAGATTCCGTCTATAAAATTTACAGTGTATCGATTGAATTCTTATTTCGATAATGCCTGCCGATAGAGTTCTGGTATCATTTATAGCATTAATGGGGATCGAACATGGCTTAATCGGTAAGAGTAAATCTCTCGCGATGTTCTCTGTAATGAAGTGTGCTGTGGCGCACGTATCTAATAACGCCCGACAGTTTTTAAAGGTCTTGTCTCCCCTTTTAACACCGCAAATAGCACTCATAAGGAGTTCATTCGGTTCACAGCGCAAGTTGACATGAAAGATCGGTGTTAGTCGTAAGGAGATAGGTTTGGTTTGGGATGTCGACGCGATCCCGCTCTTCGCGGGGGACTGACTCTCCAGTTTCATGATCTCATATTTGTCATAGTCTATGTGCAGTGACGTATGATGGGCGTGGTGACAGACTCGACAAAACGAGCTCTTGCATGGATCCCGGTGCTTCCGTAAGCAATTTTTACATACTCCGTGACGTTTGACCGCCTCCAGTCTGTCTAATTTCGTCATGTTATTGAACTGGGGACAGCGGTATAAAGCATGGTCATCTCGTTTACAAAAACAACAATAATTACGGGTAGAAGATGTACTCGTTGAATGTGTATTCTGTCGTTTTTGCGGCTGTGTAGTCGTCGTCTCGGGATATCTACGTTTTGCGCAGGACTCGAGGGTCGCGGACGGTGGCGGAGTCTGCAACGGAATACTAGAACGCGTAGATCTGGTTAAAAAATCAAAAAACTGTTCAATTGTCGGATATTCGTTAGAACCGGTCTGTTTGTCCCATTCTTGTAGCATGTCAAGGGGTAAAGCGCGTTCAGCGAGACGTACTAGCAATGCATCTAGATTATTAAATGAATTAATAGTGGAGATATGAGAACGCAGTTCATTCAAAAATGCTGTTATGTCTTTTGCCGACCTGGTTTTCGGTCGAGGTATATCGATCAACGCGTCGAATGCTCGGGCTAATAGAATACGTGGTATGTCGAACGCTGTCAGTAAAGCTCCCCACGCTGCCTTATAATACTCCCCGGTTAGTTGATAATGTTGGATCGTTTGGAATGCCTGGCCGCTAAGGGCGTCGCGGAGGTATACGTGCTTTTCCAAGTCCGACAAGTCACGGCGCGCATCTACGAGCGTCAAGAAGTTAGACTTGAATGAGAGCCATTTTCCCATATCTCCGTCGAATCTTGGGATCTCGATACGGCGAAATTGAATCTGCTGATCGCAAGTATTCATAGTATCGTTATTCCTGTTAGAGTCGCTCGTAACCGCGGTCGTATCATCCGAATCAATTTTGTCTCCGATTGCGAGGTATCTCTCTACAAGCTGCTCTAATTCGTCGAATCCTCCTTCTTTAATGTCGTCATCAACACACTTTCGATACAATTGTTCGTAGCTATCTACTAAGTTGGTGAGTCTTTCGTAACGCTTTCCTAACTCCTTTTTACTTAAATTTCCTGCTTTGATTAAATTTTCGACGTGAGATAACCGCGATTCTAAAGCTTGCCGTTCTTGTCTGAGCTGTTTTCGCGATGCCATTTTGGACCGGTATTAACTATCCTACTCTTCGAAAGCTACTCAATTAATTTATAACAAATGCAAAAATCCCTTTTGTGTATGAATTAATTGCCGTGCGTTGGGTTCTCGATCACGCGGTACAGCCCTGAAACTATAGATTGTGGAGGGGATGTACGCTTCTCACTAGCTGCAGACCAATGGTGGGGATACAAAGGAATGCGGGGAAGCGGCGGAACCGCCGAAAATATGATAGTTCTTTGTCGGAGGACAAAGCGATTTCAAAGAGGTTACAAAACAACTAATTTACGAATATATACGTTACTCCTGTTGATTTTAATAATTACGTTATATATGTCTGTTCAAAACTTGGTACGAGACGACCTTTTATAAAATGATGAATGAATGAATAATTATATTGGAAATTGCGAACTTTTACTGGGTTCGAAGACGCAATTTCGCTTGAGATACGTATTAATAATTAAAGGTGTGTACGCACAAACGCACGCACGGATAATTAAATATACTTATCTCGGTTTTAAATCCTTTGTGATAACGGCTAAACTAGACGGTGTAGATGTTCGTAAAATGGTGATTCTCGACTTTGTTGTTTTCTAATCCGTTGGCACGACGTGGAGATAATCTGTTTGAAGCTTCATAAACCAGGAATCGAGAATTCACACCTCACAGGAGGCACCAAAATATTACACAGATTTCTGTAACATGGAGTCCACGAGTAATTAGTCGGCTAGGAATAAGGATAAGAAGGATGATAATAAAAATAAATTAAACACGTGGTTGAGCCAAAACACAATGTGTTGTTTTATTGGCTCGTCAGGGAATAGCCTCACGGCATATAAACCCTAGTTGTGATAGCAATCATCGGTTAATCATAGTGTTGATCAACAATGGCGATGCACGTGGTTGAATTATTCTTCGTATTAGATAGGGTGATCTCACCAAATTAATGTATTTTCAAATTCCTCTCGTTCTTACGCTTCAGGTATACACTAGCATGCGTCCAGTGGAAGAATAAGCCGATTGTTACTGGTATTCTTACAAGCAAGACGCTTGCAACAAAGATTTTAGTGGGGGTAATGCGCGCGTCCCCCACCCCCCGTTCGTTCGTTCCTTTCAGGAAGTAGCGTGACGTCATACTACCACGGCGCGTATTTCGAATAGCGCTTGACAGTCTCAGGTCGTTTCCGACCGTACACTCTTTTTTATGAAATCTTGTTTAATGTTAAATATAGATTTTTCAAAATTAAAAGAAAATCAAGAAACAAAATATATATTTTTCCAACGTCAAACAAAAGATTAGACGTTTCACCTTGTTCGCATTAAAATCAGATCAAAATAAATTTAAAATCGATCTCTTGATCGTATAATCAATAAGGTTATTAATTCGATATTAACGTCGATAGATAACCTTCAGACGATTGACCTGCCATCTACAAGATGTTTTATGCTAGCAACATTTCCACGAGTTAATTTGCCGCTTGTGCACGTGTTTAGCAAGTGAATTAATAATTACCTAATCATAAATTACATATTTCTGTGCAAAGTGAATCAAATATTGAAAAAATTGAAACATGGTAAATTAATTATTCTTATTTACTAATAATAATAATATAAATTTACATATAAAAATATAATATATTAAGTGATATATAGGTTATTTTTTAAAAATCAATTTTAAGGAAATAAACAATCCTTTTGTTAATTACTAATAAAATAATAATAATAATAATAAGAAGAAAATTTAAATCATTATTTATTATTTTTAACTTAAATGTGTATTTTTTCAGGCACAAACTTACGTTTTATATGAGCATGCTGCAGGTTATGCCGTGTTCAGTATAAAAGAATTTGAAGAAGTAGGAATGTTATTACCTCAAGTTGAAGCATCAGTAACAGATGTATCACGATTTAGATCTGTCGTGAAACTTGTTGGATTTTTACCTTTTAAAACTGCTTTAGCAGCACTAGAAAATGTAAACAGTATCTCTGAAGGCATCGTACCCGAAGATTTACAATTGTTTTTAGATTCAATTGTGCCCAAATCTGATAAGAAAAATAAAATTATTCTTGGTGTGTCGGATCCAAAATTAGGTGCCAGTATAACAGAAGCATTGGGCATAAAATGTGATCACACAGGTGCTATACCTGAAATCATTCGAGGAATACGATTCCATTTTCATAATCTAATTAAAGGTTTTACTTCCAAAAGTTCTGCAGTAGCTCAACTCGGACTTGGTCATAGTTATTCAAGAGCTAAAGTAAAGTTTAATGTCAATCGTGTAGATAATATGATCATACAAAGTATAGCTTTATTGGATCAATTGGACAAAGACATTAATACATTTAGTATGCGTATTCGGTAAGATTAAATTCTTTGTATGATAGAATATATGATAAATTTTATATTGTTTAAAAATCTATGTTATAATATGTTTACTCTGTTTCAGTGAGTGGTACAGTTATCATTTTCCGGAATTAGATAAAATTGTTCCTGAAAATTATATGTTTGCTAAAGTAGCACAAGTAATTAAAAATAGAAGTGAATTAACTGAAGAGAGGTTGGATGAATTGGAACAAATTGTTATGGACAGGGCAAAGGCTCAAGCAATTATAGATGCTTCTAAGTCTAGTATGGGTATGGATATCCATCCTGTGGACCTTCTTAATATTGAGATGTTTGCTAAACGTGTAACAGGATTGGCGGATTATAGAAAGAATTTATCTGAATATTTAAAATCTAAAATGGAAGGTATTGCACCAAATCTGGCTACTCTTATAGGAAATCAAGTAGGAGCTAGGTTAATAGCACATGCTGGATCGTTAACCAATCTAGCCAAATATCCTGCATCTACAGTTCAGATATTAGGTGCTGAAAAAGCATTATTTAGAGCATTAAAGACAAGAGGTAATACACCAAAATATGGATTATTGTTCCATTCTACATTTATTGGTCGTGCTGGCACTAAAAACAAAGGTAGAATTTCGAGATACTTGGCTAATAAATGCTCTATCGCATCAAGAATAGATTGTTTTACTGAAACACCAACAAATATCTTTGGTGAAAAATTACGTCAGCAAGTAGAAGATCGCTTGAAATTCTATGAAACAGGTGAAATACCTAAGAAGAATATAGACGTGATGCAGGAAGCATTAGAAGAAGTTCAACATGTAGTAACTGAGACAGAAATAAAATCATCAAAGAAGAAGAAATCAAAAAATCAAAAAGGAAAAGTGGAAGAATTAGAAAATGGTGATACTACTATTCATGAAAATGGAGAGAAAAAGGAACTTGTTGAAAAGGGTGAAGAACCTGTAAAGAAGAAGAAGACAAAAAAGTCCAAAAAGAAAAGTAAAGGAATTAGAAAATGGTGATACTACTATTAATGATGATTCTACTATTCATGAAAATGGAGAGAAAAAGGAACTTGTTGAAGAGGGTGAAGAACCTGTAAAGAAGAAGAAGAAGAAAAATAAAAGATCCAAAAGTATAGGTGAAACGGCGACGTAAATAATATTCAATTTTCTTACTTATATTATTGCTATACTTGTTATCTTATACATACACATTCAAAGAAGTTGCATATTCATTTTACAGAATTTTGTAAAATTTCCACATAGCTTTTTATACAGTTCTCCCTTACAATTAGAAATAAATTTCATTCAATTATTCTCTTTTAAATTAGTATGAAACTACTTATAAATTATCTTATTAGATTCCTTTAGTTTCTTTCATTTTTCCTATTTTATTTCATTGTAAAATGATATACTATTAGTTATTATTATCTATATATTCCAGTCGATCTTTTCTTATCCTTAGCAATATGCATTGTAAATACCTCTATGAATATTATATATTATTTTTTTCGCCATGATTTAACTGATTTTACATAGTAGTTTTTATAACTAATGACATAATATAACATTATAAAATACGGTTTTCCATAAATGTAGTTATGACAACAAATTGTAAAATATACATTTTTGTAATCCAATTATCTGGTATAAATGTTTATTTTTTTCATTACTCAACCCATTTCCAAGAAAACGTAGGAAGTAGTTTTACAGTCATTCTTATTAAAGTAGTATTTCATAAATGTAAGGAAGATTGATTGTGGTATTATGGCATAAAATAAAACGTCAATTTTTGTATTAACACCAGCACCAATGAGTATTTAATAATAACGATAAAATTGTAATGTATATATAAATACCTGAATCAATAGTTACAATTATAGGATCTATACTAATATAAATAAAAATTCAGTCAAAAATGCCTAAATTATTAATTTGTTATCAAACACATTTGTATGTTACAAACTGCACATTGCTATTTTGAATTAACATTAAAAGGAATGATACAAATAACATCATTATGCCATATTGTTAAATTTCAATTTATAGATATATTTATCCTAATGGTTAATTGTCAAAATGTTCACTTGAATGTTGATATGTACTAATATAATTTTCTAAATATTTATTATGATGGAATATAAATGAAATTTAAAAATTATATTTTTCAAATTATAACATCCACACTATATAATTTATAAATATATGTATATATATATAGAGAGAGAGAGAGAGAGTGAGTCACAAGAGTAATATTCGTACTCGTTTTATATGTAAAAATTTTAATTAAATTAATATTTGCTCTCCTAATACAAAACTTCAAAATTAAAAAACCATTGTATATACTTTTCTTATAATAAAATATTTCTTTTAAGATAAAATTTTGATTAATTTAAAGGTACAATAATCGTAAAATATTTGTCTGTGTATAAGAATTTGGAAATATTATTATTATTATTATGAATAAAAAAATATTGTTTTAAATTGACAGTGAAGTGGTACGAATATTTCTGTGACTCACTTGTACATAAAAAAGAAAAAGAACAGAAAAATTGAAAAGATAATAAATTTCATTGCTGTAAGATTATAAATGCATAGAATTACTAATCTGTAATAAGTACATATTTGTAATGCATATTAACAAGCTATCGCTTATAAATGAAAGCATAATGATTTGGTATATATATTTGAACAAAGTAAAAACTATGACATTTAATATCCTACCTAAGTTAACATTTAAATTGAGTTTTACATTTTTAGATTTGTTATCTATTTGGAATAGACGACAGCTGTACATTACCATTCTAAAATAAAAACAAACAAAACAAAACAAACAAAAAATGATAATTATTTATTAATAATCTGGTTTTATGTTTTATAATCTAGTTTGACTCTAAAAAGGCCTCTGAAATTCTACGATACATTTAATTAATGCTTGTTATAATATTTGCATGAAGTTTTTTTTTTCTTTTCATATTTATAATATTTATAATCATCATTTAATATATTTGTACAATAAATACCTTGCTATCACAAGCAAGCTCTTTAAAAATATATTCATTCCCCCTTTACATTATTCATATTTTATACTTTTATATAAAATGCTCAGATAATGGAAAAATGTAAAGGTCCATTTCGATGTATTTCCCTTTACAGCATTCAGTCTCGGATTGTGTAAAAATCTGTTGAAAATATCTCTTCGAGAGAGATTTATAATATTACATTAATTAAATCAACTTGAATATTTCAATAATTTTTGCTTTTTTTGTTTTTTTTTTTTTTTTTGTTTTTGTTCTCCTCATACATCACAATTATCGAATAATAATTGAACTAAATTCAACAATTTATTTTACACATTGAATAATTTGAATTAAAATTCATAAAACAAACTTATATATATATATATATATATAGTACAATATATATGTGTATATATAATATTTCAAATTATTTATATTTGTTTATTTAAAAAAATTCAACAAACAAGAGAACCAGATATATATATATATATATAAATTGAATAAACATACATTCACATTATTATAGTGTTCAACAGTCATCAGTATGCTTACTATACTGTATTTATAAAAAAACAAATATTTAAATTCATTGAGTATAAATGGTTCATGGATGTAATAATGAAAATATTGTAAAATTTATAATTCTCTGATAAGTTCAGCTGTGTCCCATTTCATACATAGATTTATGAGAACCGAAATACTATAAAAAAAAAAAAACATTGATTATATTAATATTTACTCAATATGTGTTTTTTTTTTTTTTTTATACAAGTCATGTATAAACATGCAAAATCAAAGTAAGCAATTTATAGAAATGTTGTTAGAAATACGATATTACATTAACAAATTTTTATTCTTCTTCTTCTTCTTATTATTATGATTATTATTATTATTATTATTAACATAGATTTTTTTTTCTTCAAACAAATTATATATAAAAAAAAAAAAATTCTTTAAATTTTGCAACAAAAATAAGTTGAATTATTTATAATTAAAATATAATATAATTAAACATTTTTTCTTTTCACTTATAAACTTAACAATTTAATTACTAATAATTATCTTCATTGCTTAACTAGTTCATACATAAATTGTATGCACATGTATCATATATATATATATATATATGTATATATATTAAATATAAATGATACAGAATTATTTTTAAAAGATATGCATTATTTTCAGTAATGAATACTTAAAGAAATTTATATTATTATTATTATTATTATTATTATTATTATTATTATTATTATTTTACAAACACATTTTTTAAAACTCTGATCGCAATTATTTGAGTAAATATATATTGATACACAATAAATTGTAATTATGTGTGCATATTCTTTTTAATATCTGCAATGAATGATTGAACAAACCTAAAATATGACAATATTGAAGGTATTTCTTTTGTGCCTTTTTGTTTTTTTTTTTTTTTGGTTAATAATGTAACTGGTAAAATAAAGTCATCTAACTTTCTATAATCTTGTCTCTCGTTCTCTCTTTCTTTCTTTCTTTCTCTCTTTCTTTCTTTCTCACAAGCACACGTGTGTTTAGCATTTGAAAAATTATAAAATTGAAGGAATAATTTATATAATATCCTTATTACTGAAAATGTTATTATTAAGGAAGCACGCACTGTTTACGTACTATACGTCATACTACAGAAATTTGTTGTCTATAATTCTCGTTTACATAAATATTAGTTAATCATAAAGAATAATTATAAAATCGAATAATTTGTTTTTTTGTTTGTTTTTTTTTTTTTTTTTAATACAGTTCTTTAACCATAGTAAATGCAATTACTATTTTTACTATTATGTCATTTTTTGTTTCTTTTTTTTTTTTTTTTTTTGAAGAGCCATTCATACCTTTTCTTTTGATTGCTATAATGACATTGTTCTTCTTCTTCTTCTTCTTAGAGAAATATTACACTTTCCATAAATCGTTTTTTTTTTTTATACTGTACATATATAAGGCTGAATTTTCTTTTCAAAATTCCGATTTATATTACATATCAAAATTTAACACAAATCCCATTTTACTGATTTGCTGCTCCCATACGACGATCCATGTTATTTTTATCTCATTATAATGAGAGAGTAAACATTTTTCATTATGCTAAATATATATATATATATATATTTTATTATAATATATGAAGCTGTCTTCAAGTATATATATATATACGTAAACAAAATCACAACTCTTAATTTTGTTATAATTAAAAAAATCTTATATCCTGCTGTAAATCATCATCGTACCTTGTATTTTTTTTTAATTTTTTTTTTTTTCTTATATATAACGAGAATGTTATTCATATATTATTATTGCAATACTTATTTTACATACTGACAAATCTTTCAGTAAACAAATAGAGTTTTGTATTTAGTTAGCACTCAACTTTACAGAGATGATTTATGATGTTCATTTTTATTTGGATTGTTCATGAACACATGATTCCACGATACACAATTATATATTCACCATTTTACCATTTTTTTATTTTTTTTTTTTATTTTGACAACAATATAATCTGAATATTATGGAAAAAGAAATTCAAGTAAATTCTGCATATATCAAAGACTGTATATTTTGCCAAGAAAATAGAAGAAAGTTGTTTTTTTTTCCCCAACTGTATTAAATAAATAGATCGTCTCTTTCAAGTCCTGGCTGTATTATACTTACAGATTTTTATGTATATATGCATATTTAAAAAATTGTATTGTTGTCTAATTAAAATTATTTTTATGCGTCTCATTGAAACGCAGAGAAGAATACTGAATTTGCTTGTTGTTGTTGTTGTTGTTGTTGTTGTTGTTGTTGTTGCGTTGAAGATTGAATTATAGGTGACGTATATCCTAATGTTGGTGCTGTTGAAAAAATAAGTTTACATAAATAAAATGATTGAAATAAAAAAGAAAAAAAATTAGAATAGACTATTAATATTATATACAAACCTAAAGGTTTAATTTGATGCTGTGGGCTAGTACTAGCAAGTTGATTCATAGTTGGTGCTGGTCCAGATTGTTTTGATTTACTACCCATTATGTTATCAAGATCTATATTCAAACCTGAGCCAGCCCACGTTGAGCCAATTTGCAAGGAAGACATATTATTTGCTGCTGTATTCTTGACATTAACAGATGAGGGAGTGAGAAAATTTGCAACAGATGACAGTCCAATTGTTCCTAAATGCAACATGTAATACACACACCATGTTGTTAATTCCCTTTTGTGCAATAAATGAATATTTCATATATCAATATATTATTTATAAATTAATTTTCAAACGTGGAAAATGTAATGTATACACAATATTAAGTCATTGAAGAAATATATTTAGAAACTTATGATACAATGTTTGTTTGATATTTTTGGATATTCTTTTGAATACAGATCTATATCAAATGAATGAGATGAATCATTAAATGCTTATATAATATAAACTATCCTATCTTTCAAGTTGGATGAAACTGTACAAAGTGGGCAACATTTTATTAAAATCGGTTCAGTAGTTTAGGAGTTCATTGCGAACAAACAACGTGACACCTAATTTATATATATTAAGAAGATGATTATTAGGATTTAATTATTGGTGAATGTTGAGCCAATGATAGAATCAATCAATAATAACACATTTCTACCCAATGTCCTACAATCATTATCATGTTCTCCATTAATCACATTTTGTGTTACATTTAAAAGCCAAAGTCTTACTTCTGTTAAAAGTTCAAATAACTCATTTATTATACTTTCTTTTGGTACTGCAACAACAACTGCTGCAACATTCTCTATTACAGCGTGTCTTACTTTAGCTTCTTCGTGATATCTTAATGTCCATGTTAATTCTAATATTTCCTTTCCCATTCTTGATGCAATTAAACAATTTTGTGCTGCTACCATTATAACAGATATTGTTTTAAGAAATTTGATTAATAAACAATTTCTTAGATCAGAGTATGATGATTCTACTCCAATATATAAACAATTTCCTTGTTTGCCATAGCCATACAATAGAGGAAAAAAGAAAGATGATGCGACATTTCCAAACTTGTTAGCTGACATTTTCATAGGTTTTGCATTATGAGCAAATCTTCTTGTATTTGATTCAATTCTTTTGTCAATTATCTTTCTCCAATTGATGGTATTCTCATGCGTATTATCATCCTTATCATCAAAATCATCATAACGATATTAAGTCATAGAAGAAATATATTTAGAAACTTTTGATACAATGTTTGTTTGATATTTTTGGATATTCTTTTGAATACAGATCTATATCAAATGAATGAGATGAATCATTAAATGCTTATATAATATAAACTATCCTATCTTTCAAGTTGGATGAAACTGTACAAAGTGGGCAACATTTTATTAAAATCGGTTCAGTAGTTTAGGAGTTCATTGCGAATAAACAACGTGACACGTAATTTATATATATTAAGAATATAATTATTAGGATTTAATTATTGGTGAATGTTGAGCCAATGATAGAATCAATCAATAATAACACATTTCTACCCAATGTCCTACAATCATTATCATGTTCTCCATTAATCACATTTTGTGTTACATTTAAAAGCCAAAGTCTTACTTCTGTTAAAAGTTCAAATAACTCATTTATTATACTTTCTTTTGGTACTGCAACAACAACTGCTGCAACATTCTCTATTACAGCGTGTCTTACTTTAGCTTCTTCGTGATATCTTAATGTCCATGTTAATTCTAATATTTCCTTTCCCATTCTTGATGCAATTAAACAATTTTGTGCTGCTACCATTATAACAGATATTGTTTTAAGAAATTTAATTAATAAACAATTTCTTAGATCAGAGTATGATGATTCTACTCCAATATATAAACAATTTCCTTGTTTGCCATAGCCATACAATAAAGGAAAAAAGAAAGATGATGCGACATTTCCAAACTTGTTAGCTGACATTTTCATAGGTTTTGCATTATGAGCAAATCTTCTTGTATTTGATTCAATTCTTTTGTCAATTATCTTTCTCCAATTGATAGTATTCTCATGCGTATTATCATCCCAATCATCAAAATCATCATTACATGACATATCATATTTTTGATCAGTATCAATAAATAATGATACTCTTTTAGTTACTATTTGTTTATTCTGTGTAATATCTTCTTTGTTATTAGACGATTTGTCATCAGATATATCAATTTTAGACAATCGTTTAGCTGATTCTGCTAATATGTCTAAGAAAAGTAAACGTTGACTTGTTGAATATTTATTAGTGTCGGTATAAAATTGTTGACACAAAAATACTGCGCATTCTTTGGGATATACCGTAACAATGGCTACACAGGATTTAAAGATTAATATCTCAAAATCTTCTACATAATAAGAATCATTAAGGGTTACAAGAATTTCTAATAATTCTATACCAAATGATACATCATCATTAGGTAATTGTGATAAAATTAATTCCTCGCATACTTCCATTGTTTCAGAAAAAATTTCTGCATTTGTTGATTTACGTTCGTCTATTAAATTGTCACGTAAATCTCGCAAATATGCGGGTCTCAATCTTTCAGATAATTTAGTATCATTGGATATATCATATGGAGTTAAATCATCATCACTATCCAGTTCTGATTGTTCTTCAATATTCTCATCATTAATAAGCAATTTATCTTCGATATTTTTATTCAAATTATTTGATGACATTTGTTGTTCTTCTTCAGTTTTATTATCATCAGTTTCTTCAGAAAGTACTTTAAGTTGTTCTATTTTGTTCAACGATAATATATTACATTCTACACCCAAATGAAAAACTTTTTGATCACCCAATGAATTGAAAATGATATCATCATCAGTATATAAATTGTCTTCATTTTGACATGGTTGCTTGAAATCTAATTTTTCAATTTTTTCTATTAGCATATTAAATGATTTGATTAATTCTTGAACATCTGCGTTCATATTGTCGTAGTTAAAGTCTAATTTTGGACTATCAGCTGATTCTTTTTCTGACAAAGCATTCACAACAATTTCTCCAGTACGCATACCTATTGCTTTCAGAATAATATGTGTATTTTCCAAATGTGTTGATATTCCAAAAAATATTAATTTACGACATGTTTCTTTATCGTCAGTTTTCATATTATTTTTGATTACTGTTATGGCAAGAATAATTAATTTAGTAATATATTTATGCTGTTCTATAGATGTATGATTTAATGCACTTTTATCACCCCACACATCTAAGAGTTTCATTAACAAGTCTATCATAATACGATTATCTTTTGAACATTGTGATAAATACATTATATAATTAATAATAAAATTATCACTCTCGTCTTCATAATAAGACATAAATGGTATCTTGGTTGTTAATGTATACGTCCAATTTGATACTTCTATTAAATTTCCAAAAACCAAATATAAACCATTTTTAATATTACAATATTTGAAAAATAATACAGCTAATGGTTCAATAGCTGTTCTATCTAATTCTTTGAAAATACTTTGTATTAACTTTCTACTATTATCATTTTCATAACACCACGTTGATAAAATATCAATTAAGCAATTTAAGTTTGCAGAGTTTATTGTAATTGCCATTTTACTGATTAACATTGAAAACATATTTAAATTTGTTTGAATATCGCAATTTTGCATGCAATCACGAATGAAGGAAAATCCACGTGTTATATGAAAACAAATAACTTTTGTATACATCACTGGATGAAAAATATTCAACGTTTTCTTTTGTAATTTATTAGCAACACGATTTGGTAATGATACTAATATCTGTATTGTACTTTTCCATATCTGTTCTAATTCTTCTTGTTTTATTGCCGATTCTTCTTGATATTTACACGCATTTACTAACGCAGAAAATAAAGCATCACTTTTGATCACTTCTTCCAAAATAATAGAAATGATATATATTTTTCTATTGTCAGTAGATTCCTTTAAAGCTTGTGTTAATACCACGAGTGTTTCATAAAATATTTCTAATGATATACCATCGATAATAATTAATTGTTTAATTAATGGATCTAAATTATTTCCTTGTAATGGCCAATTATGATCAAATTTTTCAATAATTTCTTCTACAATTTTTCCATGTAACATAGAATCAACAAATGGATCCATATCTAGACCAATATATTTTTGACATGTTAGTGGACCAGGTAAAAATATGTTATAATTTGAAATGTGTATTTTTAATTTTTCCAGACTACTTTGGGATTTGATTTTGCCCATAGAACATAGCAATTCCAAAAGTCGATTAGCAGCATTTTCTGATTGCTTCTCTGTTGATGCGATGTTATCTTCTTTTCTGCATGCTGTAAGGAAAGTCTTTCTTGGTAGCATTATATTACTGTCAAAAATTTAGTTAATTAACCCTTCAGAACTATCGTTTAGAGAGATTCTCTCACAATTTTTTTCAAACTTTTTCTTTTTTTAAATTATTTATCAACTGTGAGAGTTTATCTCATCGTGTAAGTAAAGTCAGGCATGAAAAACCACTATTCGGATGGTTTCGTTCTATTTCGGCTACCTCCGTAGTTTTTTGCCGCCATTTTGAATATATATAGATATACGAATACTTAGTATTTTAAAAGTTATGTTTACAAGTGAACCAGTATTTTGAAATGATAAGAAAATGTAGTAATTAATTAATAATTATTGTTATGTTATAAGTATCAATATTTAATAAATATTTAAAAAAATAATATTTGTGATATATAACCAAAAATTATTTTTGTAAGATTTAAATTACGCTCTTCGCGCATGCGCAATAGGTGTGAGATTTTTGTAGTGAGATTCTGTACCAGTATTTTAAAATGATAAAAAATGTAATAATTAATTAATAATTATTGTTATGTTATAAGTATCAATATTTAATATATATTATTTAAAAAAAAAAATAATATTTGATATATAACCAAAAATTATTTTTGTAGGATTTAAATTTCGCTCTTCGCGCATGCGCAATAGGCGTGAGATGTTCTCTCATCACGATAGTAATGACTGTGGTATTGGAGACGTACGTTCTGAAGGGTTAAAAATTGTGTTAAGATGAATTTGTTTAATGAAAATGCATGCTTTCTGTTGTAAGAATAATACAGATTATTATTCTTATATATTACTAATCTAATATATTATAACTATTGTTATATAAAGAATAAGAAAATATTTGTAAGATATTTTCAAACTTTTTACCTGTTCCAAAATCGCCCGAAACAACAGGTGTAGTAGAGGTATTAAACAAGTTAGAGTTGTTAGCATTATTTTCTCTTCTATCTCCTGATCCGATTGATAAAGAATTGAAGTTCCCAAGATCCGATAACAAATCAGTATTTGAACATACTGAAAAAAGATCAAATGTCTTGAGAAACAATTTATATTTTAACTTTGAACAATTAACTATTAACTATTAATTATTAACAATTGTTTGTGTTATAATATTATGATCTACCTGTATTATTGTTTAATATTGCTTCATTATTGGTTGTTGGTGATTGCAAAGAATCAAACAAATTATTACCAACATTATTCTTCTGCGTTTGAACATTACTTGGATTTATAATTTTTAAACCAGTTGATTGAGCATTAGAAATCATAGTGTTATTTAAATTATTTGTCATTGTATTGCTTGCGTTTGGTATCGTGGATCCCATAAAAGATAATTGATTATTTTGCGATACATTAGATTGAATAGATGAATTATTAGGAGAGGTAGTAGCGCCAGAATTAAAAGCCGATGTGAAATCAGCAAATTCATCATTTTCTTTCATTTTAACAGTAGGACTACCAAATGCACTAGCAAAATCACCAAAATCAAGATTAGCTGTTTGCGAATGATTATTTCCTCTTGGATTGAAATCATCATCATCGATGGTAGATTTGGTATTATTATCCTTTTGAGAATCAAATATGTCATTTAAAATATCATTTTTATTCTTCGGGTGATTACCCATAGAAGAAAACGTATTCTAAAAGAATATAATATTCATTAATTCATTTAATCATCATAATTTGTAAATAAAATATCAAGAGATACGAACAGTTTGATCTTTTCCATAATTTGCTGCTGCACCTAAGTCTACTTTTTTAATATTGCGTGTTGTTCGTACAGGTGATGCATTCACAGAGGATGTAGATCCAGAAATGGTTTTCCCAATTCGATCTATACTGTCCATGGTATCCCTGTATTCCCTGTTACCTCTTTTGGGACTAGGATGTGTATCATTGTCCGAGTCTTCTCTTTCTCCATCGTCACTGTTAATTTATATACATAAATATAAAGTTTATTGAAAATCATTTTCATAAACACTAGTAAACTTGAGACATTACCTATTGTTTGCATCTTCAAAACCTTTACTACGATTATCTCTATCCCAATCATTGTAAGTATCCGTGTTAGATTTGTTCCATTTGGGACTATCCGTCCACCTATCTCCACCACCAAATCTCATACCCATTGCTTCACTCGACAATCCGACATATTTATCTTTATTTTTCTTTGCCTTCTTACGTTCTTCCTTTAATTTGTCATCATCTTGGATAAAATCGATTAGTTCTCGTACTTTATGCCTGATGTTTACTCCTTGATCTTTTCCAAGCTCGTCTATGCAAGTGTAGTTTTCTAATGATCGTAAATCGTAAATATGTTCTCTAGAGGATGTTACAACTCGTTCGGATCCATTACGTACCAAGTAATTTAAAAGAAGCAAGGACTGAAAATGAATTAAATTATAAATCTTAATTCTGGAATCCGATTGAATTACATCAAATATTATATTATTGGGTCTACAAGTAAGTTTCCAGTGTTTTTGATAGATGGTGTCACGAGTAGATTCCGGGCAGAAATGTTACATGTCATGTGTCATTTTAGAAACTTGATTTTGACGTTGAAGACAAGGAGCACTCGGGAAAGCCGAAAAATTTTGAAGACGAGGAATTGGAGGCTTTGCTGGATGAGGATCCGTGTCAAAATTCAAGAAGAGCTTGCTGAATCATTGGGCGTCACACAACAAGCCATTTCCCTGCGCCTGAAAGCTTTGGGATTCATCTAAAAAGTTGGAAATTGGGTGCCGTACAAGTTGAAGCCGAGAGATGTCGAACGGCGATTTTGCATGTAAGAAATGTTGCTGCAGCGGTATAAAAAAAAAGTCGTTTCTGCATCGTATTGTCACTGGTGACGAAAAGTAGATCTATTATTAACGCCTAAAATCCTAAACGCAAAAAACCATATGCAAAGCCTGGCGAGCCAGCCAAATCGAAATATTCACATGAATAAGGTCATGCTCTGCATATGGTGGTATCAGAAGGGTGTCATATACTACGAACTGCTTCCGAGTGGTCAAACCATCAAAGGACCATTTTATCGAACCCAACTAATTCGTTTGAAGCGGGCATTGGCGAAAAAACGGCCAGAATATCAGACCAGGCACAAGTCCGTAATTTTTCACCACGACAACGCTCGGCCACATGTTGCTACTTCGGTCAAAAACTATTTGGATAATAGTGGATGAGAAATTCTGTCTCACCCGCCTTATAGTCCAGATTTGGCGCCATGCGACTACCACTTGTTTCGGTCGATGCAGAATGCTCTTACCGGAATGCGCTTCACTTCAGTAGAGGGAATCAAAAATTGGCTCAATACGTTCTTGAGCTCAAAAGACGAGACTTTTTTTTAGTCCGGAATTCACAAATTGCCAGAAAGATGGGAAAAAAATGGTATCTTCCGATGGACAATATTTCGAATGAAAAATATGTAACCATTTTTTCAGAATAAACCCTCAAATGTTATGAAAAAAACGCTGGAAACTTACTTGCAGACCCAATAATATTAATACACAAAAAAATAAACATGCATGTGTGTGCATACACACACACGCGTGTATAGATATGCAAGCATGTACCTTGTATGTACGACGCCAATTTCGTTTATTTTCTTGCAACATCCTTTTCCACAACATGGACATTACATCTGGGAATTGTTCGTATGTGAATGTTGCCTGAGCCAGTTCTTGCATCATTGCACCTGAAGTAATAAGATGAACTTAATTTTCAGTGTGTCCTTAAAGTAAGAGTACTACTCGAAGCAAGTGCAATATATCTTACTTGTTCGAACATTTTTATGAACTATCGTTCATAAATTATCAAGATATAATATATAATAATAATAATAATAATAATAATAATAATAATAATAATAATAATAAATGTATATAACTTTATAACCTTTTTTACTTTATTTTAAAAATACTAAAGTATCTCATCATTCATAATATAACTGTGTATATATAATAAATTAAAAATATGTACACAAAATGTTGATAATATTAGGGGGACTGAAAAGTAATATCGTTACTACGCATGTCAAATTATTTCTAATATTTTAAATCAAAATACCGATTAATGATTTTTATCGTTACGAAAAATTCATTCGTTTGAATTTTGTGATTAAAAAGCGACATTACTTTCCGGTCCATCTAATAATAATAATAATAATGAATATTATTCTATACCAGTAGGTCCCCACGCATCATCGTTCGTTGCTTCCCGTACTTTGGCTTCTGTTTCAGTATAATTCATTACCACATTAGTCCTGAAAAAAAAAAAAAAGAAAAAACAAATTTGATTTATATTTTAATTTTTTTCTGGCCCCTATGAGATACAGATTAATAGGTTTTACAAGTTTAATTGTAAACAGTATTGTTTACAGCAGCATGACAGACCTAGAGTTGCAGGTACTTAAAAGAGTTAAGATCGAGGTCACATAAGCACCTGTTGCCTGATTGTGCAACATAAATATGCGAGTATTTACGTATTCTCAAAACGAATTTTCTAATTAATGGAACTAACTAAAATTAAGTTAACTGTAGTAACATATATCACCTAAAGTTAGCTAAAAACTTTTCGCGGGAATAAATGGACTCATAGGTCAATATAACAACTAAATTGCTCATATATATATATATATATATGTATGTAAATGTAATTACGTATATATAATATGTAATATAATATATGCAATATATTTATTGCATTTATTTAATAATGTAATTTTATAATATATATTGCAAATTAAATAATATTGCATATATATAATAATACATATATAATAATATAATAATTATATATTGCAAATTAAATAATATTGCAATAATTATATTACATTTAATATTAAATGTAATATAAATATATTCTAAATATATATAATATATATTACATATATATATATGAACAATTTAGTTTTTATATTGACCTATGAGTCTATTTTTTCCCGCGAAATGTATATGAATATATATATAATATATATTACATGTATTTTGTAATATATAAATAAATACAATATGTTTATTTATACATGATTACCACTATGCATTTATTATGTATATATATATATATGTAAAAGAATAATTGCATAATTGCATTTTACTTCCGATTGAAATGATCGTTACGAGTTCCGGTCGTTTGCAATTACTTTCTTTTTACGATCACGGTGGTCATCTCTTCGTATTTGCGTTATTGCATTAAAAGTTATTTTGCAATTGAAAATATTTTTTTTTTTTTTTTACATGCAATCTTTATGACGATATGGTGCACGTACAACATACACCGGTTTGTTCTTATACACTTTGTATGTTTCCTTTCTCGAAAGTTGTTTCGAGCTCCTTCCGTGAAACATTTATTGATAAATATCAAATAGCTTGGGAAAGGAAAATTATTAAAGTAAATTACGAAACGAAAGTCTAACACAAATTATACGGTTGAACGAACGCTACTATGAGTTAAGTTATAGCAATATATAGAAAGAAAAAGAGAAAGAGAGAGAACGGAGAGAGAGAGAGAGAGAGAGAGAGAGAGAGACAGACAGAGAAAAGTTGTTAACGATTTCATACTTCTTTGTAATATTTACCTTAAACTCGTAATACATCTCCTTAAGGGATGTATAAAACAAGCAACATGTCGAATATTATTACAATCTAGAATATGTATACAGTTAACAGGATCACATTTTGTACTTTTTATTGGATTTATCTAATAATTAGGTTAGATTGTAACTTTGTTCTTCTTGCAGAAAAAGAAAATATTTTTTGCAATTTTTGAATCGTTGCATTACTGTAAAATCTCGAATTGATCGATGACAAAGAGCTTTTTTTTGTTAAACAATGCAATACTACCTGTATATGCTACACATACAGGTGTATCACAGGTACAATTGTTTCCTATCTGTTTAAGGGGCGCCATTAGTGTGAAATTTTGAAAAAATCGAATTTTTTTTTTACATATTTCAATAATTTTTACCTTTAAAATTAACATACTCAAATTTCAAGTGCATATTTCAAATAGTTTTTGAGTTACATAGTCATCTTATATTTTTTGATTTATAACGATCAAATCAGCAACTTAAAACTTTAAACGCGTTTTTCTCGAAACTATTAGCTGGACCGGAAAGTAATGTCGCTTTTTAACCTCAAAATTCGAACGAATAAATTTGTCAAACAAAATTTTTTATTATTAATCAATAATTCAATTATTTATATTAAATTAATTAATCACGTTATCAACAACCTTTTTCTATCTGGTATGCAAATTTTTTAATATCGTAATGATAAAAATCATCAATCGGTTTTTTGATTAAAATATTAATATCAAAATTTGACGTGCGTAGTAACGACATTAATTTTCGGTCCTCCTAATGCATTTTTTAAATTTGCTGCAGTAGAACTCGAAGACAAATCGTCCGATCGATTTGATTCTTGTTTGCAGCTTCTTTTATATACATTTCTGCATACCACGAAATCTCCAGTTTTTCGATCGAATAAAAAATATAATTTTGGTAGGGCCCAAAAATTATCAAATTTTCGCGCGAAATTTGAAACGTTTCCTTTAAAACTCCGCCATTTTGTTAAATTTCAATTTTTCGTTTCAACCAAGATTCATGGTACGGGAAATTCCTTCTAGTTTAATAAACTTTTTGGTTTTTATGATTTCATGCACTGTGAAGGTCGCCATAACTGCAGCAATGGGGGGAATTTGGAAGATTGCGAATAAGTCGGCTAATTTGAAATTTTTTGATTCCAAAATTTGGTCATATAATCATTACATATCCACGAATATCTCCTTAAAAAATTGAAACATTCCATGCAGTAGTTTTCTTTAAAAAAAAAAAAAAAAGAAAATTCCAAAAAGACCCCTTTTTTCAAAATGGTCACTAGTGGTGCTCCATCATAAAAAATACCAAAGTATTTCCTTTAGTAAATGACGAAAACATTATTAACTTAAACACGATGGACAGAAGGAAGCCTTACGAAACGTTTTATCACGAATTATGCATTACATGACGTATCACTTACTTGACTCCATTGTCAGTTAAGATGATTAAAAAAAAAAAAAAACAAAGTAACATTAATCATACAACTTTTGAATAATTTGCAGGTCAATTGTCTAACAAGTTAAAAAAATAAATGACCCGTGGGATAATCGAATCTAACAGACATTGATTCTTCTACCAATGAGCACGTAAAAAGAAAATATAAAATTGAATATGTAATACCCACGTCAATTGATGATTGGTCTGCCTACGTAAAAAAAATAATCAGATAGCATCGATTGGGTAAGAACAACGGTAACGTATGGACAAAATCTAAGATACTAGAATAAAGCATTGAGAACCACTACCTAATTTGGTATGTGTACAGTAGCACGTGCATACAATTTGAGAAAGGCTGTGACAAGTAAATATATATGTGTACATATTATACATATATATATATATATATATATATACATTCGAGAGTTACGTAAAGAAGATATGTTATGAGAATACCATTACGTCGCGACGACTATTAAGCTCTTTCCTAATGTATACATGTACTGTATATATATATATATAGGTTTCTATGGGATACATTTTGACGGTCATTCGGAAAGAGTGTAAATTCTTATGAATGAATGAATGAATGAAAATATGCATTTTATGTTATGGTTTAACAACTACTACTACCTGTATATATCTCTACGTATATACGCATTATACAGTAATTTTATAATTGAGAAACTCTTTAACACTAGATATACGTTTTTTATTTTTAAATCTACTTTTTGTAAAAAAAAAAAAAAATATAAACAAAATATTTGTAGTTAAATTCTATAAGAAATTTTGTTTATTTTTTTTTTTTTTTTTTTAAATAACCTTCAATTTTTCAAATTTTGGTATTTTAAATTTATTTTTTGAACTTTCGTTCATTCCTAACCTAAATCATATCTTTTCCAGATGAGCCGAATTTTTTTTCTATTTTTTGTTTTTAACATTAGATATACCACCATTTTCAGTATACCTATTTCTACCACACTAGTCAAAATGACTGGTGTATACAAAAAATGCTTTTTGAAGCTTCCAGTTTTTATTTACTTTTAAAAAATAACAAAAAAATATTTAACAATAATAATTTGAATAGATAAATGAATTTATAGACATTTTTAAATAACAAAATGTTTAAATATTTACAAAAATCAAATGTTACATAAAGTAAATATTTTGAATTAAAATGGCCCAACTAGTCAAAATGATTGGTCTGGTATATCTAGTGTTAATTATAACAATAAATTATAACATTAAATATGCTAGTTATAATTTGTTTATATTTTAAGATTTATAAATATAATTATGTTAATTATTAACATAAATTAAATTTGTTAGTTATAACATTAAATTATTAACACTAGATATACCACCATTTTTAGTATACCTATTTCTACCACACTAGTCAAAATGACTGGTGTATACAAAAAAATGCTTCTTGAAGCTTCCAGTTTATATTTACTTTTAAAAAATAACAAAAAAATATTTAACAATAATAATTTGAATAGATAAATGAATTTATAGACATTTTTAAATAACAAAATGCTTAAATGTTACATGAAGTACAAATTTTGAATTAAAATGACTCGACCAGTCAAAATGACTGGTCTTGTATATTTAGTGTTAAATAACTAATCGTAAATCTTCAAATTAATTGTAAAAAAAATATCTTCATTTACTTTACTATATTTTTGTCGTATTTTGAAAAACTTATGGTTAGTATGTACCTGTTATCTTTATCAGGAATTGTTAATACGTTTATAACTATTTACTCAACGCGTATCAGTTACTACTTGACTCAGTTAAAGATGATAAGAAAAAATAAACAGAATAATTAATATACACAATAAACGCTTTATGTACAAAAAGTTATCATCTATTATATGTTGAATCTAATAATCCAAGACTACTTATGGAGGAAATTAATTATACATATGGCCTTGAACTAAAGATAAATAAGAGAAAGCTTTGCCATTAAGGTATGACAGATAGATATCGCAATTATAATAAATCATTGTATCAATATTATTCAAGAAAAATATATATATATATATATATATATATATATATATATATTATGGAAAGATATGTTGAATTTTTTTTTTTTCATTTCAGGGTTACATTTTGTTATTCGTGTTTAAATCAACAATATATACAATCTGTCATTGTCAAAGATAAACACATATGTTAGTTAAACTACCGATCATTATTATAATATTTCTGTCGTTTTATAATCTTATTAAAAGAAAGGTTGAATTAAAATCAATTCAAACTTTTTCAATGAAATTTATATTAAACGTTTTAATTATCCTTTTTTTCTTTTTTTTTTTTTTTCAATTATTTACCAAATATTTGACGGGTATTTTCTTTGGGATCACGTGATCAAGAATAATGACAATCATGGCATAATTATAATAAATATTAATGAATTAATATCGAAGAAATATCTTGAAATACATTATTGAAGAAGATCGTGAGAAAAAAAAGTGCAAAAAATGAAAAGAAGATGAAGCAAAAGGTTAAGAAGAAAAAAAAAATGGAAGCAAAAAGCAAGGTTATATCGCGTGCAAAAGAAAATTAGTTACAACTTACGCCTTATCCATAAACTCCCTCACTTTCCACATGTTCATTATCACATTCGTTGCACTATTCACAGAGAAGAATATCGTGTTAGATTGTCTCGAAGAAGAAATAATTGTTAATGGCAGCGATAAGGTGCACCAGATGTTTTTCGGGGCATTTGATATCGCAGCAAATGAAGGAACGTCACCAGGCGGTGGCCATGTTATCCCTTCCACGTTCCAGGGATGTAGATGTGTACAGATGTTTTTTATACCGATAGTGGACGTTGAAAATTGTCGAACGTACGATGACAGACATGCAATGTCTTTCCTTTGATACAATCGATCAACTTCAAACCTTCAATATATTACGAGATCGAATTAAACAATTTGTCTTTTTAAGATAATCCAAAACCGTGTTAAATGTTTAATCGTCGTATACAGGTGCGTGTAACGCGTGTCTGTATCTTTTTTCTGCTACCTTCACACTGCTCATAGCACTCGCGCCAAATTACGAAATTATTTTTTACCAATTTCTTACACTTTCTAATAATCTTACAATTAATCTTCTTAAAGTAGATTTATTTTTTACTTTGTATTATCGTCCGATGAGTATTATATTTTGACTTTTCTTAACTATAACCTAAAAGAAAAGGTATTTAAAATTCTAAGATAAGATTCAATGAGACTTATTGAAATGAAATATTTTTCTAGGTTATCTTTTTAATCACGCGATGGTAATTATACCATATGCTAGTCGACAGAGGACTTCCAAAAAGTGACGTTAGATAGCGCAACGACCAACAGTTTATCATTAACATCTCATTGGTTGGCGTTACACCAATAGGAAAAGACACGTTGGAAAGCGCGCGTTGCCCAGCGAGACACTGATAATCCAAAAAGTGTTTTGTAATAAATCTAGTTATACCTTAATTTAGTATTAAAGAATAATGCCTTTTTGTTATCAAACTTTAGTATAGTAGAAAGTATAAGTCCACTTTTAAGATAAAATAGTAAAGTGCATCAGCCACATCGTTTGAACCTGTGATAAGTATGAAGTTGTACACGAATCAAAATTAATGAGGTTATGCAATCGTTAAAAAAACGTGGTAATATTTCATCTTTTGTTACGACTAAGTTGGTTACCATGAATTCACTATATATTAGAAAAACGACGCGGTTTTCCAAATAACTGAAAAATAAATACACGTGAAAGTTATTTAGCTTACTACACTTTAATAATAATATTGTACGAAGTTTATCCTCCATTGTCGTTGCACATTTAACATGGTCGCGTACATGACGTCGATATTCAATCAAATAAAACGTATTGTGCTTAAAGACGAATGTAACCGTTTTGATTGAATAATATTAACCTTAACTGAGAACGTACATACTTCACATACAAATTCAAACATGCCAGAATTTCTTTAAAATTGTTTTTAAAGTTTAATTAGTTTTAAATAATGGCGGACTTTAATGAAGGTATTGATGGAAAATTGGCTTTTCGAATGCGAAAAGTCAATCCTGAACAATTTCATACACTCGTCAAGATGCATTTATCTTTTGAATTAGATCTCAATACCGAGGAGTAAGTTATGAACAATTGTATCAAAGAAAATTTCTAAATTATTTTTTCACATTTTCACATATTATTTTCAAATATGTTATTATTATTATTATTATTATTATTATTATTTTTATATTAAGATGAATGAATGTGTTATTTTTCTAATTAAAATTATATTCAGATGAATGTGAATGTGTTATTTTCTAATGAAAATAATATCTTTTTAGCAATGACTGTAATATTGAGAAGGCCAAATTAAAAAAGTGGGGTATATTTGCGAGAAAACCAAAGTCTACTATTAATTTACAAAAATTAGAAGGTGTTAGTTTATCTGAGAATGGAATAAATCAAGTGAAACAATTAATAGAATATTTATCCAAAGAACAAAGTAAGTATTTTAATGATAATACACAATGGTTTTGCAATTAAACAACAATTTTTTTTTTTTTTTTAAATATTTTTCTCTAAGTGTTATAATTGTTTTAACATAACACTAAAGGTATTATACAAGAGGGAATATTTCGACGTACCGGAAAATTGACAAGACAGCAAGATCTTAAAAATGCACTTTATCAAGGTGTTCCTTTAAATCTTGAAGATGGTCGATTTAGTGTACACGATTGTGCTTCCGTTTTAAAAGGATTTTTAGCAGAATTATCGGAACCTCTTTTAACAGATCTCCATTTTCCTGCTCACTGTCAAATTGCTGGTAAAATTTAATATACAAAGTATATTAGATAATATTAGATGATATTGTTTTCAATGGTATATTTTAAATTAACTCTTTGACTACCTTATTTGACGTATCAATACGTCATACATTTGTTTGGACAAAAATGCACATGACGTTCATTTATACGTCATTGAAACTGACAACAAAATTTAACTAGTTCATTCTCTGGTTTATCTCAAAGTAATAAATAATTTTAATATTATACTAATTAATTATTATAATATTTAATAATATAATAGATTTATATTAATAATTTACATTAATATTTATATTTAAATATAATTATATTGATGTATAATAATTATATTATATTAATATAAATATAGATATAATTTAAATATAAATATTTATATTAATTATATAATATAATATTAATTTATATATTTATATTTAAAAATATTAATTTAAATTATTATAATACTTCAAAGTAATTTTCAAATAAATGTGTACCCAAAGGGTTAATGACAATTTTTGATAAAAACATATTACCAACATACTAAAGTATAATATACTTTATTTCAATTACAGAATTGTGCAATTTGAATGATAAAACTAATGAATCCAGGTTACTGAGATCTTTGCAATTGCTTTTATTGCTTTTACCACCACCAAATAGACACATATTAAAATGTGTCCTTAATCTTCTTAATAAGACTGCAACATTTGAACATAATAACAAAATGAACTGTGATAGTCTAGCTACTCTTTTTACTCCTCATTTATTATGCCCAAGAAAATTATCACCCGAAGCTTTACATATAAATTCACAAAATTTGTCATGTCTGGTGGCTTTTATGATTAAAAAGAGTCTGGAGTTATTTGATATTCCTCCTAAATTAGCAACCGATATTAGAGCTTATTGGATTGAACAAGAAAGAAAATTACTAAGTCCTAACAAATCAGATGTAAGTATTATTATACATGATGCGTCTATTAAGTTCGGTGAATAGTCCCATATTTTACAAACTGCGCTAACAAGAATGAGGTGCCCGCACGTACACATTGAAGGACATGTCAACAAACGCTTCCTATCGTGCAAAGCACTGCAGTGAAGTGGTGGTACACGTTGCAACCCAGCTAACAGGGTCAGTGTGAGAACTCGTGTCATTGCAACATGGAGCGCAAAATGGAACAAAATGCTCAACTTTCTCGCTAGGTGCAAGGTCACTGTGCTACCACACCCTCCTTCCTTATTCTCCAGATTTGGCGCTGGCAGATATCTTCCTGTTTCCTCGCCTTAAATTAGCCCTAAAAGGCTTACGCTTCACAATGGTTTTGGAGATCGTGAGCTTGACCTCAGTGCTTTGAGCGATTCCACAAGAAACGTTTGCTGACAGTTTCCAACAGCTGTACACAACCGATATTCAGAATTGTATTGTAACCAATGGCGATTACTTTGAAGGCCAGTAAAGGTATTTTATTTTGTAACTCTTGTTTCCTATATTTCCTGAGACCATTCACCACCGAACTTTTTAGACGCACCATGTAAGACAAACAATTTTACACGTATTAAAATACTGATTATTATTTTCATTTGTATTATTTATTACAGTGGGATGAGTCTATACCAGACACCACAGGCACGGCACATACTGTATTTAGTTTTGTTGATCATAAATTAACAGCAAAAGCTAATTCTACTCAAGATACTCAAGCAGCACTTGCTCAGCTTTATGCTCATATACAAGCAATGCCAGAGTCTGCAAAAAAACGTAGACTTGTTAAGCAATTTAATAAGGAAAATGGTCAAGGTACGCCTAGACATGTTAAAAATATTCGTACTAAGAGCCTTGGGGATTCAATAAAGAAGCACATTTTTCAAAGGAAACTTTTGGGTAATAAAAAATTCATCGATATCAATATCGGATGTAACATCACCAGATCTAGTAGCGAGGAAAATATATTATCTACGGTAAAATTTATTGTTTATTATATACTTTTTTTTTATTATTATTTATTTATTTGTATATGGAGCGCATTTTACGTCCACTTTTGATCTTAGACCATGTTTCAACATTAAATATCTCGTAAACTATTGACATTTCGATGATCTTCACTTAATACTTTTTAATGCAGAATAAAAAAAGGAATCGAACAGTGTAAACAAAAATATAAAGTTCCATTTGAAAAAAAAGTGCAACTGCATCTAGCAGGTGCATCGATGCATTTTCAAAAAAAGTAATGTCATAGAAAGTTGACGTTTGTTGTGCCATTTAACTTTTCCTCTATGATTTTTTTCTATTGTTACTTAAAAAAAAGTTATTACCCGTTCCAGTTACAAAATTCACCCTGTACATTGCTGATATAAAACTTTAAATATCTCGTAAACTATTGACATTTCGATGATCTTCACTTAATACTTTTTAACGCAGAATAAAAAAAGGAATCGAACAGTGTAAACAAAAATATAAAGTTCCATTTGAAAAAAAAGTGCAACTGCATCTAGCAGGTGCACCGATGCATTTTCAAAAAAAGTAACGTCATAGAAAGTTGACGTTTGTTGTGTCATTTAACTTTTTCCTCTATGATTTTTTTCTATTGTTACTTAAAAAAAAGTTATTACCCGTTCCAGTTACAAAATTCACCCTGTACATTGCTGATATAAAACATCAAATATCTCGTAAACTATTGACATTTCGATGACCTTCACTTAATACTTTTTAACGCAGAATAAAAAAAGGAATCGAACAGTGTAAACAAAAATATAAAGTTCCATTTGAAAAAAAAGTGCAACTGCATCTAGCAGGTGCATCGATGCATTTTCAAAAAAAGTAATGTCATAGAAAGTTGACGTTTGTTGTGCCATTTAACTTTTTCCTCTATGATTTTTTTCTATTGTTACTCAAAAAAAAGTTATTACCCGTTCCAGTTACAAAATTCACCCTGTATATGAATAAAATTTTTTAAATAATCCAGTACTCAAAGGGTTAAATACATTGTAAAATATTTATATTTATTTAAGTTAATTTTAAAATAAAAACAAAATTAAATGTCAAAATAATAAAACGAAAAATTTTTTAAATTAAAAATGAAATGGAAAAATAGGAAAATTTGAAAAAAAAAAAAAAACAACTTTTTATTATATTTTATTAATTAAAATAATATTAATTATAAAATTAAATTAAAAATATAAATATTAATATCAAAATTTAAATGAAATTTCTTATAGAATTTAAATGAAAAAATTTTTTGTAATATTTCTTTTCAAAAACATTTAGAATACAAAATTTCAGCAAGAATTGAAACAGGGATGGGTTCATCAAAAGTGGTCGTCGGATTTGATGTGAAAAGTCTCATATAATTTTGTTTTAATTTGTATATTTTACAATAATTTATGATGAAAGCACATTAGGAATTAATTGATATGCTTTGCATGTGTTACACAGAGTCTTGAAAAGCCGTTTCTTCAAAAAACTCGTTACACTACATCGGATGATGAATTAAATATTGAAAATTCAAGTACTGATACTAATAATCTTCTACGCACTAAACATATTAGTAACAGTACTGGTAGTATTAACGCTCCTACTTCAAAAACATATAAAAGTAAAAGAAAATTCATGGGTTTTGTAAATATTAACGATAATAAACGTTCTAATGAAGAATATCAAGAAATAACATACGACAAATCATCTCCATTAAAATTAGAACAATCATTTGTAAATAGTTCGGAAAGTAATAAAACATCAGATGGAAGTACATTTATAAATGATGAATTTTCTAATGATGAAGATAATACAGACAAAAATACTCATTTATCTGATAATAGTAGATTGTCTAAACAATCTAGCGAACCACCAGACATGTATTCTTCTCAAGTAACATCAGATACTGTTGATAATGCTGAATTGATTAGACAAAATTCTGAACCAGTATTTCCAATATCTAGAAGAACAAATGTAGAAATTGATTGTACACATAAAATCGCAGATGTTGATGCCAAATCTTTAGAAATGACATTGAAATATGATTCATGTATGGAAAATGCATGTTCACATCCATCTCCAAGGGTTAAAAATAGATTTTGGAATGTATATGCTGCTCATACTTCGACGCCATCAAATTTATTGCGAAAAAGTTTAGTTGCTAATGATTACATACTGACACCTATCACTAATAATGACAAAAGCATGAGTCCAATAACACAAAGTGCAACTAAAATGACCAAAGCTATGCAGGTATGCATGTTATTTACTTGTATATACAAGGTAATGATGATACTGATTGTATAATAAAAAATATGATATTTAAAATTACAGGAAACCATGATGACTCCACGTTCTCGTAAACCCGTTATGATGGTATCAGGATCGAATCTTTGTGATCTTGCCAGTATAAATGAGAGTTCACAACGTAATGTTTCCAGTGACAACAACTCGCATAGATCAAACATTGATCTGTTCGCTCATGTGGACTGTTCTTCTATTTTAGAAAAATTACGTAAACCAGATAGTCCAGCAGATGGTGAAATTATTTACATGGAAGGTGTTGACATGGATGATAAAGAAAATGTAACAACGGAAATATGTCAAAAGGAAAATTTGGATAATTCTATTGTGGACGAATGTTGTACCATGACAAGACAAAGTTCAATGTCTATAACAAGCACATTTAGGGAATATTTATTATCAAGAAGCGTATTAACTGCTAGTCCTGTTGATCTTAGTTTTACATCACGCACCGATGATTTTGAACAATCAGAATCTGACATTAATATTTTAAATGAAGACGGACTATCTAGTAGTTTACTTCGTTGTTTAGATGGAAATAATCCAGAATCTGACACGTCTGGTATAGCCTCTGGTAGTGCAAATAGCGCTAATGATTCTTCAGAGAAAATTGAAGATATTGTTTCTCCAAGAAAACGTGGTACCAGTTTACAACGTAATGATTCGAAAAGATCTACAAAGGATAAAGATAATATGTCTAAGACAGAACGTGGTCAAAGTTTTAAGTACAAACAGATTAGCGAATCAAAATTAAATTCTACTAAAGTAAAAGATACATTTCAGGAGACATCGTTTTAAAATAATTGTTAAAAGAAGAAGAAGAAGAAGAAGAAGAAGAAGAAGAAGATGTATACTTAAAAATATAAGTACAGATTAATGTGAATTTTCAGTAATGACCATTGATTAAATATAAACGTGATTTTTAGTCAAGTTTTTACTGCCAATCCTATATTATATATATATATATTTTTTTGGTTTTCTTTTTTTTTTTGTTTAAATAATAAGTAGCTTGGTATAAATTTGTCAGGAATATTTTCTTACTTGGAATTTAATTTCAATCATGACATTTCATCGAATCTATGATAATAATCAATATTTTTTTTTAAATGTTAATTGGTAATAATGGCATGGATATTTTCACAAAATGTTTCTTCTAATTGTTTTTTTTTTTTTTTGGTCTCTTTCAAAAATATTTAAATACTAGGCTCTCTTGGCACACACAAAACACAATATATATATATATAATAATAATTTGATATCAGGGTAAAATTGATTGATTGATAATATGGTTGTTTTTTTTATATTATGCTAATATATCTAAGGTATGTAATATATAAATTTGTTGTAGAATTAAGAAGTAAAAAGTATTTACCACAATGAACAAACATTTTCTAAATTTCATTTTACTAAAACATTTTGAAGAACCTACTATAGTAGAGTTTATATATATATATATGTATATGTATATCTATTTTTTTTTTTATATCAATTTTTAATTCGTTATTAATATCAAGAGTATTTTCAATATTATCATCTATTTCGTTAATATTTTTATAAAGAATTATTATCAAAAAAAAACAAAAATATATAAATACTGTTAATATGACAATAGTACAATATTATATAATCACTTATATACTTAAAAATGACATAGAATACTATATTTATTCTATAAGATATTAATGTGTGATATTTAATGAATATATATGTATATACAGGGTGTCCCATATAACTGTATTCACAATTTTTTCAAGTAACTTGCGATAATCTGACAACAAAATAGTTCATCTGTTTTCGATTGATTATAAATTGCAATAAAAATAACAAAAGTTTAAGTAAATTTGTTTGTTTGTTTTCTTTTTTTTTATTATGTTTTGTTTGTTACCTTGAAAATACCATGAATACAAATGGACGATAATAACTTATGTTTATTATTTAAAATACTCGAAATTCAGGACTAATGTTATATTATTAAAAATTTAATTACGAATGTAATTGACTATTTACAACAAACTATTTTAACTATTGCTATTAACATTTTTACAGTTTGTACGTTTCATCAAAATATTTTCATTTGATGCTTATAGAACTGAATTTCAAGTTAATACAAAGAAGGTGTACGTTAGGTGTACTAATTCATTGAATTCGTATTAATGCAAAATCCAAAATATAGGGTGTCATTAAAAAAAAAAACGAAGGTAGCTTTAAAAAACAAAAAGAATTTTTTTTAACGTTTTTTTTTTTATTATTATTGCAATGTATACTCAATCAAAAACATATCAAACTTTTTTGTTAGATTATTGCAAATAGTTGAAAAATCGTGTATACAGTTATATGGGACACCCTGTATATAATAGATCATACTGTTAATCTTTTCTTTTCTTATTTTTCCAAATTCTTATTTGAATCAATTTTGGTTATTCAAAGTCACATGTATATTTTTGGTAATGTTAATAGAATGACACTGATGTACAACAAACATCATAGTTGTTGTCAGAATTATGTGAAGATGTTGGAGATGATTCTAAAGTAGTTGTCAGAGATGTAGACGTGGGTCAGAACATATCATCATGACCCAAATCTGGAATATATGAAAGACCACGTTCCTTCAATGCCTTGTTCATCAAACGTTTTTGATCTTGTTTCATTTCTTGTTCTCTTCTTTGTGCATCTAGAATATCATCCACCGTTACTTCTGTCAATGGTAAATTTCTTTCTTTTTCCCTATCCTGTGAATAAATATAAAAAAAACATTTATCTACTCTTGTAAATATGTACTTCTTTTTTTGATAAAATAATCACTAGGTTGAGTCAAAAAAATCAATTATTTGATCCAAGTAAAAATCGCAGTTTTTTACTTTTTTTCTCAGTCAAATAGAATAAAATTCATACCTCATTATTTATTGATTGTAGAGAAAAATGTTCTAGACAAATTTTGTAGGAAATTTAATGCTCTACAAAAAAGGTCTCTTATATTTTTTCCGTAAACCTCACCATTTGAATGATATTGAAGATTTAAGTTTGATTATTTTAAGACAAATTTCATTTTTTGTTGATGAATTTTATAACTAGACAATAAATGACTATTATAAAATGCGCAATACAAATTTTTGGTAGGAAATTAACTGCTCTATAAAAATGGTGTCTTATGTTTTGGCGATTAAATTAAGCGTTCAAAAGATATTCATCATCAAACTTTCATGTGTACTGATTTCTGTCTTTGAATTGATTTTTTTGATCCACCCTAATAATCACACTTACTATTTCTCCTAATAGTACGACGTTCTCTCCTCTGACAATAAATATGCCTCTTGGAATATCACCATATTCTTTACCAACATGAATTCTTTCAATGGTTTGATGAAGTACTATGTTAGCAAATTGATCAACACTTCTTAGGTATCCAATTAATGTTCTACCATCTCTCAGCAAAACCATTAGTTTTTCTAAACCAAAAAAGAACAATATGTATATTAGTACAAAATAGAAATAAACTATATATATATATATATATCTATATATTAGGTGGACCAGAAAGTAATGTCGTTTCAACAAATGTCACATTGTGTATATTTTTGATCAAAAATCGATTGATTTTTAATCAAATTGATATTAAAAATTTGCATACTAGATAAAGAAAGGTTGTTGATAACGAGGTTAATTATGTTATTGATTAAAAATATAAATTTGTTAGAAATTAATTCGTTTCAATTTAAGGTTAGAAAGCTACATTACTTTCTGGTCTACTTAATATTTAAAATGTCATAGAAGTCATATGGTAATACAAAATAAATACACAATAAACAATTATTATTTAATTATTAAAACTCGACCAAGTAATCGAGCACAATGTGAATGTATTTTCTTTGTAAATAATAGATTTGATTCAATTTTAAAAAATAATAATAAATGTCAGTATAACAATCATAGTGACAATAAAAATCAGACATACTGTCAAGTTCTCCTAATAAGGAAGCTGTCCCAGGAACAACGTTCATATTGTAACCGTTGATTAAGAATTTTAGATTGATGAAAATAAAGTAAATAATCCTATGTAAATTTTAGTTAAAATATAACCTAACACAGTGTAAACTGACCACAAATGTATGTAATATATAGAAACACTTAATTATGATAAAATCATGGTTCTTTTAACAGATAAAAATAACTTAACACATTTAAAACACATTTAGGAGTTTGATAATGTTATATATTCTTTAATCAACAAACGAATATATGTAGTCTAATACATAAAATCTGTACGGTACGATGCGCGCGACGCCATATCGAATTTAAATCGAAAATAAATATTACCTTTAAAAAAATTTAATAATTTATTAAAGGATAATAGTTATATTCTTCCTTTAATTTAGTATTCGACTTTTCAAATCTATCTGTTTAAAAATATATATTAATATTATATTAAAATAAAAGATAATAATTATATAAAAACTTAAAAGTCTACTTGATGTAAAATCATAATAATCTTAGTTAGTACACTGACCACCAGTGGGCGATAGTAGATAATTAACTATAGGGACCCTGTAGGAGGGACGCGCCAAAGAATTTTGAGGGACAGGAACTTATGTAGTCACGTGATTGCGCGCGAATAAGTCAAACATTTTAAATAGTATAAAAGTTGTATATAGTAATAGTGAATAGTGTAGGGGTAGAGAGGTTAATTGGTTTGAAAAAATTATGAAATAATGAATTGCATCAAATACAGACAAAAAATGAACAATATTTAATGATAATTAAAAATTTATATTAAAATAGAATAGATTACACAACAAAATTATTATACATTCAAAAAAAAAGATTAAATTAAGTTTGATTTGATAAAAAGTATTACAGTATTTTGAAATTTCAAAACAACTTGTACGAATTTATACAATTTTAATAAATAAAATTATCTACTATATATATTATATTTACAATTATTTTAATCATTCGTACAATTTGTTTTTAATTACCAAGATTAATAAATCAGCTAAGATTTAGGATTTTCGATACCTCTATTTAATGTTCTAGGAGATGGTAATGGATAGCCTTGTTTACGAAGCTCTTTGTAACCCGATAAACCACAAGCAAATTTTATTTTATATGATTGATCTAGCGTGGTATTTAGAAATTTTGGAGTTTTTTTACGCATACCGGTCATAAGTTTGACTTGATCTTCATTAAAAATAGAATAAATTCGATTTTGTAAACTGTTACTCCTACGTACTTTTTGTTGTAAATCTTTGATCTGCTTTTTATATTGATTTCGGGATTTTGTATGTTGTGTTTTTATAATCTTAATTGTTTTCAGATTTCTACTTAACAAAGTTTTTAATTTTTTAATTGTATTAACGCAATCCTTGTGATCTCGGCTTTCACTCGAATTAATTTCATCACAAATACTGTCAATTCCTTTTAACATGAGTTCATTACTTGTATCTTCAATACTTTCAGATGAAGCGTGTAACAATTCTTCATTAGTGTCACCTGCAAAATTAACGTAAAAAAATACTATATTAGACAATATTACACTTGTAAATACTAATTTATACTGGTATATTTACATATTACATTCCTAAAATAACTTTACTATTGTGGGCAAAATTAATGACTTACATGGTTGTGTTATTGTGGCATGCTCATCGAGTGTTACATTTGACAATGAGATATCTAAAAAGATGAGCGTTTATTTATATTTTTTCCTTTATTAAAAATTAGAAATGTTTTTAACTGCGATTTATTACCATACCTTTAACATTATTTGCTGGAGTTAATGGTGACGAATTGGATTCCTCACAGCAAGCTGAATTCTTTTCAATTACTGGACAAGCAGTGGAAACATTTTCCGATATTTTTGTCGTTGATATGCTTTTTGCATCTTGTTTAGACATAATTTCTTGTTGAGCTACGAACAATTGAAATAATTTTTAAATAAATTGTTATTGTAATTGAAACGTATTAGAAATAAGACTACTATTTACCTGGAATACTAGTTGCAGTAGTAGAAGGAAGTACATTTGACAAATCAGAATTATTCTTTACGTTTCCCAGTACATTTCTTTTCAAAATACTTTGATTAAAAGATAATGTAACACCTAAAACAATATACGTAGGATGGAACTTAAATAGTGGCAACTATTTATTCACAACCGTTATAAAAGAGTTACATGTTTGCGCCTGTTACTGTCCTCCAAAGTAGTCACCAGCGTTGTATAGAACCCGTTGCCAGCGATTTGGAAGGCGTAGTATACCGTCAGCAAAGCCAGTTCTGTTGATGGTGCGAATCGAGCAGTCTACTACTGCCTATCGAATCTCTGGAACAGTTCTGAAGCGAATGCTACGATGGGTTCCGCATGAATTGACGGAAATGCAGAAATGGATGCGTTACGTCGTTGCTCAGATGCACTTGGAGCGCTATGAGCACGATGGAGAGGCTTTCTTACGTCGTATCGTTACACTGGATGAGACATGGCAGTAGACCGCTCCATTTTCACCATCAACAGAACAGGCTCTGCTGACGGTATACTATGCCTTCCACATCGCTGGCAACGGGTTCTACACAACGCTGGTGACGATTTTGAAAGACAATAACGGGTGCAAACATGTAACTCTTTTGTATCGGTTGTGAATAAATAGTTGCTACTATTAAAGTTTCAACCTACGTATAAGATGCTACTACATATTCATAAGAAGAAGTAAAATGTACAAAGTACAATATTATATATAGATATCAAAATAATATTCAGAGTAAAATTTAATATATTACCTTTTTTATCTGTTAAAGTACTAGATTGGATAAAAATTGTAGGTACTGCAGTATTTTTTAAACACCTCTTTCCATTTACTATCTTCCAACAGTCTTCGGAAAAATGTTTCTACAAATGATTTATTTTTCATTTAGTATTAATTAATTTAGCTTAAAATCAATTAAAAATTAGTATTATCAGACAAAATCTCACATCACATAAAACTGAATATTTTTTCACATTTTCAGCTGCAACATTGCTATTTTGCAACCACAATTTTCGACGTTCTTCTTGTTTTGGAAAACGACAAAATTTACGATCTTGAGTAGTTCTTGTTGAACTTTTGCAGTAATTAAGAATACACTGTCGAACCATGATTATTTATCATAAACAATATCTGTAAACAAACGATAAGTTATAGGTTAGGTTATTACATTTATACTTGTAATTATTAAATGAGTAAATTAAACTTACACTTATAGAAAACTACTAAAAAAATAAAACAATTAAATATAAATATCACAATAAAAACTATAAGAATTCCAAGCCTAAACTAACCACAGTCGGTAATACATACTAAAGATAAACATGGCTAGGCGATGCAACGGAAGTTGTCCCCCCACATTTTCAGCCTTGCAATTTACATGACGCATCCCTCCTATAGGGTCTCTAGTAGAACGTTTCTACCCCTTCTCTCGAGCCCAGCACGGCTCGCACACAACGAAATGTTACGTGTCATGTATGTGTATTGTTTTATACATTATTCAAATGTTATTATGTCATGTATTTCTCCGCGGCACGTGGCGGGGGTATTATTTCTCTTCTGTCACGCAGCTAACCTCGGCTTCCCTCGGCTTCTTTCGGTTTCTCGAGACACCGACACGTAACATTTCGTTGGGTAAGGCGTGCTAGGCAGTGCTGTCAGATCGTGGGTAAATCTTACCCTCTCCCTGTGCCACTGGGATTGCACACAATGAAAGTTTTCCATGTCCGTGTGTTTGGGATGTCGAAAGAAGCCGAGTGTAACCGAAGTTGGCGGACACGCCGGAGTGACACACTATGAAAGCGACTCGTGTCGTCCGAACACATGGACACGAGTCGCTTTCATAGTGTGCCACTTCGTGGCCAACCGCCAACTTCGGTTACACTCGGCTTCTTTCGACATCCCAAACACACGGACATGGAAAACTTTCATTGTGTGCAATCCCAGTGGCACAGGGAGAGGGTAAGATTTACCCACGATCTGACAGCACTGGGCTTCACTGCGCGCAACCACGTTTTTCTTCATTATGTATAAATAACGGCTGTGATCAGTTTAAGTTTGGAATACCTATAGTTTTTATTGTGATATTTATATTTAATTGTTTTGTTGCTAACAAAATGAAAATAGAAATTGTAAAATTATCGAAAACACTTAGTAGTTTTCTATAAGTGTAAGTTTAATTTACTCATTTAATGATTACAAGTATAAATGTACAAACCTAACCTATAACTTATCGTTTGTTTACAGACATTGTTTGTAATAAATAATCATGGTTCGACAGTGTATTCTTAATTACTGCAATAGTTCAACTAAAACTATGCAAGACCGTCAATTTTTTCATTTTCCAAAAAAAGAAGAACGTCGAAAATTGTGGTTGCAAAATAGCAATGTTGCAGCTGAAAATATGAAAAAATATTCAGTTTTATGTGATGTAAGATTTTGTCTGATTATACTTATTTTTAATTGATATTATACTAAACTAATAAATATTAAATGAAAAATAAATCATTTGTAGAAACATTTTTCCGAAGACTGTTGGAAGATAGTAAATGGAAAGAGACGTTTAAAAAACACTGCAGTACCTACTATTTTTATCCAATCTAGTACTTTAACAGATAAAAAAGGTAAGATATTAAATTTTATTCTGTATATTATTTTGATATCTATATATAATATTGTACTTTGTACATTTTACTTCTTCTTATAAATAGCATTTTATACGTATGTTGAAACTTAAATAGTGGCAACTATTTATTCACAACCTATACAAAAAAGTTAGATGTTTGCACCTGTTATTGTCCTTAAAAGTAGTCACCAGCGTTGTGTAGAACCCGTTGCCAGCGATGTGGAAGGCATAGTATACCGTCAGCAGAGCCTGTTCTGTTGATGGTGAAAATGGAGCGGTCTACTGCCATGTCTCATCCAGTGTTACGATACGGTGTAAGGAAGCCTCTCCATCGCGCTCATAGCGCTCCAGGTGCGTCTGAGCAACGACGTAACGCATCCATTTCTGCATTTCCGTCAATTCATGCGGGACCCATCGTAGCATTCGCTTCAGAACTGTTCCAGAGATTCGACAGGCAGTAGTAGACTGCTCGATTCGCACCATCAACAGAACTGGCTTTGCTGACGGTATACTACGCCTTCCAAATCGCTGGCAACGGGTTCTATACAACGTTGGCGACTACTTTGGAGGACAGTAACAGGTGCAAACATGTAACTCTATCATAACGGTTGTGAATAAATAGTTGCTACTTTTTAGGTTCCATCCTACGTATATTGTTTCAGGTGTTACATTATCTTTTAATCAAAAGTATTTTGAAAAGAAATGTACTGGGAAACGTAAAAAATAAATCTGATTTGTCAAATGTACTTCCTTCTACTACTGCAACTTGTATTCCAGGTAAATAGTAGTTTTATTTCTCATACGTTTCAATTACAATAACAATTTATTTAAAAATTATTTCAATTGTACGTAGCTCAACAAGAAATTATGTCTAAACAAGATGCAAAAAGCATATCAACAACAAAAATATCGGAAAATGTTTCCACTGCTAGACCAGTACTTGAAAAGAATTCAGCTTGCTGTGTGGAATCCAATTCGTCACCATTAACTCAAGCAAATGATGTTAAAGGTATGATAATAAATTGCAGTTAAAAACATTTTTAATTTTTAATAAAGGAAAAAGTATAAATAAACGTTCATATTTTTAGATATCTCATTGTCAAATGTAACACTCGATGAGCATGCCACAATAACACAACCATGTAAGTCATTAATTTTACCCACAATAGTAAAGTTATTTTAGGAATGTAATATGTGAATATTACAGTATAAATTAGTATTTAGAAGTGTAATATTGTCTAATATGGTATTTTTTTACGTTAATTTTGCAGGTGACACTAATGAAGAATTGTTACACGCTTCATCTGAAAGTATTGAAGATACAAGTAATGGACTCATGTTTAAAGAAATTGACAGTATTTGTGATGAAATTAATTCGAGTGAAAGTCGAGATCACAAGGATTGCGTTAATACAATTAAAAAATTAAAAACTTTGTTAAGTAGAAATCTGAGAACAATTAAGATTATAAAAACACAACATAAAAAATCCCGAAATCAATTTAAAAAGCAGATCAAAGATTTACAACAAAAAGTATGTAGGAGTAACAGCTTACAAAATCGAATTTATTCTATTTTTAATGAAGATCAAGTCAAACTTATTACCGGTCTGTGTAAAAAAACTCCAAAATTTCTAAATACCACGCTAGATCAATCATATAAAATAAAATTTGCTTGTGGTTTATCGGGTTACAAAGAGCTTCGTAAACAAGGCTATCCATTACCATCTCCTAGAACATTAAATAGAGGTATCGAAAATCCTAAATCTTAGCTGATTTATTAATACTGGAAATTAAAAACAAATTGTACGAATGATTGAAATAATTGTAAATATAATATATATAGTAGATAATTGTATTTATTAAAATTGTATAAATTTCTACAAGCTGTTTTGAAATTTCAAAATACTTTAATACCTTTTACCAAATCAAACTTAATTAAATCTTTCTTTTTGAATGTATAATAATTTTGCTGTGTAATCTATTCTATTTTAATATAAATTTTTAATTATCATTAGATATTGTTCATTTTTTGTCTGTATTTGATGCAATTCATTATTTTATAATTTTTTCAAACCAATTCACCACTCTACTGCCTACACTATTCACTATTACTATATATAACTTTTATACTATTTAAAATGTTTGATGCATTCGCGTGCAATCACGTGACTACATAAGTTCCTGTCCCTCAAAAATTCTTTGGCGCGTCCCTCCTACAGGGTCCCTTATTAACTCTTGCAATACGCGCCTGCGTATCAAGGTGATACACTAGCGCATTTTGTTTCTATATGAGAACCACACAAGTTAAGTTCAAAGATAATGTAATGGTCGAAAGATGTTCAATAGTGTACTTGCTGATAATTATTATAAATTTGATATTTTCTTCTTGGTAAAATCCGAAAATGAATATAAATTCTTCAGACAGCTTTTTTCCATCGTCCTGGTTCCCTACATAAATAATTGATGCCAAAACTCGGGAATCAACAAAATGAAAAGTCAAGGAACAAAAATGGTCAAAACAAAGAATGACGCAGATCGTAATACTTTGAACAAATAATTCGAGATACAGGCAAACGAATTCTGGAGAGATGAGCGTAAGTTATGATTCATTATGCTAGAGCGTGAATTTTCCGTTTATACTGTATGCTCAGATGACGTAAAATGCGCAGCAGTTGTCCGACATTTAAATACTGTGACTATGAGAATTGTGGTGGATGTAATTGCCACCCCGTCTAACAACGATTTTTATACAGAGTTAAGGCTGGTGATACATGTGAAATAAAAAAATATACTCTATTATTCTCGTCTATACACGTCTATACTCGACTATACTCTATTATACTCGTCTATACTCGACTATACTCTATTATAATCGACTATATTCAATTACACTCGACTATACTCTATTATATTCGACTATATTCGTCTATACTCGACTATACTCTATTATATTCGACTATACTCGACTATATTCAATTATACTCGACTATACTCTATTATACTCGACTATATTCGACTATACTCTATTATACTCGACTATACTCTATTATACGCGACTATATTCGACTATACTCTATTATACTCGACTTTACTCTATTATACTCGACTATACTCGACAATACTCTACTATATTCGGCTATACTCGACTATACTCAATTATACTCGACTATGCTCTATTATACTCGGCTATACTCGACAATACTCTACTATATTTGGCTATACTCGACTATACTCTATTATAATCGACTATACTCAATTATACTCGACTATGCTCTATTATACTCGGCTATACTCGACAATACTCTACTATATTTGGCTATACTCGACTATACTCTATTATAATCGACTATACTCTATTATACTCTATTATACTCTATTATACTCGACTATACTCTATTATACTCGACTATATTCGACTATACTCTATTATAATCGACTTTACTCTATTATACTCGACTATACTCAATTATACTCGACTATACTCTATTATAATCAACTATACTCGACAATACTCTACTATATTCGGCTATACTCGACTATTCTCTAAGTCTAGTTGGTTTAGCAAAGATGATAGAATAAAACATGTTAATAATTCAATATTGGAAACAGAACTAAGCAATACTATGGGATTCGTGAAAAAAATTGGACCGCTAGACTGACTGGACCGGGGACTCGAACCACAGATCTTTCGCTTTCCGGGCGACTGCTCTTTAACCAATTGAGCTATCCAGGGCCCACCGACCAATCCTTCTCACGAATGCCTGATAAGTTTGGCATGGAGGCGCTCGTCCCACAATACTGATCCAAAAAACTAGTAGTGGTTCCACTATTAATTTGACTTGGGATCACGTTAAACGATACTTGTGAAATATCCGCCATTTATGATTCGGGCTGAGTTTATTAATGAAATGTTCGAGCTAAAGATCAACCATTTGCGCAATACTGGATTCAAAAAGAAGCTCGATGTTTGGGTGCCACACCAATTAACATCAAAAAACATGATGCATCGAATTTCCATCTGCGAAGCCTTGGCCAAACGGAATGAAATCGACCCATTTCTTAAACGGATGGTGACTGGGGATGAGAAATGGGTCACATACGACAATATTGTGCGAAAATGATCGTGGTCAAAGCGCGATGAAGCTACTTAAACGGTGTCCAAACCAGGACTAATGGCCAGGAAGGTTCTACTGTGCATTTGGTGGGACTGAAAAGGAATCATTTATTATGAGTTGTTTAAATATGGCCAAACACTAAATTCGGATCTCTACTGTCAACAACTGGACCGTTTGAAGCTAGGGATTGACCAGAACCAGCCAGAATTGGCCAACAGGAGAAGTGTTGTGTTCCATCAGAACAACGCCAGGTCACACATGTCTATAGTGACTCCCCACAAGCTCCAGGAGGTTGGTTAGGAAGTTTTGATGCATCCATCATATAGACCAGACCTTACACCAAGCGATTACCATCTTTTTGTTGCACTGTAAAACTTTCTTATTGATAAGAAATTGACATTAAAAGAAGATTGTAAAAAATCGATCACTAGAGTTTATCGCAAATAGGAACCAAGACTTTTATGAGACAGGTATTGTGAAGCTATCTTTAAAACGGCAATAAATTAACGAACAAAACGGTGCATATTTGATCAAAATCAGACAGACTTATATGTTAAATAAAGGCTTGAAGTTAACGTAAAAATAATGGATAACTTTTTCCCCAACCTAATATAATTACCTAAAATTAACAAAATATACTTCATATACTGTATTCTTTGATAGCATTGTACCATAATCTCGTTAAGTATCTACTATTGCCCACTGGTGGTCAGGGTACTAACTAAGATTATTATAAGTGCATATGGGTAAGTGGAGAACAAAGAAAGAACATCCTTTGCAATCATTTTCATCTTCCAATATGTTGACTGCATCATTGGCGTAACATATTACTTTAATATTTTCCTTTCCTAACTTTACTCCTCCTTTTCCAGTTGTTTTCACCTCTTTGATTATTTCATACATGATCTGGTTGAAAAGTAATAATAAATAATAGTACAAGAGACTCTATTATTTTTGTCTTGTGTAAAACAGAAATTTCATCTTATTACCTAGTCAGATTCAATTACCTGATCATATCTACCTTTTCTCGCCAAACAACTTGCGAAGTTATCGCTTGCTTGAATAAACAATGAACCGACCTGAAATGTTCTTCTTCGAGATGAATAAAGAAAGAAAGAATGAGTGAGAAAGAGAGAGAGAGAGAGAGAGAGAGAGAGAGACAGAGGTAGAAGGAGAGAGACTGTAATGTGCAATGGCATTTACCGGTTGTTCCTTTCACGCAAAACGCTCGTGTTCCAGTCTTGTCTCTTCCTTCGAAGACGGATCAGGATCTTCCTGGTTTAATGAGAACAATGGAAAACAACCTTATATGTTATACGTGAACTCGTAAACGAAATAAAGAAAGATAGAATAACATAGTAGGTGTAAACGACAGAAATTTGAGTGAACATTCTAAGTTCATCCTCGTCACTTTCACTTGAACTCGTTGTATTGTCGTATAGTAGATAGTCTATACGTTTAACCGGCAATTTTATTCATATTATTAAATAACACTTGACAAAAATCTTGTCACAATTGTGTTTTTCGGAATGGAACGTCGGATAGAATCGTGGATTCTCGGAATTGTTTTATACAGTACCATATTCATCGTCATTGTACGTCCTGAAGAAGTGTTTGTAAGTATTTTAAGATTACCGTTGGTTTAATTAGAAAATTATTAAGTTTGTAATAGAATTAATTGTTTTTATTAAATTGATCGAGAATTATCATATGGGATTGTAACATGAGTCAATTTATTATTATTATTGTAATATATTATACATATATATTTAGGGAATTTCAAGTCAAATCAACTACTTTTGACCCATGACTTTTTTTTTGGATTTTGTTGAAACTTTTTTTTATCATTTTTAACTTCATTAAACGAATTTTTTGAGAATTTTATTCAGATTTTTTTGACAAATTCAAATATAATTATGAATTTTTGAAAAATTCATAATTTTTGTTCAATTTTTTGATCAAATAGCTATAACTTTGTCAAAAATAGACATCAGAACGTTTTTTTCTTTCTATTTTTTGTTTTTAAATGTACTTAAAAAAAAAACAAACATTAAAACAATATTTGAAGTTAGATTCTATAAGAAATTTCGTTTCTTTTTTGAAATTTTCCAAATTTTGGTATTTTTCTATTTCTTTTTTAATTTTAAAATTTTTCGTTTTATTATTTTGGCATTTATAATTTTGTTTTTATATTAAAATAAATCTAATTGAATAAATATAAATATTTTTCAATGTATTTAACCCCATGAGTACTGAATTATTTGAAGATTTTTATTCATATATAGGTTTTTCAGGTCAAAATAACAATTTTTCATTTCGAATTAACCTTTTTGCATTTCAAAATAACAATAAAAAAAACAGTTATAAATAAAATAATGAATGATAATTTAAAAAATTAATGCACACACTGTGCTATGATAATTTTTAAAATTTATGTGCAATCATATTTAAAACAGTATTTATGGAATTAAATTCGAAAATTATAATCTTTAATTATTATATATATATATATTTTTTATATAATTTTTTTTATATAATTATTTTATATATATAAATAATATAATAATAATTATTATATAAAGAGGATTAGAAAAAAAAATTCAGCACATCTGGAGAAGGTTTAATTTAGGTTAGGAATAAATGAAAGTTTAAAAGGAAAGAAAAAGGGGAAAAAATTAAAAATACAAAACTTTGAAAAATTTGAAGTTATTTTCCAAAAAAAAAACGAAATTTCATATAGATTTCAACTACAAATATTTTTTTATATTTTCTTACAAAAAGTACATTTAAAAACCAAAAATTTTAAAATTAAACAAAAAATATAAAAAAAAAATTTGGCCCATCTGGGAAAGGTATGATTGAGGTTGGGAATGAACGAAAGTTCAAAAAATAAATTTAAAATACTAAAATTTGAAAAATTTAAGGTTATTTTCCAAAACGAATCGAAATTTCTTATAGAATTCAACTTCAAATATTTTTTTATATTTTTTTTACAAAAAGTACATTTAAAAACAAAAAATTTTAAAATTAAACAAAAAATAGAAAAAAAAATTCAGCCCATCTGGGAAAAGTATGATTTAGGTTAGGAATGAACGAAAGTTCAAAAAATAAATTTAAAATACCAAAATTTGAAAAATTTAAGGTTATTTTCCAAAAAAAAAAAACGAAATTTCTTATAGAATTCAACTTTAAATATTTTTAGTATACTTTTTTGCAAAAAGTACATTTAAAAACAAAAAAATTAAAAAAAAATCTCCCGATAAATCTATTTTTGACAAAGTTATAACAATTTCAAAAAACAATAGAACGAAAATTTTGAATTTTTGAGAAAATCATCCCTTTTTTTTGGGATTGGCCAAAAAAATCTGAAAAAAATTCTCAAAAAGTTTGTTTAATCAAATATAAAAATGATAAAAAAGGTTTCAACAAAATCGAAAAAGGGTTGAAGGTCAAAAATGGTCAATTTTATGTAAAATACTCCTGTAAGATTTAAGATAATATTTAATGAAATTTTTAGAAAACAAAAAAAGGAATAATATTTCTTAAAAATACAAACTAGAATATACTCGAGTGTAACTAAATATCATCTCAGTTTATCAAGTTGATCCTTCTTTGGAAATTACAGTAGGTAATTTTAACAGTTATGGTGTAATTAGACAGTAATACTACCGTGCAGTAATGGTATCGACGTTGCACTTACAATGAGTTACGTTGATCTCAACGTGATTACGCGATAAATATGGTATAGCAGAGAACCCACTGTGGTATTTGAAATGCTAGCAAAAAGATGATAGTATAGGATCGTGGTAGAAAGGCAAGGTCATTCGTAGAGAATACCATAGATGTATTCACAGAATTCTCATGTACGAGTTTCATTTATCCAAAAGAAAAATATTTATGATTTATTTGATTATTATCAACAATTTGTCATAAATTGTGTCCCCTAAAAAAGTAACAAATTACTAATACTCATTTCTGCCACTAGGGCGGCATGATGATCACTTAGATCCTAATGACGTCACAGAAAACTGTTGAGCATTACGTATTTGTTAACATACTCGTGGATAAATATTTTTGATGTTCAATTTGTTCAACATTTTTAACGTTTTTCAAGAAATAAAAATAGTATTGTTGAAAATGGTGAAAAAGTTTGCTATAAAAAATTGTTTTAGTGGCTATTCAGCTGAAAGAAAATTAAAATCGGAGTTAAATCAACGACAAACAGTTTTATAACCAATATAAAATATATAACATTATTTAGAATTATTCTCCCTTCATTAGTCTGCTTGTTCGTCAAATTTTAAATAAATAATTGAATAAACAATAATTACATAAATCTGTTTATAATTTTAGGTATGCACAAATGATTTCATTTAATATTGTTGAGCGCTAATTGATCTAAGCGACTGCAGCGCACTCTGGAATAAAACTTTATTTGTTTTATATTTTGGGGATACTTTTATAGACAGTGATCGTTCTCCTAATTATCTAAGTTCCGTTTTAAAATCATTCTCGCCATAACAGGCGTGTAGGGATGATTCAAAAATATTAATTAAAGGTTTTTGAAATAGAAAAGACGTTGGTTATTTATTATCTGGGTTTAGTTTAAAAATTAGTGTATCCCCAACGTATTAATGAATATGCTACACCGTTTGTAACTTCTCTCTCTCTCTCTCTCTCTCTCTGTTTCTCTTTTTTTTCTTGTGATCGTTCTCCTAATTATCTAAGTTCCGTGATATTTAGTTAGAATGCAAACAACAAAAATAATGATGTGCTTTTTTTTTACAGAATACAACACCCCCACCATTGAGAACAAATTTTTCCTGTTTCGGTAGAGTCATGGGATTCTACGCAGACATTGAAGCCGATTGTAAAGTTTATCATACGTGTGACGATCATGGTAACAAGTTCAGCTATCGTTGCCCGGAAGAAACAGCCTTCCGACAAGATGCCTTAATTTGTGATCACGCGAGACTCGTCGATTGTTGTGCTACTTCCTATGACGGTAAAAAGTCACCTCGTGGGAGTAGAAGTGAAAAAGAGAACTTAGGCTTAAACGTACCTTCACGTTTCAATGTTCCACCATCGTCATTGGATAATTCCAACGATCATCGTTCCTTTTCTAGATCCTTCCAGGTGATTCAACCTCCTGACCAATCGTTGACCGATAAGACACAACCTGGATTTGTTTTCAGTGCCAGGGTTTTCTTGAGAAATCGGCAAGATCACGATCTTCATAGGAAATCAATGAATCCTCAAGAAACTGGATCTATTTTAGACAAATCTCGGTGTAATCGAAATGAAGAACACAAAACGACAGATTCACCTTCGAAAAACCATGTCTTCCAATTTTCCTCGACTCCTCGTTCATTCTCACGTGATTCTAAAGAAGACTCTTCTTTCTCTAATCGATTCTCGAGTTTCACGAGGTCAGATTTAGAAACGAAGGGTTTACTTGGTCGAACATTCGTCAATGTGCCAATGATTTCAACGAAAACTCAACCACCTAGAAAGAATTCTTTTCAAACTACTACTGTCTATACTTCGAGTACGAAACTTCCAACAAATGATAATCCTAGACCTAACTCAAATACTTACAATAATAGGGATTACCCTTATTTTGAGACTCTTAGATCGATCCAGGCTAATGCTAAGTCAACTACCACGACTACATTGAGAACGACGATAACCACCACAGAAATTCCAGTTCATGCTCTTACTATGTCTTTGAAACCTTTAGTACCCAGTGAATTAGAATACGATCCCTATTATCCAAAGACTCCTACGTCTACAGAAGCTTATTACACGGATGACCACCTCAACAAGGGTTCCGAATCTTTTCGGTATACGACGCAACCATCTTGGTCGGATATCCACTTTGAAATACCAGCTGTTTTACCTGATCTTAACACCTTGGAGGATCTCGTAGATCGTCGAAAATTATTTTATATTCCTCGTCTTACCAGAAATTAACACACTATCGGCGGGTCGGGTATTAACAGGTTGAATGCCATGAGGGCCACCGGTGATCGCCGTGCCTAGATTAATAGAAATATATTCCACATCGTGGCGCCACAGACAATTCCAGTAAAATTGACGTGGCATTTAATCTATTAATACCTTTTCCATAGACTGACGCCGGTCGGCGGGTCACGTATTAATACGTTTTATGCAAAACGTATGCAAAACTGAACAACTCCAACTTTGTTTAGACTGTTTCAAAGAATTTCATTGTAAATCATTTTTAATAACAATTCAGTAGTCTCATATTTTGTGAAATATCATTCGAAATATTTACTAATATACCTTGTAAGAGAACTAAAAACAAGCGTCAGCTAAATACGGCCAGTGATTGGGCCAGTTCAGAATATTTCCCGTCGTTCACATGACACACACACACATACACACAGTTAACGTGTTAATTTATAATATATAATTTACATTTTAAAAATAAAATTGTTGAAAAGAAATCAAAACGATCATTTTTCATCCCTTGTTTTATTTATTAACAAAAACAAAAATGAGTTATTAGTAAAAAACATGTTCAGGTCAAATTTTGGGATTATTTCAATGGTTATTATTGTTCTTTTGGGGAATAATTTATAGTTACTGAATCGGATAATATACCATTGTTATTAAAACTATGCAATTTTAGTTCCATAGCTTTTGACATGTCCGTAGGTCCTAAAATGGTTTTTGATCTTTTTGAAGATCTCACGTTATTCGTTAGATTTCTGCGAAAAATGAAGAAGTATCGATTGTTTCGATCACTTTTTGTCACAATGAAAAGATTAATATTACCCATTAGCGTAAATCCGATATCCATCGACATTTCTAATATCATTGGGTATCTTCCATGAAAGAAAAAGACATCTGCTAAATTCTTGTACTATCTTGAAATCCATTGGTGGTGGTACAGTATCGTTGTGATTCCAATCAACAAGAGTTTTATCACTGTCTTCTGTTTTAAGATTTGATGCTAAGGTCGAATTTTTATTTTCTTCCTTTAAGAAATAATTAAACATTAGTAATAAACATGAAATCATTTAATTCAATATACAGGGTGATTCACAATCTCTTCATTGATTTCACATTAATCGTCATGAATTTTTCATGCTACTTTTTCTTAACCCACTTTTTTTGCTACTGTCATACTTTCAGAGTTATTTAGTTGACAAGAGCTGATGAATCACTCTGTATATTTCAAAGTTCATTGTTCATGATATTCAAATTGTTATTTAAATTTACAAATTAATAAAAAAAATTATTATATTAAACGTGTTGTATTATGATGTATGTACCAAAGAAAGTTTGCTCATGGTATTACGTAAATAAGCATAAAGTGCAGACCGATCAAAATCCCAATAAGAATATTCGAGACACGGAGCAGCCAAATTTTTGGCTATTTGAGCACAATTGATAACCCCACGTAATCCTTCTGCTAAAATGGCTATTATACTGTCTTTACTTCGACATTTAGCTTGCAAGATTTCAATTGCAGTTGCTAATCCTAAAAATATACGATAAATCAATAAAAAAAAAAAAAAAAGAAAAAGAAAGAATGATTACAAATTGAAACGAAAAATGAAACATTAGAGAAATATTTTCCAAAATAATCATCATATTTTTAACCAGAATTCGTTGCTCTGATTGGCGGAGAACGGGACAATATTTCTGCGTTTTCTTGACAACCATTACAAGCTTGTTGTATTAATTTTCGAAAATATTCATTCTCCATTCTATAAAGTTCAATTTTTTCTTGCAATTTTCGTGCTTCTTCTTCTTCCGAATCAAGTTGTTTGTTATCGTTTAAATGTTTCAAGTTTATTTGATTTTTTTCTTCTGAATTAAATATCGAATTTTGAATCTCAATAATGTCGTTCATTCGTTTAACTATTGGATCCAACGGAATACTTTCTATATTTGTGGAGGGTTCGTTGCAATTACACAATTGACTATTGATTTCTTCTCGTGTACTTTTCTTTGATTTAATGGACCTTTGATCTGATCTGTGTTAAAAAAAAAAAAAAATGGATAAAAATTTGTATTACGATAAGAAGAAAATGAGCTGTTTATTTTAAAAATGATTTAACTTCAAACGCAAACCCTTCAATATCTCGATTTGAACATAAAATGAGTTAGGACACTTTCAAAATGAACGGTTTAAATACGGAACAATTAATTTACATAGAACGTACGTTTTGAAATTATTTGAAGAATTATTCGTACTCTCTGTCACAGATTTTATTTGATTTGAATTATTTGGAACTATGCATGGCGAATTGGAATATTTTGCACATCCGCAAGAACAATTAGAATCACCTTCTAAAAAATATCCACATCTGCACGGGCAAGGCTGTGAATTGTGTTTAATTAATGTTAAAGCATCAAAAAGTATTCTCATTATTTACCAACATATTAGCACTTTAATGGCCGCCCACACAACATGTGTGTGATGATAGCCGGAACAACCGTTATTTATTTATAACTTTGTATATATTTAAAATTATATAAAATTAAATTTGTTGTTGTTGTTTTTTTCAATTAATTTTTCAGAAAGATTATTGAACTCTAGTGCCGTTCGATTGCGTTGACGTGCGGCCATTAAAGTGTTCAAAGTGTTAAATCGACCACTTTTGATCCTCGACCCTTTTTCGATTTTGTTGAAACATTTGTATTATTTTTAAACTTCATTGTTCTAACTGTTTGTAAATTATTTAAGCTACCATGAAAATCTGAATAAATTGTTAATTATATTTACTTGAAAAATTGACCAGTAATTCACTGCAATCTTTTTGCATTTATAATTTTCCTTAGCATATAATTAAACTAAGATCATTAAGACACATTTAAAAATATTTATATTTATTTAATTAGGTTTATTTTAGTATAAAGACAAAATTAAATGCCTTAATAATAAAAGGAAAAATTTTTTAAATAAAAAAAAAAACAAATACAAAAATATTAACATTTGACAAATTTGAACAAAAAAAGAAACAAAATTTTGTATAGAATTTAACTTCAAATATTGTTTTTATATTTTTTTTTTTCAAAAATTACATTTAAAAACAAACAATTAAAAAAAAAAAAAAGAAACTTCCCTGTAAGTCTATTTTTGACAAAGTTATGGTTATTTGACAAAACAATGGAACGAAAAATCTCCATTTTGGAAAAAAAAATCATTCCTTTCTTTGGGTTGGCCAAAAAAATCTGAAAAAAATTCTTAAAAAATTTGTTTAATGAAGTTGAAAATGAAAAAAAAAAATGTTGCAGCACAATCGAAAAAGGGGTCGAAGGTCAAAAGTATTCGATTTCATGTGAAATACCCTATATATATATATATATTATTTTAAAACCTTTTCAATTATTTCCATGTGATCATTACGATCCTCTTCTATCTTCGGTACCTTTCGTGAATCAAATATAGGCTTTACTTGACTTTCCATTGTATTCGATGGTATTTTCTGAATATACTCAGGCCTGATATCGTATTGAGTTGAAGAAGATATTGTCTGACCTTTGACTGATTTCGTTTGTAACACAGAATTAATTTGTCCCAATATAGAAATCGAATAAGTAGACGTTGCAACGTTTAACAATTCGTCTGTTACTTCAATTTTATTAGCAGACTTGAGTTTAGAATCATCATTCAACTTGCGAGTACAATCAATGGATTTATCTCTATTTGACGATACTTCACTCGTATTGTTCCTTAATTTTTGAGATTTAGGTTTGTTGAAATAAATTGGATCTAAATGTTCTAATTGATTAGGTGTATGATCATTTGTTAACATTCTTAAAATATTTAATACTAATGGATCTAGAGATTTATCATGATCATCGCAATTAGATTCTTCATGACGATCTGATGAAAAAAAAAAATAAAATGAAATAATGATAAATAAGGAAAGAAATTCTTTTTGAAATTAACCAATGGTTTCAAGAAAATTACTATTAATTGAAGAGAAACATAATTCGTCGTTCATTGTTTCTGCTTTACATTCACATGCAACGTCCATTGTTTTAACAAGTTCGTAAGATTGAACGCTCAGTGAATCATCGTCAAAGATTGAGGAGTCAGGTTCTGGTCTGAAACTTTTTTTAAATTGTACGCCATTGTCTTCTTTTAATTTACTAGATTCATCAATGATGGTTGTTATTGGTTTACGCTTCAAACAACCAGAACATAACTGGCATACTATACTCAAATAGGAAAGAACAAAGTATGAAGATAAAAGAAGATTTTATGTAAGAAACAATAACACTTATATTCAAACTTTAACCTTGTTTTGTATTTTTGAATAATGGTACTTCTTGTGGAATTTTTTCTTGTGGAACTTCTGACATATTGGATATCTGTAAATTTATAAGAATAGGATAGAAGTTTGAATTTTATTTTTAAAATTATATGATCTTACCATCTGTTGAATAACACTCAGAAAAGGATCAACAATAATTTCTTGAGTTTCAGTATTTGGTTTTGATAATATTCGAAGAAAAACTTGACCATCTACATTATTATCTTTCTCAAACGCATTATCTTCTCTTGGTATTACAGTGTCATTCAAATTCAACTGTAATTCGTTGAATTTCATAGCACACAATTGACAAATTGGTAGTACATTTTCAGGCTCATGAAACTGCCAAAAAAGTATCGTTTTAAAATCCTCTTACTCAGATTCAATTTCTTTTGGAATATCCAAATGTTTTTTTTTTTTTTTTGAAAGTTCACAATAACTAGACCTCGATGAAGTCCGGGCTTTCCAGGTCGATCAATGAACGTTCTGCAAATAAAATTAGGAATGAGGAAGAGCGCTGAAGGTTTCGATCAAATTCTTAGAATTTGTTAATCTGGATAATTTAATTTGATTTAATCAAAAACGTTTTTTTTTGCACCTTAGAAAGCCTGGATGTCATGGATCTAAAGATCTTTTTTTTAATACCACAATATTAATTTCTATTTCTTACATCGTTATTTTGAGTTAATTGACAGTAGACGTTTTCGTTATGGGGTACCTCATTATTTAATTGGCTAAGTTGTTTCATTCTCAAGGCCGTTTGTTTAATCGGTTTTAATAGGTCACGTAACGTTGTTGGTAACTATGATAACAAAATTGTCTTCTTTTATAATTTACAGTAAATGCAGAAAGTATTCGTCTACTGATCAATTTAAAATGAAATGTTATCAAATTGTAGTTTGTTAATTCATTTTTTATAAAGGATGAATTTATACATGAGCTGTTTATTTTGAAAGTGGCCTAACTCCAATTATGTTCGAATCGAGGTATGGAAGAGTTTGGGTTTTAATGTAATTAAAAATATACGTATATGATACTAACGAGTCATACTGTTTAAGTGTATATAAGGATGTTTAATTCATAGTTCCTATTAAACTGAGTCAGTTGATTGACTTAAACTCAGTCAGTCAAGTCAAGTCAGTCAGTCAGGTAAAGTCAGTCAAGTAAAGTCAGTCAAGTAAAGTCAGTCAAGTCATTCAAGTCAGTTAAGTCAGTCCATCAAGTATAGTCAGTCAGTCAAGACAAGTAAGTCGAGTCAGTCAAGTCAGTGAGTCAAGTCAAGTCAAGTCACTAAAGTCAGTCAAGTCAGTCAAGACAAGTAAGTCAAGTCAAGTCACTAAAGTCAGTCAAGTCAGTGAGTCAAGTCAAGTCAGTTAAGTTAGTCAGTCAAGTCAGTCAAGACAAGTAAGTCCAGTCAAGTCACTAAAGTCAGTCAAGTTAGTCAAGACAAGTAAGTCAAGTCAGTCAAGTCAGTCAGTCAAGACAAGTAAGTCAAATCAGTTAAGTCAGTCAGTCAAGTCAGTCAAGTCAGTCAGTCAAAACAAGTAAGTTAAGTCAGCTAAGTCAGTCAGTCAAGTCAGTCCGTCAAGTATAGTCAATCAAGTAAGTCAAGTCAGGTCTTGGAGTTAGACCACCTTCTAAGTAAACTTTTTTATCGTCATCATGTAACAAATTGCTTCAGAATGAAAAGATCATGTAAAAATGTAACTAACTCGATATTTTTGGAAAATGGAGTTGGGTCACTTTCAAAATAAACGGTTCATATATAAATTCATCGTTTTTAAATAATTGACTAATAAACTACAATTCACTACATTTTATTTCGAATTGATAAATGTACGAATACTTTCTACACTCACTGTACCTGTATTAAATTTTAAGTATTAGGTTGTCTCGAAAATTTCTTCCTTTTTTTTTTTGATAAGTTAAACAATATTGTATGTGTAATATACTTTTTTTTGTATTTTACGTTATTTTACTAAATAGAGTTGATTGATTCAACTCTATTTTACCTTTTTCTATACTTTTAATTAATTAACCTAAAAAATATTGTTCCCGTAGAATTACTAGAAAATAAAAAGAAGAAACTTTCGGGACGACCTAATAAAATAAATAATTACAATTTTAAATTTAATAAAACTTACTTCGTTACTTAACATAGGATTATCTTGATCCGTGGCTACCATTTTAGCAACAGTGTTACGTTCAACGCAAAAAGAATATGCAGGACAAACACGTGGATGAGTTGGATTAGTATATGGTGTTTTATGGTTATCAGTGGCTATTAAATTGAGATAAACAAAGAGAAGATCTAATGATTCGATGATCGAAGCTGAATATTTTTTAACACGTTCCGTGCCACGTGTACCACCGGTGGTACACTTACCATTAGACATATTTACTTAATACGCTGAAAATATATGTTTATAACAAATTTAATTCTGTTTAAAGAATATTTCTATTAAAATATTGATGCATTATACTAAATGCAGTATAGTACAAAGCACATAAGTTATTTGCAATAATTAATAATTACATGTAATGATTGATTTTGTTAAAGCAAAATTAAATGGCCTGAATGACAAGTCTGGTAAAAAGGGGCTTGGCACGGAACGTGTTAACAATTAATAACTTGGTTAGACAATTTATTTTTCATACCATGTTTAGGATTGATTTCAACTTCACGTTTTTTAGAACGATCATTATAATTATCATTATCATGGTATTTGTTATTATTATTATTATTATTATTATTTAATTCTAGTAGAGTCCTTTTGATGAATTCTTTGTCAACGTTTTTGTTGTTGAGAGGAATCAAAAGCTTCAAAATAGTTTCTTGATTCATCGTTTAATTTTTCTTTATTTATTTCTTTTTCTTTTTCTTTTTTTTGTTTTTGTTTTATATTATGTTCGGTAAAATTGATATTACTAGCAAGGGGTAAGGCAAATTTTTTTGAATGTAATAAGATTTTTTTTCACGTTAATTATAATTTTGTTAATAACTATTAACCAATGAAGACGTCAAAAGACGTCAATCCATTTTTCGGAATTTCCTGTCATAATTATCCGTCTAATTTACCATGAATTTATTTTACTATGAACGATATGAAGTTGTTTCTTTTTTTTTCTTCTCCCTCTCTCTCTTTTTTTTATTGATGAGTTAAATTGGACAAAGTTAGTTTATTTTCTATTAACGTTACTAAAATTGTAAACATAAAAAAGACAAAAATTATAATAATAATGAAGTTTTAAGAATTCAATGAAGTTTTTTTTTTGTTGGGGTCCTGACTACAATTAGAAAAAAAAAATTATTAAATTAAATTATATTTTACGTCCGGTGTTTTTTTTTTTTTTTTTTTTATTTAAATGGAGAACGATGTGAAAATTTTGGAAACAGAAACGAAATCAGATGAAAATAGAACAAACAACGTGAGTTATTGGAGACGTATGATGAGAGGTTATGAGAAGAGGAATGCCTCTTTGGAGAGACGTCATGCGGCTTTAGTTGAGAGGGTTCATTTTATGGAATGTGCATTACCGTCGTTATTGATGAGTGCTGCTGTTGTCAGTAATAACAGATCCTCTGATCAATCTCCAAAAGTTTCTTCTGGAAGGTACATATTTGTGCATTTATAATTATGAAAGTGGTCTAAGTCATATATCTCTTGTTTTGAGATATTTAAACAATTACATTTGAAATAACAAACATTATCTAACAATTCATTTTTTGAAAATATTGTGAAAATTACATTGAATTTATTTATTGGGTCTACAAGTAAGTTTTCAGCTTTTTCCAGCGTTTTTTCATAACATTTGAGGGTTTATTCTGAAAAAATGGTTACATATTTTTCATTCGAAATATTGTCCATCGGAAGATACAATTTTTTCCCATCTTTCTGGCAATTCGTGGATTCTGGATCAAAAAAAGTTCTCGTCTTTTGAGCTCAAGAACGTATTGAGCCAATTTTTGATTCCCTCTACTGAAGTGAAGCGCATTCCGGTAAGAGCGTTCTGCATCGACCGAAACAAGTGGTAGTCGGATGGCGTCAAATCTGGACTATAAGGCGGGTGAGACAGAATTTCCCATCCACTATTATCCAAATAGTTTTTGACCGAAGCAGCAACATGTGGCCGAGCGTTGTCGTGGTGAAAAATTACGGACTCGTGCCTGGTCTGATATTCTGGCCGTTTTTTCGCCAATGCCCGCTTCAAACGAATTAGTTGGGTTCGATACAATGGTCCTTTGATGGTTTGACCACTCGGAAGCAGTTCGTAGTATATGACACCCTTCTGATACCACCATATGCAGAGCACGACCTTATTCATGTGAATATTTTGATTTGGCTGGCTCGCCAGGTTTGTATATGGTTTTTTGCGTTTAGGATTATCATAATAGATCCACTTTTCGTCACCAGTGACAATACGATGCAGAAACGACTTTTTTTTATACCGCTGCAGCAACATTTCTTACATGCAAAATCGCCGTTCGACATCTCTCGACTTCAACTCGTACGGCACCCAATTTCCAACTTTTTAGATGAATCCCAAAGCTTTCAGGCGCAGGGAAATGGCTTGTTGTGTGACGCCCAATGATTCAGCAAGCTCTTCTTGAATTTGACACGGATCCTCATCCAGCAAAGCCTTCAATTCCTCGTCTTCAAAATTTTTCGGCTTTCCCGTGTGCTCCTTGTCTTCAACGTCAAAATTACTATTTTTGAACCGTTTAAACCATTCACGACATGTCGATTCACCAATACATTCCGTCCCGTAAGTTTCCAGAAGCAAACGATAGGCCTCAGCTGCACTATTCTTCATATTAAAAAATAGAAAACAAATGACGCTTATTTGGCACATAACTTGTCATGTTTTTGCTTCATAAAATATACGACGCCGATAGAAATGCACAAATATGATGATGCAATGTTGTTAACAGATACACAAGCTTCAAAAATGACACATGAGATGTGACATTTCTGCCTGGAATCTACTCGTGACACCATCTATTAAAAAACGCTGGAAACTTACTTGTAGACCCAATAGCTTAAAATAAGGTTATCAGTTATTTCACCTTCATTTTTTTTTATATTTTGACTTAAACAGAAGCATCAAGGGATTTTAATGAGCTTTCGTATATCAGTAATATACCTTCAACCCTTGCAATGCGACGAAAAATCAGTCCGAGTGCACCCCATTACCGGGATCAAGGGATCAGTTATTTCCCCTCCAAGCAATTTTTTAGATAAAATAATTTTTCTGATTCTAAAATGCGTCTTGGAGACGCATAAACGTCCCCATAACAGTGCACCATTAATAACAATCATTTTACAAGCTTCATGGGACAACATATGTCCCGCCGTAAATCCAAAGTATCTGAACCCCAAGACAATGTCCTGGTCGTAATTAGAACTGTAAAAAATTAAACAAATCGAAAGTAGTGCAGGAGCAACAGTATCTAAAGTCTGGGTTTCTTGAGAATGTGATAGAGCTAGAAACAATTCTTGCAGAGTGCTACGTTGCAAGAAGTGCACACTATTTTTGACATAAGAAATGAGAATTATCAACTGAGCAACAACCTTGACAGATGTCGCTTGCTTGACTAGATCAGGAACGATTGAGACGGTCTTAGAATCAGTTTGGAAGCCAAACTTGGCGTTATTGTCTGTCCTCAATGTTTTTCAGTAACTGGGACATTGTCTCAGCCGTAAAATCAAAAATTTTCCTGACTAGAACAGCATATGTCCCAACCAATGCAAAAAGGTTAAAGGTATACTACTGATCTACCAAAGCTCATGAAAATCCATTGATGCTCCAGTGTAAGGTCTCATTGTTACACCACTTTCATAATTATGGGTACATATATCCTTGATATATATCCATTGACATGTATATTACATATACATGTAGTGTCCTATAGGAAGGTTACCTGTATATCATTTAAAAACATTTATACAAAGATATATGATATATTTTCTAATTACAGATCATCTCGTAAATCGTAAATGGCATAAATTATAATATATTTAACTTATTATTAAAAAAAAAAAATACAAAAGGAAATAAAGAAAATGAGTTGGTAAATATCCACATGAATGAAGTTTTTGAACAAGTTTTCACTAAACTATTATACAATTGTGCATTATTCTCATATATTCAATGTGAACGATTAATTAGAAACTTGAACGATACTGTCAACGACAGAATATACACTCTTATCTTATAATAATAATATTAATAATTATAATAATAATAATAATAAAAAAAGAAGTAAAAAATAACGATAAATTCGCGCAAACAATATCAACTTTATTTCGTATACGGTTACATGATCAAAAAGGATTAAAACGAAACAAACAGTTCCATGTCGACCGCGTAGCACTTAAACAAAAATAAAAATAAAATAAAAATAAAAAAGGGAATAAAAGATAAAGAAGAAGAAGAAGAAAATCAAAATCAAAATAGAAGACTCGTGATAAAGTTACGTGAATAATGCAATATAGTAATGTGCATAGAGAGGTATACATAATAATTATAAAACTATATGATAAAACTGAACAATCTAAAACCACTGTGTTTAACGATATGTTAAAAAGAACGTGGCCGCTACGCTCGAATGAAAAGTGGACTAGAGACACGTTTTGTAAATTCTACAAAGTATTCAAATAATATATATATATGTATAATGTATATATATATATATATATATATATATATATATATATATATAATTCGTATACGTATATTATAATTCAAGCTGGCATACACGCACATACTTTCTTTTTTTTTTTTTTTTTAATTTATGTTTTTCTCTCTCTCTCTCTCTCTCTGGTTTCTCTCTGGTTTTCTTTGTTTTTTACAGAGACACAAAAAATAACATAAATTAATGGTTTCTCTCCTTCTTTCTTTTTCTTCGTTTAAATAATACACGTACGTATTTATTACGTATACTTATTTTACGTGTACCATTTTTTGTCGCATTCGATTGGATACAAAAATTAATATATATATATTTATATACATTTTTATTCTTCGTATTGCATGTTGTAATGACCCTAGTAGCACAAAATATTAAATACACATGTATTCAATATTTTTTTACTATTTTATGTTACTAGGGGTTTATATTATGTAAATGTATACGAAGATTATCGTTAAGATTTTCAAATTCGTTTCGATTCGTATTTTATAAAATCGTTTTACATTGAGGATTACTATTTCGGTAAATATAATTCGCGGAAATTGTTTATGTTAAAAGGCGAGGATTAAGAATGGCAAGGATCGATTTTACTTCTTTCTTTCTTTTTAAGTGATATTTATTGCAGTGGTCGCCAAACTTTTTGATCACACGGACCAGTAAATTCATCATTTAAATCTTGCTGACCACTAATAGGATTTTTTAAGTGTTAATTAAATATATTTATAAACAAAATTGTGATCTAAGAACACATAAAACGTATTTAGTTAATAAAATGAAACTATTAACACTATGACGTCCGATGGCTCCACGTTTGTGCCATGTGAAAAACTATTGGGTAAGTAACAGTGGCTCCACCTTGGTGTCATGCGAAAACTATCGCGTAAGTGTCGGTGGCTCCACGTTGTTGCCATGCAAAAATTATCGGGTGTGCCGGTGGCTCCACGTTGTTGCCATTCGGAAATTATCGCGTAAGTGCTGGTGGTTCCACGTTGGTGCCATGCGAAAACTATTGGGTAAGTGTCGGTGGCTCCACGTTGGTGCCATGCGGAAATTATCGCGTAAGTGTCGGTAGCTCTACGTTGGTGCCATGCAAAAATTATCGCGCAAGAGCCGATGGCTTTATTGTGATATTCAAAACTGTAGAACGAAAGTTAACACTTTAATGGCCGCACTTCGGCGTTTATTAATTAAATAATAATTAATTAATTAAAATGAAATTAAACCACCGGCGATAAGCGAAATTATGTAAGTCAGTTCCACCGGCGCGATACGAACAAATTTAGATTAGTGTTAACATACCCTTCAAAAAGATGGATTTCAGTAAAAAAAAGGTATACAGGCAATGCCTGTAAATCTAGTGTTAAAACATAACATGACTTAATCACTAGTGATCCGTGGACCATCACTTTGGCGACCTCTGCTTATTGTATATCAAAAAATATTTATCTTTCGATCAAATGCAGATCAAAGTTCATTCAACCTAATATTTGATTTTGTTTATAATAATCAGATTATATTCATTTTGGCACTGACAGAAGGGTCCTTTGATTTTCTTCCTGTTGGTAGTTGGTTAACTATAACAATGTGTAGATTGTTTGTCGGTTTTGTTAGTTAAAGAGACTTATATAAGCGCGCATGATATTTTGTTTTTTTTTTCTATTTACTTTCGATGGTACACAACGAGATGACGAGATGACTCCATTGTTCTTTTCCCTCAGAAACAAATTCTGGTCGATGCTTAGCCGGTGTCAAGCAACGCCAGCTATTTTGTCCTGCAACAATAAAACATTTTCATTATTATTTTTCTACAATTGATCGTTTATTGTACAGGCTGATTCACCAGTTCTTACCACAATAACAAAGTTGATCAATAATTCTCTAAAATGACTTAACCTAACAAATCTTGGTTGTCCGGAAAGTTCGTGCCGATTTTCGGTAGATGACATAACGTTTTTTTACTGAAAAATCTGAGAAGTTCTTGAAGGACGAGAATTTTGGATAGGTGGTTTGAGAAAGATTGCGGAACAGAATGGCACTTATATATAATTTAATAAATGTATACCAAAAGAAAAATTTAAATGAGTTGCGTTTTAATCTTTCATTAAAATCGGTACGAACTTTCTGGACAATACTAATGTCATATTGTATTAGGTCATTAAGTATGAAATGTCTGATTTGAGACCGAAAGTTCGGTTTATTATATCTCGAGCAATAAATAATATAATTAATCAAAATATACACCTAAACTATCAATACAACGTTGCCATTTTAACGATAGCTTATTAATACCGCTAGCGAAAAAATCTGGAGACCAGCAGAGTCATTTTCAACCGCATGTTGGGAATGAAATATTTTTCCTTGCAAAATATTGTCCAAAGCTCGGAAAAAATGGTAATCGATTAGCGTGAGATCTGGTGAGTACGGTGGGTGACAAAGTGTTTCCAGGTCCAGTTCCTGTAGTTTAAGTAACGTCGATCTTGCAACGTGTGGTCGAGCGTTGTTCTGCAGGAGGATTGGTCTGTCCCTGTTGACCAATATCGGCTACTTAATTTGCAGCTGCCTCATCATTTCTTCTAACTGTTCACAGTAGAGGTCCGCCGTTAAGATTGCCCAGGTCTCATAAAACTATAGTGTATAACACCTGCGCTGGACCACCAAACAGACACCATTAGTTTTTTTTTGGTGTATACTCGGCTTTGGGGTGTGTTTTGGCGCTTCATCTTTGTCCAACCATTGTGCCGACGCTTGCGATTATCAAAAAGTATCCACTTTTCATCGCACGTGACTATCTGGTGCAAAAATGGATCGCCTTTTAGTGTTGATACCAAAGAACAGCAAACCTCGAAGCGGTTCCGTTGCTGAAGCTCGCTCAACTCATGCGGAACCCACCTATCCAGCTTCTTTACTTTTCCGATTGCTCTCAGATGACTTAATATTGTTGGGATGGTAATTTCAAACCTTGCTGCTAGTCCACGCGTCGTTTTAGATGGATATGCTTTCACTACAGCTTTCAGTTGGTTGTCATCCACCTTGCTCTTAGGCCACCCGCGTGGTTCGTTTTGAAGATCAAAATCTCCAGATCGGAATTTTTCGAACCATCAACATACTGTACGTTCGTTAGCCACATCTTTGCCAAACACTTCGTTAACATTTCGGCTTACCTGCGCTGCATTAGTTCCATGACGAAACTCATATTCGAAAATAACTCGCAAGAGTGCATTTGTAAGCAAGATGGCGTACCTTCTTAATGCAAAAAAAAATAAAGGACGATCGAAGTAAAATATTGGAGACATCTGGTATCAAACTTGAGGCTTTAGGTAATCAGACATTTCATACTTAATGATCTAATAGTTCTGAATTTTTCATGCAACTATTTCCTGAATCACTTTTCTGCTACTATCATACTTTCGAAGCTATTTAGGTGAGTCATGAACTGGTGAATCATCCTATATAATTGAATTTACTATTTCAACGAATTGTTTTTTTTTTTTTTTTATTAACATCGTATAATAAAAAAATTGTTTACCTTGCTAATGCATTGAGAGATCAACGGTGAAGTTTATCGATCATATCGTGGTACTTGTAATGCTGTTGAGTATAAACGCGCATACGAATAGTCTCTTCTACACCGACAAGAAACGAAAGGATTTTCACCTCCAGCGAAAGTAGATCACCTGTCACAAAAGATATATGGTAAAGTAGTAGTAGTAGTAAGTAGTACCTTATCCTTAATACTTTTTTTTTTTTTTTTACTTTGGATGATAATATATTCTTCGTGACAAGTGAAAATATGCCGTACGAATGTTTTCAACTTTGTGTAAGTTGAGACTCGCGTATCGATTGCAAAAGTTGATTATAAAACGAGCAACATGTTGAATATTATTACACGATAACATATAGATATATATTTAGCAAAAGTTATTATAATCTAGAATACGTATACAGTTAATAGGATCACATTTTTTTACTTTTTATTGCATTTATCTAATAATTAGGTTAGATTGTAACTTTGTTCCTTTTGCAGAAAAAGAAAATATTTTTTGTACTTTTTGGATCGTTGCATTCCTGCAAACTCTCAAATTGATCTATGACAAAGAGCTTTTTTTCGTTAAACAATGCAAAATTAATTCCTATCTGTTTAAAAGGCAAAAGTTTTTTTGATTTCATGCACTTTGGAGGTCGCCATAACTGCAGCAGTGAGGGGACTTGGAAGATTGCGAATAACTCGCTTAATTTTCAATATTTTGATCCAAAAATTTAGTCATGTGTTCATTAAATATGCACGAATATCTCCTTAAAAAATGCAAACATTCCATGCAGTAGTTTTCTATAAAAAAAAATTCCGAAAATCACCTTCTTTCAAACGGTCATACTAGTGGTGCCCTCTAAGGAACAAAATTATAATCCTGTATAATTATTAGATATACTTTGAATGCAAATACAATTCTTCGTATAGAATACGAATAACAAAGTTTACAACAAATCATATGACTTTTGTTACAAATTAAATGTTTTGTTTTATTATACAATTAACACGAAGATCTGTAAAAAGAAATGTAATAATAGTAATAATAATAATAATACTAATAATAGAAAAGAAGCATAATTAGAGAGATTAGCCTTGTTGTAAAGAGATAACACGAAAGATGATAGAAGAGAAAAGAAGCGACGTATTTTTTTACCACCACCATAAAACCACTGAACGACCTACGAGGAAGATCGTCGTTCAATATGCTATTATTGCTATTAGAAAAGTATTGAGAAACAAATAAATAGTGACAGTTATATGCTAGACTATATTATAGATGTATACCCCAGTAATCGACGAGCGCTTATAATATTTAATATACGTCCTATTATATTAATCAACGATTAAAATTGAGATGGGAAAGTAAAACGAAGCGACAGAACCAGTCGAGCGAAGTGGAAGAAAGTGTAATAGCGTATGCATAATAAGTGTGTATATATATATATATATATAAATAACTAGGAAAAATCTAGAAGGAATGTCTCTTATGTCAGCGTTATTTTGCACACTACGGTACTCTAACGCAACAATTACGAAGAAGAAGAAAAAATTACGAAAAGAAACGGATTGACGAAAACTGACCTTTGGCCAGTTTCGAGAGTCCTCAGTTGCTGCATTTAATTTGATTCAAGGAGAACTCTTCTAAACTGTGTGTATGTGTTTGTCTCTCGTCTTCCCATGCTTCTCTTCGAGTCGAATATCGAATATCATTCCTCAAATCCTGGATATCATTTTTGTCTAGAAGCTCGACACAATTTCGTTTTATGGCAGAAGATTCATTTTTCCTCGACTCTTTTGTCTCATGGTTTTTTCCCCTTCTTTTTTTTTTATTTTTTATTTTTTTGTCTTCTTTCGACGATCGTCGATCATTATCGTTTATAACCATAAGGTAGATATTTTGTCCCCCTTTAAATCGATCGATTTTGTTCTATCGTGAATATATATGACATATTTTTGTCCCGTTTATGCGTGGACTGTTTTTTTTTTTTTTTCCTTTGAAAAACAATCAAACCACAGAGAAAAGGAAGAGTTCGGTGAGATTACATTCTAATTATTTTTTATAAAGAAACAAAAAAGGAGTAAGGAAAAGAAGAAGAAGAAGAAGAAGAAGAATAAGAAGAAGAAGAAAAATAAAAAATCCTTCCACTCGCGTATTATTCCGCGATTTTGTTGCTAATTATCGAAAAATCAACACTATAATAACTAATTTGATTATTTCTAAACACAAATCTCCTGATACAAAATCAATCGATGATGCCTTCGCTCGTAATATTCGTCAGGGCGTTTAACCCACTCGGAGGTTAACCTAACATTTCCCTTAGACGTTCTCGTTGACGAATAATCATCTTGTCTCTCTCTCCTTTTAGTTTTATTCTGCCTTTCTCTAACCTTCTTTTTGGATTCCAATTCGTCGTTTAAATGAACGACCGAATTTATCGGCTCGTCGTTGTTCTCCTCCAAATTCCCCGCGGCAACTTCCGTGATGCTTCTTCTTCTTCTTCTTCTTTTTCTTCTTTCTACGTGCTCATCGTTCTCATTTTTCTCAGATGCATCAACCTCGTCAATCTCGTCAACGTCATTTTCATCTTCTTTGGCCTCCCGCGCTACTTCCTCGACCATTTCCTCCGTACAATTTTGAACAACTTCCACCTGAAAATTCGAAAGGATTGTTTTGCATGAAACAGTTTCAATTAAATACGACAATGTATATTATGGCCACGTGTACCACCAATTTTTATTGATCTGGTATTAAAGATTTGCATTACTAAATGAGAAAGGTTTTGTTGATTACGTTATTGATTAAAAATACAAATTTGTTAAAAATTTATTCCTTTGATTTTAAGGTTAGAAAAGCAACATTACTTTCCGGTCCACCTAATATTTTCGCGTTATTAATTAATGACACTTTATTGTCCCCTAACATAGCAATATCGTCCACGTATGTCAACCAGTTGCATTGTCCCGTTCAACTGCAGACCCATTTTTACTTTATAAGGAAGTATAATGATCTGAAAAGTTATTATGTCATACCATAACACGACGTGTTTCCGGTGCGATCCATTCCTGAGGTTGTTCCGTTCTTTTGTTAATCTCACGCATTCGGCAACATGAACAACAATCTTCAATTGATTCGATAACAGTCGTTTGAACTTCTTTCGAACGATTCAATATGTCCTCCATTATTTCGAACGTTACGTTTTCACCTTTTGTCTTTCGTTGAACTTCTTGGTAATTTTGAAAAACTTGACAGTCGCATTGTTTATCATTTTCCATTTTGTCGTATTCATTGTCATCACGAATAATCCTTCTATCGTTACTTCTACTTCTGCTTCTATTCTCAATGAGTTCCTCAACGTTATGTAATTTATTCTCAAGCCAATAAACCCTCTCGGTTAACCTGTAATTTTCATCAAGCAATTCTTCTTCCCTTTGCTTCGTCACTCGTCTCTCCTCCGTTTGCCTTTCTTCAGCCTCTTCGTAAGCCTCTAATCTATCTTCCAAATCTCTTATACGATCTTGATAGGAGGACAATTGAACGATCGAATCAACGTCCGTGTCAAGTGCCGGACAGGCTTTAGATGTATCGATCGAACATATCGTCGTAGCTGTGTTTGTTACTTTAGCTGCACGTTCTTGAATCCGTGCACGAAGTTCTTGAAGACGTTGAACCTCTTGAAGAAGTTCACCGGAAGGTATCTCCGTTTGGGTTCCTTTACTCGCTAGTTCGACTTCTAAGCCCTCTTCATCCTCCTCTTCGAATATACCACTTTCTTGAAGAGACAATGGTGCTTTTCGTGGTACAGGAGAAATCGTACGTGTCGTCGTTGTAGTAGTAGTGTAATTATTATTGTTTGTATATGGAATCACTGTAGCCACTGCACGATTTCTTTGCTTGCTTATTACTTGATCCTGCAATCAATCGTATATATTGTGTGTTGTGTGTGTGTATGTGTGTGTACGTGTACAAAGTGTAAATATTATAAAAGATTATAAATATTAATCGTTACATTAATACTTTAACCTCTTAGGCACTGCTGAATGTTAAAATGGCTGTTCTGTACGCGAGTACATTGAAATCAAGTATTTAATAATTTAATTATAATTTTTTAGAAATGATACACATATACTTTAACTTAGACAATTTATTTTATTAATTAATAATAAAATTAGGTATAATATATTTTAACACGTTGAGAGCCACGCGAATTCTTAGGGAAATTCCCGTCAGGCCATGGGCGTTATTTTGTTTTGAAAAATAGTTAAACGTGTCAGTCACCTATGACGGACGCGGCGCTCAACGTGTTAAAAGATGTTATCTGCGAAAGCCATTATAGTGGCAAGTCGTATTGGAAGAAAGATGATATTCGCGAGTCACTATAAAAGAGCATCATATGGGAAAAAAGATGGCATTCGTGAAAGTCACTATAATGGCGCGTCGTATTGGAATGGCATTCGCGAAAGCCACTATAGTGGCAAATCGTATTGGAAGAAAGATGATATTCGCGAAAGTTACTATAGCGGAGCGTGGTACTGTAAAATGGCATTCATGAAAGCCACTATGGTTGCACATCGTATTGGAAGATGGCATCCGCTAGAGTCACTATAGTGGCTCGTCGTATTGAAAAAAAATGGCATCTGCGAAAGACACTATAGTGACGCGTCGTACTGTAAAATGGCATCCGTGAAAGCCGCTATAGTGACGCGTCGTACTGGAATATAGCATTCGCGAAAGCCACTATAGTTGCGTGTCATATTGGAAGAAAGATGGCATCCGTGAAAGCCACTATAGTGACGCGTCGTACTGGAATATAGCATTCGCGAAAGCCACTATAGTTGCGTGTCATATTGGAAGAAAGATGGCAACCGTGAAAGCCATTATAGTGACGCGTCGTATAGGAATATGGCATTCGTGAAAGCCATTATAGTGACGCGTCGTATTGGAATATGGCATTCACGAAAGCCATTATAGTTACGCGTTGTATTGGAATATGGCATTCACGAAAGCCACTATAGTTGCACGTCGTATTGGAAGATGGTATCCGCGAAAGCCACTATAATGGCGCGTAGTGCTTAAAAGGTTATAATAGCAGCATGTCTACGAAGTTAAATTTTCTTTTTTTTTTTGTAATTTTACTAAAACTTTACAAATTTTTCTTTTGTTTCTATCTCAGGAACAAAAAGGGAGACTTTCTGTTTTATTTTTACCTTGCTCGGATGTAATAGTTCCGGCGAGACAATGCCGCTATCAGCCGCGTGATCAGGATTCTCTTTACGAGTGGTTGATTCTTCCAGTTCGAGAAGTCTGAATTCTAAAAGTTCGTTTTGTTCTCTCAACTCGGACAATTCCACAAGGAGATTAGCTTCACGTTCTTCTGTTGCTCGCAACTTCTCGTTCAGTTCTTCCAATTGTTTATTACGATTGCTACATCTTGTCTATTGATTACAAAATAATAAAAAAAAAAAAAGAAAAAACAAACGAACATTCTTATTGATATATATATATATATAAAAAAAGGAATTTACTGATTAAAAAGAAACAAAAAATCTTCACCTCTTGCAAAAGAGCTTTTTCAAGATCGAGAACTTCGGTCTTAGCACGAGACAATTCTTGACGTTCATCTAATAATTTTGATTGGAGTTCCTCGATTTCTATGAGAACAGCTTCGTAGGCTTCTCGGGTGACACCTGACCCCTGCCATTGTCCACAACCACCTGGCTGAGGAGAAAGGGATGATGGTGCACTAGAAAGGGCACTGTCACCTTCCTCGTGATCCTCTTCATCGTCGACCTCGGCCACTGGCTCGAGCTCCAACCATTGCCTATAGAATTCCTCTTTCCTTTTCTTGTTCGACAGCTGCTCGAGCTTTCGTTCTTTTTCCTTTCCCATGCACGAAGGACAGACACCGTTATTGTTACGTACAAGAGAATAGACACACAATGATGATTATATAAACGAGAGAGGGAGAGAGAGAGAGAGAGAGAGAGAGGAAGAGAGAGCTAGCTAACTAACGATAGTATTCATAAATTTATGAAATTTCATTACCTTGACCGTCTGTCTAAGTATCTCGATGACTTCTTGTTGTTCGAGTGCAAGCTCACGGAGGCGCTCGACCTCGATTTCTTCTATGGCTCTGTCGCAACCAACTTCGCGAATGTACGTACCCAACTGTAATTTGTTCATACAAAAACGTTAACAATTGGTTAGATGAGAAATTCATACGACCAATATTTCTTTCCAATTTATAATATAATTCATTAGTTGCAAATGTTACAAATTATCACCGATATGTACAATCGTATGAATAAATTTATTATAAATTAATTAGATTACTGTGGTACTCCGTTTTCAAAGTGCCCACCACTGTGTGTCGCAGAAATCGATCAATCACGAGTATATTCGTCAAACATAGAATAAGTGTCTCACTGGGGTGTCTCATACAAATCTTTTCGCGATTTTTCAAGCATTTGCGATAACCTTAGTCTCTTGGTTCTTTTAGTATACAGTAGATGGCGCTGCATTATAATTTTATAAATCTTAACTTTTTAAGGTTACATGTTTCTTTTTTTATTTGCTTTTAAAAATGATCGAATTTTAGTTAAACAAATGCATTATTATTTTTGTTGTCAAAAATTGTAAAAATTGCAAATAAAAGTAATGTGTGCGGAAGTAGTAGTGTTTTTTCTCATTTTGTAGGTTATAAAATCAAAAATATCGATTTTTGAATAGAACCCAAATAATTATGTTACACATATGTAAAATAATAAAAGAAATTGTTTGAAATACAACGCTAATTTATTTATTACTTTTAATTTTTAGAAATTAGTGTGTATCATTATTTTGTTTTTATTAACAATTGTTATATTAACTATATAAATTATGTATTATAAAAATAGGTTATAAAATCAAGAAATACGTGGCCATAATTATGAAAGTGGTCTAAGTAAAAATTAAAAAAAAAAAATGAGTTTATCAATTATTACGTACCACATTATTTTAAACTAAATAAATTCAATGTAATTTTCACAATATTGTCAAAAATAAATCGTCAGATAATGTTTGTTATTTCAATATTATATAGAATTCATATAGTGTTCAAATATAAATCTTTAAATATCTCGAAACAAGAGATACATGACTTATAGACCCATTTTCATAATTATGGGCACATATCTACTTTTGGATTGAATGTATTAGGTTGGTGCATATGAAATGTCGGATTCTTTTTACGTGCAAACGTTTCCCTTCCTGTTTTCGTTATGCTTTGGTTTTTGGCATAACCTCGTTTATAGTCGTACTGTCCATCTCCAGAGTCACATTTTAACAAAGGAGATTTTCTAAAAAGTGATCCCTTTTGTTATTTGTTTTGAATTTTGTACCGATATGAATTCCACCGAAATTCGTGTCATTTTCTTGTATGAGTATAAACTTAGTAATAATGCTGCAAAAACTGCACGCAACATAAACCAGGCGTTGTGAGAGAATACTAATAACGATCGAAAAGTGCAGCGTTGGTTTGAAAAATTTCGGTCTGGTGATTTTTCCCTACAAAACGAACCGCGAGGAAGACCCAAAACGACCGTGAAAAATGATAATCTGAAGGCATTGGTGGAAGCGAATCCAACTATATCCACGAGGGAACTTGCTACTAGGATGGAAGTTAACCATACAACGATATTGCGACATTTTTCTGAAATTGGCAAGGTGTAAATCCGACATTTCATATGCACCAACCTAGTTAATTATGTTACACTAATGTAAAATAATAAAAGAAAAAGTTTGCAATATTACACTAATTTATTTCTAATTGAAATTCTCCAAAATTTTTGTGTATTTTTATTTTGTTTTATTAACAAAAGATATAAACTATATTACATTATATCATGTTTTTTAGTTATAATTGTTTGTCCGCGATAAACATCGAAACTACTTAACCGATCTAAATAAAAATTGATTTATTTTATTTGATTTTCTCTAACTTAAAAGATAGAGCAGGTTATTTAGTGATTTATAATATTTTTATTGTCAATTTAGGGATATATTATTTCTATTATTTATCTTAGTCCTTTGGTTATGTAAATATACGATAGATGACGCTGCATTATAATTTTATAAATTTTAATTTGTTAATCTTACAAGTTTCTTTTTCTTATATTCTTTTTAAAAGCAAATCGAATTTTTAAAAATTAATATTTTGTACATAAATAAAGAAATATTAATAATAAAAAATTGGCTATTTTATCAAATAAACCTATCTTTTTGATGTAATATTTTAATGTGTTTTGACGAACTTAAATTAATAAATTGATCAATTTTCAAATATAATGGCTTATAAAAGGTTTCACCATCCGATACCAACACTAATGTTTATTGAAATCTATTTTGAAAGTGTGACCGTCAAAATTCTTGGATTGAGAAATATAAACAAATTCGTTATGCGAAGTAATACACTGTTTTTCAGTCAGTACATGCGATGACGTATGAGTTCAATTCAAATTCTTCATATTTTTAATTTGTTTATTTTATCTCAAAATATTCTAAACATTTTGAAATGTAAGAATATTCCTCTCGTTTTTCATATTTAAATAGGTCATTACTTTATGGTCATTACTTTATACGTATGTCGAATTTACTCGTCATGAGACAAAATCTTGCTTATTTCTTCATGACGAGTATACTTGTCGAACTCAATTCAACTGGTTAAAAAGAAAAAAATAAAGAAAAAGAACAAGAAAAAAAAAAGATCAAAGAGGAAACACGTATAAATGTTAGAAATCGTCTAGTTACATAAAAGCATGCAATTATAATTATGATTATGTCGTAGTGTAATGTAATTATCGAGCAATCAAATAACACACGACTTACGGTATGATGATCCTCCACAAGGAATTTCTTCTCTCCGCGAGATGTCGACCGAATCGGTCCGTTTTTCTCGCTGTCCTGTAACTTCCGCATCTGCAATAAAAACCGAAAAATAGTTATTATTAAATTCTGTCTACCGTGTATTTACGTAGAAGCAAAATAAACGAATCTCTCTTCCTAGAGCGAATTAATGGGAAAACAAAATAAGAAAAGATAGTCGATAACTAGAGCACGTCGTTGTTGAGAATAAAAAACTGAATTCATTTAATAATACTACCAATGGGAAAGAAACTAACGATAAAACTAAACAAATTTTTCATATATTTATTAACATTTGGTTGTTTTAAATTAAATAAGGGTTTAGTATTGTTTTTTATTTTTCATAATAAATCACTTTAATTATATCGTTTTTATTATAATTCAGTCATTATTAAACTAATTAATAAATTTGAGTATTAATATTATTTTATAATATTTGGTCTACTGACAAATTTTGTCCGTTCTAACAAATATCCCTAGTAGTACAAAATATTAAATACATGTGTATTTAATATTAAAAGTATTTTAATATTAAAAAAGACATTGAATCTTTTTTATTAATCCTCAGGGATTAGTTCAATGTTTCGTCACTAGGGGTAAGGCCCCATTTCTTAAAATGGAATATACAAATTGCATTCATGTTGGTAACAGTTCACAAGTAATTAAATTAATTAATTGTTCAAATTAGGAATAATTTATTATTTTATTTTATTTTTTAAATGGACAGAATTTTTCGTTAGATCTAATTTATAATCATATTTATTTATTTTATATATTTTATTATATATCTTAATATATATAATATATAATATATATTTTTAATTATATTTCATTATATAATATTTATATATATATATATTAAAAAATATATAATAATAAAAAAATAAAATATATAATCTAATAAATAAGTCTAATCTATAAGTAATAGATTAAATAATCTATAAGTATAGATTCACATTAATATCAATATCAATCGGTGAAGTAGGTTACTTTCCAAAAAACAATATGGATTATCATTTAATTATACGTAATAATATAAGTAATGCATATTCTATTAGATTGGTTCATAAGTATGTTCCATTCTTTTCTAATTAAAAGTACGAAAATACAGTTCAAACCGTACGAATTTATTGGATAACCGGATACAACGTATTATATACAATATTATGAATTAAATGTAAATATGTCTTCATAGCTCAGATGGTAGAGCACTCGCTCGGCAAGCGGAAGGTCCTGGGTTCGAGTCCCAGTCTAGACAACCGAAGCCCGAATTATGCAATAGTTTTATCCGAATGTACATGGTATGCTGTATTAATAAGAAGTTCTTCCTACTTCCTCTTCTATATACCATCATCTTTGAAAAAATTCTGACACACTTGCAAAAGAACTTAAATGCGAGTTGTGCGTATTTCAGAGATTTCCAGGAAGTTTGTTAGTGACACTATTAATAGATATGCCACTTTACATTCTGATAAAATAGTTGAATAATTTGGTCCAAAAGTTGTTCTTAGGTAGCTCAAGATGGACAGAGCATTCGCCCGAAAATAAAGCGAGTGGTGTGGAAGACTCTTTTTTTTTTGTGAGATTACGTTTTTCTAACCGAATGATTTCATAAATTGTATGCTTGAATTAAATAAATAAATATATGCTAATAAATAAAAAGAATAATTTTTGTGAAAAAATTAAATAGTCATTCGATTAAAACTTAATTCAATATTATTACAGTTAAATGAATATTTTTCGTTTGACGATTATACACATCATCGTGTTGATTCGACAAAATATTTTGGGTACACAGTTTTCAATGAAAACAACGCATACTAATTGGTTAGAAGAATTTTATGTAGCATGCATTTTAAAGAATAAATATTTAATATATCTAATGACACTCTGAAAAATATTCAAACTAACCACATTTCTTCATAATTCGATTATTTATAAAGCAATCCCTTGAAATGTTGTTTTTAACAATAAGTCATTTATCAATCTTTTTAGACATATATTATTTATTTTACATATTTATTAAATTTCTCTAATAAGAAAAATTATGTTAAATAAATATAAGGTATTGCAAAATTTGAAAGTACTAAAAACGAATTCTGGTAGCGTTTTATTAAATAGAATTGGAAATTTGATATTCAGTAATAGCACTGTAAATAAAAATCTTTATAACGTATTTAAAAGAAATTGAATTGGAAGAATCGTTAATATGAGTATTTGTAATAGTTTGAAGTTTCAGAAAGACAACAAGCAACCCAAACACAATTACATTTGCAAGACTTTTTTTTTAAATAGTTCTATTCAATAGACTGTATTACAATTATTTATTCCTAGTCATACTCATCGCACTTTAATACTGTTTACTAATTATTGTATGATTTAAATAGGAAATGTGAAAGATTATTTTTCTCTCCACTACTAAATGAAAAATGAAATACCAAAAAATTGGAGAAAATCTAACAATAGAATATTTGTTAATTTTATTGAAAAATTTTGTTTTGTGAGGAATGAACCGTATCAAATTTTCTATAAGACATCAATGAATGAGAATGAAAATTTGAAAATTCTGGATTTATTACCACATCGTGGTAGACCAAGAAAGTTCAAAAATACTGCATTAAAATCACTATATAAAAATATTAGACAAATTACAACAGCAAAATTGAAGAACACATTGGACCTACTACGATTTATACGATATAATAATTTCATATTCTTTTTATGGATAGATAATTTAACTATAAAATAGCGCTTCAAACGGCAATTAAAATTAAGGAAACAAATTATCTATTAGATTCACATTAATATCAATATTAATCGGTGATGCAGGTTACTTAAAAAAAAAATATGAATTACCATTTAATTATACGTAATAAAATAAGTAATGCATATTCTATTAGATTGGTTCATAAGTATGTTCTATTCTTTCTAATTAAAAGTACGAAAATACAGTTCAAACCGTACGAATTTATTGGATAATCGGATACAACGTATTATATACAATATTATGAATTAAATGTAAATATGTCTTCATAGCTCAGATGGTAGAGCGCTCGTTCGGCAAGCGGAAGGTCCTGGGTTCGAGTCCCAGTCTAGACAACCGAAGCCCGAATTATGCAATAGTTTTATCTTCAGTCTGCCTATGCTTTATTGATAAGAAGTTCTTCCTACTTCCTCTTTGTAACCATCATCTTTGAAAAATTTTGACACACTTGTAAAAAACAATCAATGCAAGTTGTGTGAATTTCAGAGATATTTCCAGGAAGTTTGTTAGTAACAGTATCAATATAGCAATGCAGACTGCGATAAAATAGTTGAATAATTTGGTCCAAAAGTTGTTCTTAGGGTAGCTCAGATGGACAGAGCATTCGCCCGAAAATAAAGCGAGTGGTTTGATGAAGACTCATTTTTTTTTCGAGATTACATTTTTTCCAACCAATTGATCTCATAAATGGTATGATTAAATTAAATAAATAAAAATATGCTAATAATTCGATTAAAACTAAATTCAATATTATTACAATTAACAAATATTTTCCAGTAGACCTAATATTATTTTTCGAGACACGTAGGTAGAGAAAAAAAAGTAATTTATGTAAATGATTGTCGTTCGAGAAGAAATGTACAGAAAGTGTGTTTCAGTCTCCTACTTTCTCGCTTGCGTATTAGTAAGTAGCAATTGCCATGTTTTAACATGCCTTTCAAGCAAAAAAAAAAAAAACAAGAAAAAAAAAAGTAAAGAAAGAATCTGTGTACTGTAAAAGAGAAAGAAAATGTTTCTTTTTTTTTTTTTTCGCCAACGAATTATTTCCGTCATCCTTTCGTTGTCGTTTTCAAAGTGCTACAACCAAATGTCTCATGAAACCTGACAAGAAAGATATTTCTGTAGAAGAAGAAACAAAAAAAAAAATAAAAGAAGAATAAAAAAAAAGAAGAAGAAGAAGAAGAAGAAGGAAGTAACACAGTGAGAAAGAGAAAGTGAGAAAAAAGATAAGAACACACACGGTCATTGTCAGAATAATATGACGATGAAAGGGGAGAGTCGATAGATCGCATTCGACCGTATGGGGAAAGTGCGGATGAGAGAGTTACGAAACGAAAAACGGATCCGGTCATCGAGTTGCGTTACGTTTTCATTATTACTTCTTTCCCTCAGGTTATCAATCTTGATTCAACTTGTTATATCTTTTGATGAGATCAAAAAAAAAAAACAAAAAAAAACAATCACGTAACGAAGAATCTTCATTATTTTTTGATTCAATTTTTTCATTAGGTTTTACATTTATATCCGTAAAAGATAATGTTAATTAATAATAATTCAATGTAATAATAATAATAATAATATAATAATAATAATAATAATAATAATAATAATAATAATAATAATAATAATAATAATAATAATAATAATAATAATAATAATAATAATAATATTATATATATATATAATCATAATCATGTCATATATATAATCACAATCAATCATCATAACATATATATATATATATATATATATATATATATATATATATATAATATATATGTATATAATAATCAATAATAATAATAATAATTCCATTTTTCATTAGGTTTTACATTTATATCCGTAAAAGATAATAAAGATAATGTTAATATATTAGTTGGATCAGAAAGTAATGCCGCTTTCTAACCTTAAATTTTATAAATTTTTTTCTAAACAAAATTTATTATAAACTTGACAGAACGAAAATTGTTGTATTTAAGGTTAGAAAAATTAAGGTCTTTTTTTCCTAACCTTAATTTTGTTTAGACAAAAATTTATAGAATTTATGGTTAGACGAATTTAGGTTATTTTTTTTTCCTAACCTTAATTTGGTTTAGAAAAATATTTATAGAATTTAAAAAAAAAAAATCTTTTATTAGAAAAAAAAACCTAAATTCTTCTAACCTTAAATTCTCAAATTTTTTTTCTGACAAGTTTTTACTTTTAATCAATAATATAATCATCACTCCTCGTTATCAACAATCTTTTTTTTATTTATTATGCAAAATTTTGAATACTAAATTGATAAAAATCAATTGATTTTTGATAAAAATATAAAAAATTGGATATTTGTAGAAACGACACTATTTTCCGGTTCTCCTAATATTAACCTGTAAACCAGGGAATTACCTTTTTAGTTATGCAGCTTTTTTTATTATTTATTTATTAGAATAGGAGAGATGATATATCGAATATATCGAATTAATATCGATCAACTTCATCCTGTTAAATCGTTTTTTCGTGTCGCCATTTTTTTTCCTTAACGCGCCAAAAGAAGTTTAACTTAACCTGTTAATCGGAGAGTTCCCTTTTTAATTACGTAACACTTTTTATTATTTATTTATTATTTATTATGTATTATTATTTATGTTTGAAATAAATGAAAAGACTATGAAATGTATGCTTTTCTGTTTATTTATATTTAAAGTACAAAAGAGGTTGTACCTTTAGCTTTAAAACAATACGTTTGACGTATTTATACGTCCTACCCAGTTAACAGGTTAAGGGGGGCACCACTAATGTAAAATTTTGAAAAAATTCTGAAATTGACCTTCAGTTTTTCGATCGAATAAAAAATGTAATTTTGGCAGGGCCCAAAAATCATCAAATTTTCGCGCGAAATTTGAAACGTTTCTTTTAAAACTCCGCCATTTTGTTAAATTTCAATTTTTCGTTTCGACCGAGGTTCATGGTACGAGAAATTCCTTCTAGTTTAATAAACTTTTTGATTTTTTTGATTTTATGCACTGTGAAGTTGCCGCTATAACTGCAGCAGTGGGGGGATTTAGAAGATTGCGAATAACTCGCTTAATTTTTAATATTTTGGTCCCAAAATTTGATCATATATTTACAACATATCGACGAATATTTCCTTAAAAAATGAAAACATTCAATGCACGAATTTTTTCTAAAAAAAAATTCTGAAAAATAACCTTTTTTTAAGCAGTAACACTAGTTATGCCTCTTAAAGAAAGATTTTTGAAAAAAACAATAATTTCTAATAGTTGAAATGTTAATAAAAAATTGGATAAGAGATAAACGATCGATAAACCGGCACCGATCGATTCCCGACCCCTCCCCACCTCTCCACGGTTTCGATTAGCGAAAGTGATCGAGTACGCTTGCCAGATGTTGCCTTTACATTTAAGTAGGTGTATGTATATGTGTACTTGCTTTTACTAATACTTGTTTACATTAGTCGGATATCTAACTTCGATGATGATCGATCATAGATACTATATGCGAGTTTTAAAATAAATAAATATAGAAAGAAAAAAAAAAACAGAAAAAATCTTCTTTTAACAATCTTTCCGATGATTTAGCGTTAACTCTTGGGAAATCAACTTTCGACTCGTCAAGAAGAAATTATTGAAAAAGCAGAAATCTTCGGTGACACTCTTCCGTGATCGTTTTGCAAAGAAATAAAAGAGGAAACGAATGCTTTTACTTTTACCGGAAATTTTAATCTTTATGTGACAATAAAAGTAAACTTAGGTTAATAAAAAACATATGTGTATGTAAAAATGACGATAAATATTTGATTATATTTATTGAAAAGAATGAAACCCGTTTACGTGATGCTTAAAAGAGAAATTTACGTATCATCGATTATAATAATTGTACAATTTTAAAGAAGAATTCTTTTCAGGTATTGAACTTTGACCTTGTAATCAATAGGTTTCTTTTTCTTCTTTCATTTTTTATTTTTTATTTTATTTACTGCTTTCTCCATAATAAAACGAACCCTAGACAATAACCCACATAATAAATCTTACTATAAAGATAATTTATATTTATAATATGACGTTTCGTTATTTATATCTAATAATCTTTACGTGATAATATAAAAAGGAATATATATCAAATGTAGATAATTAAGTAAGTATAATCTTAATATATATATAAATTACGTGTCACGTTGTTTGTCCGCAATGGACTCCTAAACTATTAAACCGATTTTAATCAAATTTTACTCACTGTGTGCAGTTTCATCCAATTTGAAAGATAGGATAGTTTATATCTCAATTTATAATCGCAATATTATTTTATTGCGAATTATTTGCTTATTAACAAAGAGTCATGATTATCTCTGTTAGTTCGATAAGATTCTAACAGATGGCGGTATAAGATAATTCGTTGACTTAAAGACGTGTGTATTGGACTGATTGTGAGCCACAGTAACGCGTGACGGGGCACCCCTAGTAATATATAAGTATAATAATATATCAAATGTAGATAAGTATTATTTAACTGTTACTCGTATGTTACAAAGAATAAGAAATAAATTGGATAGATGGATAATTAACAGTAATTAATGATCAATTCTATTGTTCGTCAATCATTAACAAAGATGATGTGTATACATGAATACTATTCAATCATGCGATTGTTATATTACAGAAAGAGATCTAGAGAGATAAAGTGTTATTGAAAATTAAATGAGAGATATCAAAATGATCGAGTACAGTTAAATCTATGGAAAATCTATCTTTATACAGTGGCAGCCATACTTGTGTATAGCGGCCATGCTAGTGTACTTATGTACACTATGGAGGGTAGAGGTAAGGAGTATCATTTCATATGGGAGAAAATTTGAAAATGTGTTCAGCTGTATGCTATAAATAACAGTTCAAAAACCTTCCAGAATGGCGCTGGTGTAGACAAAGGGTATGGTATGAATGTAGCAATTGTAAACGAATTGAAGTATGCCGAGTTAAAAAATGTAATATTATTGGCGACTAAAGTAGTATGGAGGGTAGATGTAAGGAGAATCATCTCATATGGGAGAAAATTTGAAAATGTGTTCAGCTGTATGCTATAAATAACAGTTCAAAAACCTTCCAGATTGGCGCTGGTGTAGACAAAGGGTATGGTATGAATGTAGCAATTGTAAACGAATTGAAGTATGCTGAGTTAAAAAATGTAATATTATTGTCGACTAAAGTAGTTAATTATTGAAAATTTCAACTACTTGCGTAGTACAAAATAATGTAGTAAATATAACCTTAAAGAATTATTATGAGAAAACGTGTAGCTAGAGTGATTTTATTTCGTGAACTGTGAATAGTACGTTTATTGATTTTTTATCATTGAATTTTATGAAAAAGTATGTGAATAACAAAACAGTTATGGGTAAAATTGTGTTGTTGTGACAAGTTTTTCTTTCCTTGTTTATTTCTCAATCCTACTCTAATAATATTTGGCGTTTCCTTTAACATTTACCCTGATGCTAATGTGGCGCCACCCTAATTTAATGCATTTCGACGGATACTTTTCATATACACAGATGATTCTCCTTACCTCTATCCTCCATAACGTACACCTAGCAAGATCATATTGAAATCGTTATATGTATGTTCATTCAAGAGATATACAAATAAATTTAAATATGACATAACCTTGCTTTTTATATATTTTTCGTGGATTATTATTTAAATTTATTTCATTCTAATTGTGCTATCATTTTGTGTGTTCTTATTTATATATTATATATATATATATATATTATATATATTACAAATTTTATGTTGTTTTATGCCTAATTTGAAATCCCTAAAATTATTAGTGAATATTAATTTGATTGATTATTAAATAGTTTATAATTATATTAAATCAACATTTTTTATAAGAAAGCCACAACAATGACTGTAACAACCTAGTATTTGTAGATATTCTATTTAACACGAGAAGAAACAATTATTGAAAAAAACATTAATAACATTGCAAATGAAACATACATAAAATATTAATTACACACATGTATATAAATTAAAAAGATTAGAATTATAATTAGACGAATAATATGAAAATTTGATTAGAATGAAGATGAACAATTATTAAAGATACTTCATATGTATTGAAAACGAGGTAAAAGTTTCTTTACGTGTCAAGGAAGATGCTGCAAAGAAGTATCACAAACGTATAAGGTGCCGCATCGTATCATCTTGGTAGGACCGTTAGGTTGGCCCCCTAACACAGAGAATAAGAGAGAGAAGCAAACATAACCAACAAGCAAACCAGCAAACCAACCAGTTAGCCAGCCTGCCAGCCAGCCAACTCGACCGAATGAACGAACGCCTCTCGCCTTCGTTATCCTTATCGACCTGCATATTCTTTGCGTATTGATAAGAAATGAGAATGGGAGAGAGAGAGAGAGAGAGAGAGAGAGAGAGAGAGAGAGAGAGAGAGAGAGAGAGAGAGGGAAAACAATTTAGAAAGAAAAATTATCAATCCTAATATTTAACAATTATATACTTTGAAATTGAATTATAAGAGGGGGTTTCCCTCTTACATGACAGTTTCGACATACATAATAAATGGCACATATATGTACATATATATTATATGTAAATAATATAAAATTATATAATTTTATTTATTATAATATATTATATAATTTAAATAAAATAAATATAATTACATAATTATAATTAAATTATATAATATTTACATATGAAGTTATTTTGTTTTTTATATATTATTTTTTATATTATTTATATTATTATATATTGTATTTTATATAATATAAAATTAATATAATATAAATAAAATAAATATAATTAATATAATAAAATAATTATAATTATACAATATTTATATATGAAGTTATTTTATTTTTTATATATTATTTATATTACTATATATTATATTTTATTATTTATATTATTATATATTTTATATATTTATATATTATACATATTGTTATATATAATATATAAAGTTAAATTTTTATATATAAAACTAATTTTTTTATATATAATTACTAAGGGGTGCCCCGCCACGCGTTGGTGTAGCTCAAATCAGTCCGATACACACGTCTTCAAGTCAACAAATTACCTTATACCGCCATCTGTTATAAACTAAGAAATATAAACTATTTTATCTTTCAAGTTGGATGAAACTGCACACAGTGTGCAAAATTTGATTAAAATCGGTTCAGTAGTTTAGGAGTCCATTGCGAACAAACAAACTGACACGTAATTTATATATATTAAGATATATAAAGTAGTAATATATATATATATATATATATATATTCTTATATTAGGTTATTAACTATGAAATGTCTGATTACTCGGATTATTTTCATCTCGAAATCAGACATCTCATATTTAATGACCTAATATTATATATATATATATATATATATATATATATATAAGATAGGGGTCTTCTTCCCACTTTTGATTGTCCCTTTTGTCAAAGAGAGAAAGAGAGAGGGTTCGAATACACCTTGCTATGCACTTGGCGCATCATGCACTTTGCGCTATATACACAGGTATGTAAATGTCTGCTGTTGGCCCGTCTCGTTTCGAGACACTCATACACACATACAAACATATACACACGTGCCCACACAATCCAAACTCGTTTCTCTTTGCGCTCGTTAAATGCCACCGTTTACCTGCTTTTTTTTTTGTACACACACATACATATGTATGTGCTATATATAATCTATTTGAGAGACAATTATTAATGTAAATCACGTATTAATAGGTTGACCATTTTTTTTGATCACGTGACTTTTTCTTTCCTTTTTTTTTCAATTTAAAATGTAGATTTAACAGAAAAATATGAAATGATGTATCATATTTGTGGACTACATATCATACATCACACACACACACACACACACACACACACACACACACACACACACACACACACACACACACACACACATACATACATAACTTTGTTATGTTTGGTTTCGACACGAACGTGCCCTCACGATTCGAACTTGTTTTATTATGGTGTGCATCTTGCACTACACAACGTTTTTCCAGCTGTTTCAAAACGTGCTCACAGCGTATCATTCGTGGTATTGTAACGCGATATTTAATGATAATTTGTGTGTGTGTGTGTGTGCAAAATTCTGATATTATTAATATTTATGAAATAAGCATTGTATAATTTAATAAAATTATTAAAACAATATTATAACAATATTAAAAAAAAAGTAGATGTTTGGCTAGTTCTGAATAAATTGTCTTTAAATATTCAAAAGACTTTGTTTATAACATTTGGATGTTATCATGGATAACGTACCTCTGACGATTGATATTAAAATTCAAAATCAAGTGATAAACAGAGTCGAAAGTTGTAGATACCTAGAAGTGTACATTTTCATTTTAATATGAGATGATACAAACAAATAGAGTACCTAATTAACAGTTGTAGATACCTCGGAGTACATTTTGATTTTAATATGAGATGATACAAACAAATAGAGTATCTAATTAACAAAACAAGATATCTAATTTTTATTTGTGCTAAACTTAAACAAGTTACGGAAACAAAAAACCTAATGACAATTTATTATGCTTTCTTTCATTCTTTAATTAATTATGGTATAATTGGGTGGGATGGTGCTAACAAAAACCCACTGTATTTGCTTCAACGAGTGCAGACAAGGCTGTTAAAGATAATTTACAAAAAATACATTTTATTTAGGTATAGTTACTTTAAACTTAACTCACATTTTGCACCTTGATTTCATTAGCATATCACTATGATAAGTTAAGAGTCGCTTATTCTAAAGTTATACATAATAGAAGGCAAAAAAAATATCCAAGTGTCAAAGTTAAAAAAAAACAATGAGTAGTAAAAATAGTCACGTTGTTGCTATTAAAGCATTTAATAAGCTACTTTTTTTTTTTTTTTATCTTGAGGTTTGTATACTCGGGCGCTCAGTCTCTGGACCATTGTGCCCGGGCCTCTTGCGGGGAAAAACCTATGACCATAGCGGTCCCGCGGGCAGCCCCGACTCCCTTGCAAAGCGCAGGAGTCTGGCCGCCCCTGAGCCCACTAGGTCGAAGTTGTTGTTGCTGGTCCCAAGGACATCATTTCTGACGTCCGCGAGCCCAACGCATTGAGTTATGAGATGAAGGGGGGTATCCTCTCCTTCGCCACACCTGCCGCAGACCGAGTCTTGTGCAAGGCCCAGTCGCGTAAGGTGCTTTCTAAGGTGCCAGTGCCCGGTGACCAATCCTACCACCAGCCTCAATTGGGCTCGGTCCAGGTTGATCAGCTCGGTACCTAGCTCCTCCGAAGGCCCTGAAAACAGAGCCTTCGTGTGCCTCATGCCAGGGCCTTGCACCCAGAGATCCCTGAAGCGGTCCGTAGCCCACTTCTTAGATCTCCACCGCATGAGCCCCTCTGACACGCTGATGTGGCATTGGCTTGCCAGATCGTGCCGTGAAGCTCCAAGTCTGGCAAGCTCGTGCGCCCTTTCGTTGCCCTGAACGCCACTGAATAAGTTACTTAATGATCTCAAAGAAATGTCGAATAATCCTTATACTATCAAGCGTAAATTAAAAAATGTAATATGTGATATTGTTCAACTATATACCGTTATATCACTGTTGAAAATTATTCTAAAGTTTATTAATGTTATTTCAATATATTTATATTTTCTTAGTTATACTAGTTGTTATCTTATCTTACTATCTTTGTTATATTTTCTTAGTTCTTAAGTATTAGTAATTTAAGTTTTGTACCAGCTTATGTACAGGTAACTATGTTTACCTCTTGTAGGATTTACTATGTAGTAACATTTGTTATTATTATGTAAATTTTCTTTTTTGGTATAAATAAATAAATAAATAAATATTAATTTAAAAAAATTAAATTAAATTCTTATATTATTAATAATCCATAAAAGTATGGTATAATTTAATAAAATTAATAACAAAACAAATATAAACAACAAAAAAGAAAATAATATTTCTATTAAAATTATATTAAATTAAATTCTATTGTTAATAATAAAATTTATTTATTATTTATTTATATATTAAAATATATAAATTATATTAAATTATATTATTTATTTATTATATATATATATATAATTTTTATATATATATTAAAATATATAAATTATATTAAATTATATTATTTATTTATTTATATATATATATATATATATATATATATATATATATATAATTTTTATATATATATTAAAATATATAATAGAAAAAATATTATATATATATATATAATTTGTATATATATATTAAAATATATAATAGAAAAAATATTATATATATATATATATATATATATATATATTTTATTTATTATTAAATTAAATTCTTATATTATTAATATCTGTGAATATGTAGTATAATTTAATAAAATTAATAACAAACAAAATAAAAAGAATATTATATTTATTTATTAGATTACATTATTTATTTATTATTAAAATATATAATATAAAATATAATATTTAATTATTATTAAATTAAATTCTTGTATTATTAATATCTGTGAAAATGTAATAGAATTTAATAAAATTAATAACAAACAACAGAAAATTTAAATTAAATTTACTTATTAATTTATATTATTTATTTATTATTAAAATATATATATATATAATATAAAATATATTATATATTATATATTTGATTTATTATTAAATTAAATTCTTATGTTACTAATATCTACGAAAGTATTGTATAATTGAATAAAATTAATAACAAACGAACAAACAAACAAACAAACAAACAAACAAACAAAAAAGAAGAAAATAATATTTCTAACGTTGCTAATGTAAATGTGTGTGGAAAGTTTAAATAAGAAATTGAAAAGTTACTAATGGATGATTTCTTACATCGAAGTAACATTATATTGCTATTCGAAAGACACTTGCAGAAGATAACAGAAGTTGTAATGTGCTTTCTTCTTATCTCGTCGTTGAGTAACATACAACGATGTGTTCAGCATTTACAAGTTGGATATCGAATGCAAACACATATACACATATACACAAGTATACAGGAGATATTTATTTTTTTTTCCATATATATATATTTACATATTTGCCCATATACACACACAAACATACACAGACATTTCTTCTAACTAAATATAAAAGAACAAGATGGTTCCGAGAGACGTAAGTTGGTCTTTCAATGAAGAAAGAACATCGATCGACAAACTCCGACGATTTCTCTTCTCGACGTACGAGTTTCTACGAAATCTTTTCGTAAACGATACCTTCTTCTTATTCAACAACGTTTATGCGCATAAGTAAACGGTAAATCAATCTCTCTCTCTCTTTTTTTCTTCTTTTTAGAAAAGAAGACACCCGTATCCTTTCTTCTATTCACGATCGGAAGCATGTTTCTCGTTTGTCGCCGTTGCTTCTTTCACGGAACGCGATCTTTCTACTTTTTGTTTTCTTTTTCGAGTTTATCGTTTTTCTTATCGTCCATGTTTTTTTTTCTAAAATCGCATCTTTTGAATTGTGAAAGAGTTTCAGCAATGGTTTAATGATATTATTAACATAATTTGCTGATTAGTTTCTTTTTTTTTTGAGGTTACGTAATTTTGTATTTCATTGGTACTGTAGATAGTTGCTATGTATCTTTGAGGTTATGTAATTTTACATTTTATAGTTATTATGTATTTTTGTATTTTATATTTGCTGAAGATAGTTGCCATGTATTTTGTGGGTTACGTAATTTTGTATTTTATAGTTGCTGAAGATAGTTGTTATGTATTTTTGAGGTTATATAGTTTTGTATTTTACAGTTTCTGAGAATAGTGGCTATGTATTTTGGGGGTTACGTAATTTTGTATTTTATAGTTACAGAAGATAGTTACAATATATTTTTGAAGTTATGTAATTTTGTATTTTATATTTGCTGAAGATAGTTGCTATGTATTTTTGAGGTTATATAGTTTTGTATTTTACAGTTTCTGAGAATAGTGGCTATGTATTTTGGGGGTTACGTAATTTTGTATTTTATAGTTGCAGAAGATAGTTACAATATATTTTTGAAGTTATGTAATTTTGTATTTTACAGTTGCTGAGAATAGTTACAATATATTTTTGAAGTTATGTAATTTTGTATTTTACAGTTACTGAGGATAGTTGCTATGTATTTTTGAGGTTATATAGTTTTGTATTTTACAGTTTCTGAGAATAGTGGCTATGTATTTTTGAGGCTATGTAATTTTGTATTTTATAGTTGTTGAGAATAGTTACAATATATTTTTGACGTTATATAGTTTTGTATTTTACAGTTACTGTGGATAGTTGCTATGTATTTTTGAGGTTATGTAATTTTATATTTTATAGTTGCTAAAGAAGTCCTAATAAAAGGACGAAACGTTCAACAGGATCAAAACAAAATATATTCTGATTCTTTTTACCTGTCCAACTTCCTTACGATACAAAGTTTTTTATATTATTTTTTATCTTTATGGATATTGTTTCAAAGTTAACCCATTACCTGCTACAATACGAAAAAGCAAAAAAAAAATTACATTAACTGTATAATGATATTCATACTAACCAAATAAAACTATTTTATCATTAATTGTTTTTTTTTTATTTAAATGTGAGAATTATTTTATATCATTCATTTAAAATTTATATTATTGATTTAAAATAAATTAATGATATATTAAATATTTATATTAAAATATATTAAATTGAGTAAATAATATTTAAAATATTTATAATATTAAATTTATTCAATAAAAAATATTTAAAAAAATAATATAATAATAAAAATATTCAAAAACCTTAATACATTAAATAAATACATTAAAATAAATAAATGTAATAGAATATTAAACTAATTAAATAATATTTAATATGTTTAAAATAATAAATTAATTAAATAAAAAATATTAAAATAATATAATAATAATAATATTCAAATAAAATAATCATTAATTTAAAATTTATTTTATTGATTAAAAATAAAATAATATATTAAATAAATACATTAAAATAAATAAATGTAAAGAATATTAAACTAATTGAATAATATTTAATATATTTAAAATATTAAATTAAATGAATAAAAAATATTATAATATTATAATATAGTAATAAAAATATTCAAATAAAATAATATATTAAATAAATATATTTAAAGTATTAAATTAATTGAATAAAAAATATTTTTAAAAAATAATCATTGATTTAAAATAAATTAGTAAGAATTTTCAATATTTTCATAAAGCACGTGGTACCATCTCATAATTTTAACAAATATATTTTATTCTAAAGTTGCAGTTATTAATAAAAAAAAAAAAAAAAAAAAAAACAATTTAAAAATGCGTCCCCAAAAAATGGTCACTGGCTGGTAATGGTTTAAATTCCAAATCATAATTTATTTATTCTAAATATGCAAAATTGAACATATGTCGTTTCGTCGTATTGCTTCTAGTAATTTCATTCATCAGCCGAGTACCATGTGCTATTTCAATCGGTATGATTTCATTCACAGATGATTTATGACGAATGAGAAATATGTAAATATATAACTATGCCTCAGGAATAGTGAACACACTTTCGATTTATATTATTACAATATAATTTTGTAATACGAAGTGCGCGTGGGCGTTACTCGTATGAATCTTCAACAAAAAATTCTTTTTTTCTTTATTATCTTTCTAAAGTATCATTGCATAAGATATTCAAAGACAGAAATCAGTACACATGAAAGTTTCATGATGAATATCTTTTGAACGTTTAATTTAATCGCCAAAACATAAGACACCATTTTTATAGAGCAGTTAATTTCCTACCAAAATTTATATTGCGCATTTTATAAAAGTCATTTATTGTCGAGTTATAAAATTCATCAACAAAAAATGAAATTTGTCTTAAAATAATTAAACTTAAATCTTCAATATCATCCAAATGGTGAGGTTTACGGAAAAAATATAAGATACCATTTTTGTAGAGCATTAAATTTCCTACAAAATTTGTCTTGAACATTTTTCTGTACAATCAATAAATAATGGGGTATGAATTTTATTCTATTGGAATGAGAAAAAAATAAAAAAACTGCGATGCGAAGGATCTTCCTATTAAAATTAAGAGCTCATATTTGGTGAGAATTGATTTAAGGTTTCTAGCAACCCATTTTTTCGTGGCACTTGTAAAAAAAAAAATAATTGATTTTTTTGACCCACCCTAAATAGTAGTACTAAGTAAGTAGTATAATGTATATATATATAGTATACTATTACTGTATTATACTATACTATACTATATACTATACTATACACTATACTATTACTATACTATTATGCTATACTATAGATTATACTATTACTATACTATTACTATACTATACTATATACTATAATAATATAATAATTAATAATATTAATTAATTAAAACTAAACTATATAAATATATTAGTATACTTTATTTATTTATTAGTATATATATAGTAATAAATAAATAAAATATGCTAATACTATATACTATACTATTACTACACTATACTATACACTATATACTATACTATACTATACTATACACTATAATATTACTATACTATTACTATATTATACTATACTATATATATACACTATACTATATACTATAATAATTAATAATATTACTTAATTATTACTAAACTATATAAATATATGAGTATATTTTATTTATTTATTAGTATATATATAGTAATAAATAAATAAAATATGCTAATACTATATATTATACTATTACTATACTATACTATACACTATACTACGTACTATAATAATATAGTAATATAATAATTAATAATATTAATTAATTATAACTAAACTATATAAATATATTAGTATATATTATTATAATTTTTTTAATAGTATAGTAATAGTATATATATATATAGTAATATATATATACTAATCAATAAATATAAATATAATAAATAAATATAAATATTATTTTTTTTCGCGACTGCGAGGATTCGAACCCACGATACTGCACATATACGAGCCTGTTACTCTAGCACCGAGCCATGAACCCGTCCTAATAATTAAATATATATAGTAATAAATAAATAAAATATTCTACTACTATATACTACATTATACACTATATAACATAATATATTATATATATAGTATTACTATATTTATAATAGAAATATATATAACTAAAAAAGAACTAAACTGTATAAGTATATTAGTATATTAAATTATATTAATGATATAATAATTAATAATAATTATTAACTATTGCTAAACTATATAAATATATTAGTATATTCTATTTATTTATTAGTATATATATATATATATATATATATATATATATATATATATATATATATATATATATATATAATAAAATATGCTAATACTACATACTATACGATATACACTAAATATAATATATATGATAAAAAATAACAAAAATGTTAATATAAAATTAGAATATAATCGTCAGATATATAAAATCTGCGTCAACATTCTTTCTATTTTTATTTGAAATACAACAAAGTAACATCTGTACGAGATAGCTGTAGGCTTTTTATTGTCATGTGTCAGGGAACGGTACTAGAAGACTTCATAGACACATAGTTAGATAGATAGATAGATAAATAGAGAAAGATAGACAGGTAGATAAATTGATTTTAACCTAAGCATTAAAAGATGTATCAATTTTTACATAAGTCGTTGTGTACTAAGACATTGAAACGTAGTGGGAAAGGTAAAAGAAGAACCAGGATAATTTCGTTTCTCTTTTCATCTTTATGTTTATCTTATACCCTTCCCACCCCACTTTCTTGTAAACTGCGAGCCACTTTGGAGTCGGCCCACTGACTGTATCGAGTATAAGCATATTGGGACAGGTGAAACGAGTGCGTATCGTCTTACCGTTATTCCTGCTTCTCTCTTTCTCTTTCTCTTTCTTTAATCCTTTTCTTCTTTGGGACCAAGATAGACACTTTTTTTTTTGCGCCAACTCCACCTGTCCTCATCTCGTTATTAACAACAATTATTACAATAATATATATATATAGATATAGAATTTATTGAAATTATAATTATATTTTTATACAGTTAACTGAGTTCAACGAGTATACACGTCATGCGTAAAAAGTACCAACTATTTGTGATTTAAAATCGTAATTTATTCACAATTGTATATTATTTTTTTTTTTGTAAATTATTAATCAACTGTATATTATTATTTTTGTAAATTATTATTCACAACTGTATATTATTATTTTTGTAAATTATTATTCACAACTGTATATTATTATTTTTGTAAATTATTATTCACAACTGTATTATATTATTATTTTTGTGAATTAATATTCACAACTGTATATATTATTAGTTTGTAAATTATTTACATTTGTATATTGCTATTTTTGTAAATTATTATTTACATTTGTATATTATTATTTTTGTGAATTATTATTCACAACTGTATATTATTATTTTTGCAAATTATTATTCACAACTGTATATTATTATTTTTGTAAATTATTATTCACAACTGTATATTATTATTTTTGTAAATTATTATTCAAACCTGTATATTATTATTTTTGTAAATTATTATTCGCAACTGTATTATATTATTATTTTTGTGAATTAATATTCACAACTGTATATATTATTAGTTTGTAAATTATTTACATTTGTATATTGCTATTTTTGTAAATTATTATTTACATTTGTATATTATTATTTTTGTGAATTATTATTCACAACTGTATATTATTATTTTTGCAAATTATTATTCACAACTGTATATATTATTATTTTGTAAATTATTTACATTTGTATATTATTATTTTTGTAAATTATTATTTACATTTGTATATTATTATTTTTGCGAATTATTATTCACAACTGTATATTATTATATTTGCAAATTATTATTCACAACTGTATATTATTATTTTTGTGAATTATTATTCACAACTGTATATTATTATTTTTGTAAATTATTAATCAATTTTATATTATTATTTTTGTAAATTATTAATCAACTGTATATTATTATTTTTGTAAATTATTATTCACAACTGTATATTATTATTTTTGCAAATTATTATTCACAACTGTATATTATTATTTTTGTAAATTATTATTCACAACTGTATATTATTATTTTTGTAAATTATTATTCAAACCTGTATATTATTATTTTTGTAAATTATTATTCGCAACTGTATTATATTATTATTTTTGTGAATTAATATTCACAACTGTATATATTATTAGTTTGTAAATTATTTACATTTGTATATTGCTATTTTTGTAAATTATTATTTACATTTGTATATTATTATTTTTGTGAATTATTATTCACAACTGTATATTATTATTTTTGCAAATTATTATTCACAACTGTATATTATTATTTTTGTAAATTATTATTCACAACTGTATATTATTATTTTTGTAAATTATTATTTACATTTGTATATTATTATTTTTGCGAATTATTATTCACAACTGTATATTATTATATTTGCAAATTATTATTCACAACTGTATATTATTATTTTTGTGAATTATTATTCACAACTGTATATTATTATTTTTGTAAATTATTAATCAATTTTATATTATTATTTTTGTAAATTATTAATCAACTGTATATTATTATTTTTGTAAATTATTATTTACATTTGTATAATTTATTTTTTTTTTGTAAATTATTATTTACATTTGTATATTTTATTATTTTTGTAAATTATTATTTACATTTGTATATCATTATTTTTGTTAATTATTATTCACAACTGTATATTATTATTTTTGCAAATTATTATTCACAACTGTATATTATTATTTTTGTAAATTATTATTTACATTTGTATAATTTATTTTTTTTTTGTAAATTATTATTTACATTTGTATATTTTATTATTTTTGTAAATTATTACTTTTTGTTTCTTTTATTTTTATTTCATTTTATCCTGAAAATGAGCAAATTTTAACCGTCGACTTGTAATCGGTCGATTTTCACGACACACAACGGTGCTCACTTTCAAAACGAGAACATTACAGTTAACTGATTAATGTAATATATTATATGCTATTGAACAATACCTAAACATATTATCTTTTATGACACCAACGATCAATATAATGCTTTTCCAATTAAACGACTGATCCGAAAAAGACATCGAAAGGTTTAATCTTCATAAGTCAAATGAATTGACGTCAGAACCGATGAGACTGTTGAACCATAAAAACATTATTTTGTATACAGTGGGTGTAGAAAGTATTCGTAAACCGATCAATTTGAAACAAAATGCTGTGAAATTGTAATTTATTAAATAATTTTTTATAAACAATGTATTTATACATATTCTTGAATGTATCTACAATACATCTAATAAAACAAAAAATTTTTTTTTTTGAATAAATTATAAAATTGACAAGGAATACGAACAAATTGACAGAAACATTCGAGCAATAAGTATTCGTACAGTTCTTATTTCGAAATATTTATAAGAGAGTTCGTATATATTAGGTGAATTGGAAAGTAATGTCGCTTTATAACCTCAAAATTCAAACAAATAAATTTTTCAAACAAGTTTTTATTATAATTCAATAATTCAATTAATTAATTAAATTAATTAATCACATTATCAACAACCTTTTTCTATCTGATATGCAAATTGTTAATATCGTAACGATAAAAATCATCAATCGGTTTTTTGATTTAAAATATTAGAAATAATTTGACATGCGTAGTAGCGACATTACTTTTCGGTCCTCCTAATAAATCATAATGTAAACACATCACGTGATTGCTTTCCAGTTATAATTGACTTCGTCAGTATGTTTGTGAACGTAATTGGCATCAGTTGAGCTCAAAATTTTTTAAAATCGAAAATTATTGTTGGAAAATTGGACGAAAACGTGTGGAAACAACGATAGAAGAAAGAAAAATGATTATTAATTTACATAATCAATGTAAAAGTTTATTAGAAATATCGCGAATTCTAAACAGACCTCGATCTACTGTACAAAGTATCATTGATAGGTGTGGATTAAGAAAGAAACTGAAAAATAACTCAAAAAATGGACGTCCACGGAAAATGAATCAGTGCACTGGACGAATTATCACAAGAATGATAAAACAGAATCCAAAGATAAGTGCTATCAAAATAGTCGAACATCTAAAAAATAATTGAACTATTGATGAATCCGCTAGTACTGTAGGTAATTTTGTTGCGAAATGAATGGTATCATGGTCATACCAAAACCAGCTGCACTCATGCAGTCCCAAACAAGTACAGAACCTCCACCGTGTTTCACTGTGGTTGCAAGTTTTCTGGTTTCGGCTGTTCATCTTTTTTCTTTCATACAGTGCAGTGTCTATCAGATCCAAAATTATGAAATTTACTTCCGTCTGTAAAACTAACTCGATTCCAGTACTCCATTGGTCTTTTAATGTTATCTTTTGCGAATTGCAATCTTTTCATTTACGAAAATTGATCGGTGTATGAATACTTTCTACACCTACTGTATATACAGGTAGCCCTTCTACAACACATCTTATAACACGGTTTCCTTTCAAAAAAACCTTTGTAAAACACTGTACTTTTACAGCCGCAGTGAGGTTGGCCGTCTTAACACGTTAAGTGCCACGTCAGCCATCGGTGGCTGACACTAGACTTTCCGTTCAGGCCGCGTCCATCACAGATGACTGACAGTTTCAAATATTTTTTCAATACAAAGTAACACCTGTAACCTGACGGGAATTTCTCTAAGAATTCGCGTGGTGCTTAACGTGTTAAAAATACAGTGTTGCAGAAAGTATTTCTTTTCATCTCCATGGCCTAAAAACAAAAGTTTTAGGTTTATAGCTCTGGGTCTCACAAAACACGGCATTTTCTAGGAACCTATCTACCGTGTTATAGGAGGTTTACCTGTACTTTCTTCACCTACTGTATATACTTCCTTCGTTCATTGTCCCCCAAGTTTCTTTCTTTGTCCCTCTCTCTTTTACTCTTTCTGTTTGTCTGTAGCTTGAGGGAGCAATTATGCGATTACAGGCTCATCGTGCAGGATGTTTCATGCTATCGAATCATGTATTATATGGATATGGATATGGATATGGATATGAGCTATAAAAGGAGAATCGTTGGAACGCAAATTCTCTGTGTCTCAGTCACTCTCTCTCTCTCTCTCTCTCTCTCTTTCATTCTCTGTCTGTCTTTCTCTTTCCTTTTGGATCTTTAGTTAGCTTGTCGCCTGAGTTCTCGTTGGCCTCGTTAACGCACGCACTAACATATGCCATTGAGAGAGGTGTACTCGTTGGAATTGCTTCGAGAGAAGCCAAGAACTCACGTTTACACTCCTACAAATCAAAACACCTTGACAGGTAGCTGATAGACGCTCAGTCCAACGCCTTCGAGGCGTATTTTCTAAAATACGTCCAACGATTTTTTACGATACGAAATTTCATTTGTATGCTCGGTTTAACACAGTTGAACGATCTCTAATCGATTGGATAAATCATACAAATAGATCTGATGATTTCTCTTCTAACCATATTCCCATATGCCCCTAGGACAAATCATTTGAAAAAAAAACTAAACAAAAAATAAAATAAAATAGAAACGACAGAGAAAAGGAGGGAGAGGAAAAAAAAGAAGATCTTTGATGGCACGCGTTGTATTAAAATTTTGCGTGATCGTAATTCAAATGAAAGTTGCAGGTGCGATGGGTGTGTATATCATCGACTACTCTGCAAACACCATAGACCGGACCTAAAAGGATACGTGCAATGCTTTGCAAGCGACCCTGCGGGGCAAAACCTTGTCACGTCGTACCACCCGTCTCTCGTATTCACTTTCACCTGATCTCGACGACAATAATCAAGCCGCGTTCCTAACTTTTTCAATCTCCAATCGCAAAAATTTATCTAACATACATATATATATACAGTTATGTTAAAACTATGCCGTCCGCACGTCTAATTTAGATTTTTTCATGTCGTGCTAGTATTTATATTATCATATTATTATTATTATTATTATTATTATTATTATTATTATTATTATTATTATTATTATATATTAATTTATATTATTTAAAATATAATATATATATATATATATATATATATATATATATATATATATATATATATAGTTATATAATTATAATATATTAAAACTATAAAATATAATAATAGTAATATAATAATATAATAAATATATAAAATAAAATAATAATATTATAATAATATTATAATAAATAATAAATTTTATTTATTATTATTTTAATTTTAAAATAATATATATTAATAAAATAATATTATTGTATATTATAATATTATAATATTATTAATATTATATATATATAATTCTAATATTATAATTATAAAATATAATAAAATTATAGTAATATAATAATATAATAAATATATAATAAAATAATAATATTATAATTAATAATAAATTTTATTTATTATTATTTTAATTTTAAAATAATATATATTAATAAAATAATATTATTAATATTATATATATATATATAATTCTTATATAATAATTATAAAATATAATAAAATTATAGTAATATAATAATATAATAAATATATAATAAAATAATAATATTATAATTAATAATAAATTTTATTTATTATTATTTTAATTTTAAAATAATATATATTAATAAAATAATATTATTAATATAATATATATATATATATATATATATATATATATATATATATATATATATATATAATTCTTATATAATAATTATAAAATATAATAAAATTATAGTAATATAATAATATAATAAATATATAATAAAATAATAATATTATAATTAATAATAAATTTTATTTATTATTATTTTAATTTTAAAATATATAATATATATATTATATAATAAAATATATATATAATATTGCGCCTGCGCGTTAATTTCCGAATGGCACCAACATGGAATCACCGGCACTTATCCGATAATTTTTGCATGGCACCAACGTGAACTCACCAGCACTTACTCAAAAGTTTTCGCATGGCACCAATGTGAAGCCATCGGACGTCATAAGCGTTAATACAAACATTTATATAATCAATAATAATATGAACAAATAAAAAAGAGAAAAAAAACATAATAATTAATAAAAAAAAAGGATATTACATAGTTCGTTCTCGTGTGCTCGTGGGCCCAATTATCGTCGGTATGCCGTTCGACGTGTCGTACGAAGGCAAAGATCCTGTTAAGGATCGACGGAACGACGGACTACTACGTGATCGGGGTCTCGACTTCCTGTCCAGTTTGTTTCTGGCCATTCACGGTTCAATTGCGTCCTTACATTGCTGTAGGAAAGAAGATTGAAAGAGTAGGAAGAAAAATCGCAATGCAGTCAAGTTTCAAATGTATTCCCGAATGTCCAAAAAAGAAAAAAGATAAACTGAAACTAAACTATCCATGTGAACTAAGGGGGTTGGGGGAGCGCATATATGCGTTAATCGATTGTTTCTACCATCCTTGCTTTTTAAGATTCTTTTCATGTTTTGTTTCGTACTCAACGAATTAAAAACAAAATAAAGTCATTCATTCATTTAAATACCTAATTGGGTAAAAAAAAAAAATGCGATCGATCGATCGATCAATCGATCGATCAGGATCTGTTGCTGTGATTGGTATGCTAAAGTAGACAAGCACGTGCTCGTTGAAGTCACGGATGTGCGAATCGATCGTAAAACGTGAACAAACGAGCTATAGCAGCGCACGTGCTCGTTCATGAGTAGAGGAACTTTTGCTGTAGCATTACGAGACCAGCTGTAAAAGTCTCTTTGGTATTTGTTAGTCGCGTGTTATGGTAGTTTCCGCTTGGCAGAATCACGGCGCTACGTTTAACCCATTAAGACTTTGAATTGATTTAACCTAATTAAATTAGTTACTTAAAAAGGCAACTAGAATGATCAATGTATAAAATGTGACTAGTACAAATTAACGATAAATGTCAATATCTTTTAAATTTGTTTAGAAAGTTGTTAGAGTAGCATAATCACTTTCATCTTCGTATTGATCTTATCAATCGATCAATATCCTATATTAAATTATGTCTAAATTCTAAGTGTAATATTGTTTAACTTATTGTAAGTTATTGCTGAATTTTATTTATCGTTAATTCATTGTTTTAGTTTTTTGTAAAAATGTGTTTTTTTTATATATTTTTTCGAAATACTTTGTTAAATGCATTGTAATTATTTTTATTTATATATATATATTTAATTTTACATTTTATTAATATTTATTTTATATTTTATTTATATTTATTTTAGATTTTATTTATTACCTATATTTTTATATAATTTTGTTTATTCTTTGGTAAATGCATCGTAAATATTTTTATTTATATGTATATTTAATTTTATATTTTATTTATATTTATTTTATATTTATTTTATATTTTATTTATATTTATTTTATATTTATCTTATATTTTATTTATATTTATTTTATATTTATTTTATATTTAATTTTATATTTATTTTATATTTTATTTATATTTAATTTTATATTTATTTTATATTTTATTTATATTTAATTTTATATTTATTTTATATTTATTTTATATTTAATTTTATATTTATTTTATATTTTATTTATATTTAATTTTATATTTATTTTATATTTTATTTATATTTAATTTTATATTTATTTTATATTTTATTTATATTTAATTTTATATTTATTTTATATTTATTTTATATTTATTTTATATTTTATTTATATTTATATTTATTTTATATTTATTTTATATTTATTTTATATTTTATTTATATTTATATTTATTTTATATTTAATTTTATATTTATATTTATTTTATATATATTTTATTTATTATCTATATTTTTATATACTTTTGTTTATTCTTTGTTAAATGCATTGTAAATATCTTATATTTATATTTTATTATTATTTATTAACATTTTCTTTTTTTGTCATATTACTGTATCCACTTCTTTACATTCTTTCATTTTTCTTTTGATGTACCAATAAATTTCTTCCATCAATAAAATAAATAAATAAATAAATGAAGGTAGTGCGGTTGAATTTAAAAATAGAGAAATGAGAAAGTGAGAGAGACAAATAGGAAGAACAAGATGCAGACCTTGAATTCTTTGCATCACTTTTTGTTTATTATTTTTTGTTATTATGATCATAATCATCATCATCATCATCATCATCATCATCATCATCATCATCATCATCATCTCTTCGAACGGGATGATACACTCGGCAAACGTGGGAGAGGCTATGCTTACGCAGACTCACGCCTCTGGTGGTATGTAATTCCAGTCGGTATTCGTGGTTGAGTTATTAATAATACTGGACCCGAGTGTGCATTCCCATCCGTAATTAACGTCTTTCTCGTGAAACTCATTGCACCCATCTCCAAATATCTACCTTTTCTCTCTCTTTCTTTCTTTTTATTCCTAATCGACTAATTAAAAATAATATTTTTGTATCATTGTGTTTAAGGGGCACCACACCAGTATAACTGCTTAAAAAAAAAGGTGATTTTTCAGAATTTTTTTTAAAGAAAATTATTTCATCGAATGTTTTAATTTTTTAAGAAGATATTCGTGAATATGTAATAAATGTATGACCAAATTTTGAGACCAAAAAATTGAAAATTAAGCGACTTATTCGCAATCTTCCAAGTCCCCCCATTGCTGTAGTTATGGCGACCTTCACAGTTCATGAAATCCAAAAAACCACAAAGTTTATTAAACTAGAAGGAATTTCCCGTACCATGAACCTCAGTCGAAACGAACAATTGAAATTTAACAAAATGACGGAGTTTTAAATAAAACGTTTCAAATTTCGGGCGAAAATTTGATGATTTTTGGGCCCTGCCAAAATTACATTTTTTATTCGATCGAAAAACTGAAGGTTTCATGGTATACAGAAATATATATATATAAAAAACTGCAACAAGAATCAAATCGATCGGATGATTTGTCTTCGAGTTTTAACTGCAGCAAATTTGGAAAATGTATTAGGAGAACCGAAAAGTAATGTCGTTACTACGCACGTCAAATTTTCATATTAATATTTCAATCAAAAAACCGATTGATGATTTTTATCGTTACGATATTAAAAATTTGCATATCAGATAGAAAAAGGTTGTTGATAACGTGATGAATTAATTTAATATAAATAATTGAATTATTGATTAATAATAAAAACTTGTTAGAAAAATTTATTCGTTCGAATTTTGAGGTTAGAAAGCGACATTACTTTCCGGTCCACCTAATAGTTTCGAGAAAAACGCGTTTGAAGTTTAAGTTAGTGATTTGATCGTTGTACATGAAGAAATATTAGATGACTGTAATTTAGAAACTGTTTGAGATATGAACTTGAAATTTGAGTATGTTATTTTTAAAGGTTAGACCAGTGATTCTCAAAGTGGGTTCCGCCTCTCCCTAGTGGGTGCTACAGTAACATTAATACATGTATATTTCTTATTAATTGCTATTAAAATTGAAAATAAATTAATTTACAGTTGGCGCTAAATATGTGGTGGACTGGAAAGTAATTTTGCTTTCTAACCTTAAATTCAAACGTATAAATTTTGTCTTAACAAGTTTTTATCTTTTATCAATAATGTAATCACTTACTCTCATTATCAACAACCTTTTTCCATGTAGTATGCCAAACTTTTAATACTAAATTGATAAAAATTAATCAGTTTTTAATAAAACTGTAAAAAATTGCACATTTGTAGATACAACATTACTTTCCGATCTCCCAAATAATATTTTTTCTGGAAACAAGACGATAGGACAAACAAGTTTGAGAACCACTGGTATAGACTATCGAAATATGCAAAAACATTCGATATTTTGAAAATTTCACACTAGTGAATTAATATTTTCTTTCCTTATTCATTCTTCAGTGAAATTGTGTTGGTCGATGAAGAAGACAATTTCTCGAGAAGGAACATAACCTATGCATCATCATCATCATCATCATCATCACATTGCATAGTAAATATATATACATACATACATACATATATAAATACATACGTGTACATTCATATGTTGTGTGTACCTTCATACATCTGACGGCCTGAGGGATTGGAAACTTTCTTTCGAAAAGTAGCTCAACGTGGCAACCGTCTGTCGAGAGTATGTATAACCAACGACCTTTCTCGAGTTTCAATTCGAGATTGAAGATACCTATTTATTCTTCGTATTGTTAAAAAAAAAAAAAAAAAAAAAAAAAAAAAATGATTGTCGAATTGACCAAAAAAAAAATTGAAGATCGATCTGAATCAAAATTCGAAAACATTCATGGCAAGTCAAATTTCGATGAAAATTTACAAGAGGAATTTAGAAACAAAGTGAAACTTCATTTTCTGACTTGGTAATGGTGGAAAAACATGAGAACGTTGTTCCCCTTTCTCAGCTTTTCGATCTCGCGAATGTATGTAGGTTCACTTCGATAACTGGACCGTTACTTGGTCACCGAAAGAGAGGGAGAATGATAGAAGATATACCATAAATCATTCGGTTTCCATAGACAAGGGAAAATAGATTATCGAAACGTTCGTGTTTCTCATCATCTTAACTAACTATCGTATTTAAACGTATTTAAACACCATATTATTTATAAATTTCGAATATTTTGTTCTGTTTAGAAATCCAATCGTAACAACGAGATCATGAGTAAAAGTACAAATTATGGTTTCAACACGAACAGATTACATTTGATGATCATTAGATGCGGTTAATACGTACCAATATAACCTCACATTTTATTAAAACATGAATGTGTAGATAATCGTTTGTACAATTATGTTATATTTTCAAATAATGATCTTTTTTTTTCGGATAGTTTCTTTTTTTCAAACTTTCTTATATATATTAGGTGAATTGGAAAGTAATGTCGCTTTTTAACCTCACATTTTAAACGATTAAATTTTTTAAACAACTTTTTATTGGTAATTAGGTTATATTTTCAAATAATGTCGCTATTTAACCTCAAAATTCAAACGAATCAATTTTTCAAACAATTCTTTTATTAATTATGTTATATTTTCAAATAATGTCGCTATTTAACCTCAAAATTCAAACGAATCAATTTTTCAAACAATTCTTTATTAATTATGTTATATTTTCAAATAATGTCGCTTTTTAACCTCAAAATTCAAACGAATCAATTTTTCAAACAATTCTTTTATTAATTATGTTATATTTGCAAATAATATAGCTATTTAACCTCAAAATTACCGAATACATTTTTCCAAACAAGTTTTAATTATTAATCATGTTATATTTGCAAATAATGTCGCTTTTTAACCTCACATTTTAAACGAATCAATTTTTCAAACAATTCTTTTATTAATTATGTTATATTTGCAAATAATATCGCTATTTAACCTCAAAATTACCGAATACATTTTTCCAAACAAGTTTTAATTATTAATTATGTTATATTTGCTAATAATGTCGCTTTTTAACCTCAAAATTACCGAATACATTTTTCCAAACAAGTTTTAATTATTAATTATGTTATATTTGCTAATAATGTCGCTTTTTAACCTAAAAATTACCAAATACATTTTTCCAAACAAGTTTTTATTATTAATCAATAATTAAATTACTTAATTAAATTAATTATTAATTTTTTTCTATCTAGTACGCAAATTTTTTTAAATATCGTAACGATAAAAATCATCAATCGGTATTTTGATTAAAATATTAATACTTTAATGGCCGCTCACACAACATGTGTGTGATAGTCCTAACAACGGTTATTTATTTATAACTTTTGATATATTTAAAATTATATAAAATTAAATTTCTTGTTGTTTTGTTTAGGTTAATTTTTTCATGAATCTAATAAAGTCTTTTGAAATTAATTTTTCAAAAATATCACCGACCCCTGGCAACGTTTGACTACATAGACGTGCGGCCATTAAAGTATTAATATCAAAATTTGACATACGTAGTAACGACATTACATTTCGATCCTCCTAACATTATTATTATCATTACTATACACATAATATTATAGTAAACTAATAAAACAAACAAAAAAATACAGAGTAATCGTTTCTATGCAAATGCAATGTGCTCATGCGTACCACCACACGATCATCGTATAAACTCAAGATTAAAGAAAAAAAACAAAAAAAAATTTCACAGGAAACAAGGCTTTGCCCATTCATCTTTAGTCCCAGTTTCACAATACCATTGTCCGTCATCGTATTTCTCGTTTTTAAACCTATCGCAATTGGAATCTTGACAAACAGCTATAAGAAAACACGTTCATTTGTCACGCGATTGGATCGATCGCAATATTTATTTATTTCTTTTTTTTCTTATTTATGTTAAACAATTTTTCATTGGTATTTTATAAAAAAAAAAAAATTAAAACTATAATAATAATAATAATCAGTGGTGGTATCAGAATCAAAGAGTGAAGAGAAATAATAGGTGTACGGAATGGTATGCGTGAACAAACGTATGATATCATCCGATAGGTAGGCTATCCGGCTACGTGCTTTCTACCTACCGCCGTGTAACCCCCTCCCCTCCCACTCCCCTCCCCCTCCCCCCTCCTCACCTCCCCTACCCCCTACCCCTCTACCATATCGGCGATAAAACTTCCTGCGATGCTGATTCTTCTTATGTCCCTTGAGAAAACCTAACCTCTCTTTCTTACTCTTACTATTTTTGTTCTTCCTTTGTCGCGTTTGGTGCATTATCAAAGAGAATATAACCAAGGATATAAACAATTGAATCTTTTCTTTAATCTTTTGCACTAGAGGGCACCACTATGGAGACAATAAATAAATAAATAAATAAATAAATAAATAAATAAATAAAATGATGTAAATTTAATATAGTTTATAATATATTAAACTAGGATTTTTCTTTGAATATTCATGTATGTCCTTTATTTGTATTTATAAATATATAAATATCCTAAAAAATATAAATAAATTGTAACTAACATATTTATGGTTATATTTAATGTTATAATTCAATGTTGCAATTAACAAATTTAATTTATGTTAATAATAAATATATTTATATTTAGAAATCCTAAAATTAAAATAAATTATTTCTAGTAATAAGTAGTGTCGTTTTTTTTTTTTTTTTTAGTTAATTTTGATTAGAAAGAACTTCAGATTTTTTTGGTTATAAATCCTCAAATAACGCAACAAGAATTTGCAACAGCTTTAAATTGTTTCTAAACCTAACTAAACCTATTTATTTATATTTAATATATACATATATATATATATATATATATATATATATATATATATATATATATATAATATATTTAATTTATAATATATATTAGTATATAATATATTAATATATTAGGTGGACCGGAAAGTAATGTCGTTTCTACAAATGTCAAATTTTGTATATTTTTATCAAAAATCGATTGATTTTTATCCATTTGATATTAAAAATTTGCATACCAGATGAAGAAAGGTTGTTAATAACGAGGTTGATTATGTTATTGATTAAAAATATAAATTTGTTAGAAATTTATTCGTTTCAATTTAAGGTTAGAAAGCGACATTACTTTCCGGTCCACCTAATATTATATTAAATAATTATTTATTTATAAATTTTATTAAAATTAATATATTATATTAAAATATAATTTATAATATGTATTATATAATATAGAATATATATATTTAATTTAATATATATTTAATTTATTATGTGATTTTCATTTATATAATATATTTAATTTAATATATTTAATTTTTTATTATTTTAATTTATATAATATATTTAATTTATTATTATTTTAATTTATTTATAATTTAATAATAATAATATATATATTTATAAGACCCTATTTATTTATATATAAAAATCATAAGTGATGATCATTTTTCTATTGAAATTTTTTCGTTAAATTTTTGATACTATATGAAATGAAAAATAAGGACTTAGAGTGCATAAAATTAAATACAGAAATAGATAGGAATATTTTATAAAATGAAGTAACAATATTTTTGTTTTGGCAACATACATTCACATAACAAGATTTGAAAAATTAATATTTTATATTATAAATTATATCGTTTGGATTTTCTCTTGATTATTCTTCTATTCCAATATTTTCTTGTTTCATCGCAAAGCCAGGAATCATTGGTATTCGTCGTGTGTTTTAACTCGAAGGAGGACAATGAAGATAGTTACAGGGGGGATATAGTAGATAGTAGTGTTACGAACACACACTACTTATACTGTCCATTTGTACATGTTTCATTTGTATATGTCTACTGTATAAAATACATAGAAACGCACCTAGACTCTCTCTTTTTGTGTTACTTTGAACGTGTGCAAGACCACACGAAGGAGAACGCGCGTTTTATGGGACCTACCAAGCATCCCATTTATGATTATAAGTAATACTCGATCTGTGCTGACTTTGAAATATTTTCTTACATTATATTTTCTTTCATATCCTATTATCACTGTATAATTTTACCTCCAAATATTTTTAATACAAAACTAACTTATTTTTATGACTTTTTTTAGTTGCTAAGTTGTTGATTGCTGTTGCTGTTGTTGTTGTTGTTTTTATGGTTGTTGTCAAAGAGAAGTACTTAATAAGTCAATTTGAAATGACAACGCCTATTTATTATTACATTCTTAACGTGTACACACGCACAGATTTTTTTTGAACTCGAATCTCGAGCAAACGTAGTCGAGGAGAGTCTGTGTGTATCTTTCCCACGGTATCCAACTATATATCTACCTATCTATCTACCTATCTATCTATCTATTTATCTATGTCTCATTCTCTGCGACATAAAACGCAAAGAATATATGCTCTAGAGCCCTCTGACACTTATGCCGATTTCTCTGGGAATGAGATCGTTGACTCATGGTCGAGTAAAGTTAGTTTCTTTTCTTTTTTTTTTTCCTGACAATGAAATTTAATAGTTTCATATACTAATATCCATCGTATGTATTTGATATATTATATAAAACTGTATTGAACTTCCTTGAAATTGCATTTAATAAATTATTTGTATCTTTATTTATAAATATTCAGTGTTAGATTGTTGGTATCAAATGAATTTCGAAAATATTGAATCAATTTTAATGAATTTTCGTTTATTTTGTGTTATTTATTTGACATTTTATATAAAGGACAGTTTTTAATTTAAGAATTTTTTATTGTTTAGAGGTTATTTAAGTCTTAAGGTACTGTAAATTTTCAATAGATGGTGCTGTATTATTAAACGATTTAATAAATTTTCATTTATTTCATATACAAGTTTCTTTTTGTTATGGTCTTCTTAAAAGCAAATCAAATTTTAGAGATTCATTTTTGAAAAGTAAGTCTTATTTCATTTTGACAATTAATCAAAAAATTATAAAAAGAATTATGTACGCAAAAGTAGTAGTTTTTTTTTCTCTATCATTTTATAGGTTATAAGGTCAAAACAATATCCATTTTTGGATTGAATTTAGATAATTATGTTACTCTAATATAAAATAATTTTTAAAAAGTTTAATATATTACGTTAATTTATTTCTAATTTAAATTTCCCAGAAATTATTGTATATTATTATTTTATTTTATTAACAATAATTATAAATTTTATTACATTATATTATGTTTTTTTAATTAACATTGTTTGTCTGCGATAAACTTCGAAAGTATTCAACCTATTTTTATGAAATTTGTCTTATTTTGTGTTATTTTTTTTTAATTTAGCACATAGGATAGTTTTTATCGCGATTATTTTTATTTTTTATTACTAATTTTAAGATTTATTATTTATAGGTTACCTAGGTCTTTAGATTCTGCAAGTTTTCAATAGATGGCGTTGAATTATAATTACACATTCAATTATTTTGATTGATCAACGTCATACGACGTTTTTTTTCAGAATTACATATGACATAACCTTGCTTTTTATATTTTTTTCCTGTATTATTATTTTATGTATTCCACTCTAATTGTGGTATCATTTAGTGAATTGTTAGTTATATATTATTTATATTAAAAATTTTATTGTTTTATGTCTCATTTAAATTCCCAAAAATATATTAATAAACAGTAATTTGACTTCATTAGTTAATTTAGAATTATAGATGGCACTGTATTACAATTCAATTATTCCGTTATATTCAGAATTACATTTGAACATAACTAATCTTCCTTTTATGCCTAATTTGAATTCCCAAAAATATATTAATGAATATTAATTTGAATATTCTGCATTGAATAGTTTAGAATAGTTTAGAATTATATAGATGGTGCTGTATACAATTCAATTATTCCGTTATATTCAGAATTATTACATGTGAGCATAACTAACCTTACTTTTTATCATTTTTTCGTGTATTATTATTTTATGTAGGTCTACCGGAAAGTTCTGTCCATTCTGATAAACACCGGTTCAATTTTTAGTCTTTAGGAATAAAACATTTTTCAAAAAAGCAATATACAAATTGTCATCATACTATGATAAGAAATTATAAATAATGATAATTGATAAATAATGATCAATTAACACGTTCCGTGCCACGTGTACCACCGGTGGTACACTTATTTATTTGATGTACTCAAAATACATGTTTATAACAAATTTAATTGTATAAAAAAATTCTACTAATAAAATAATATAAACGTAATATAAAATAAAGCACATAAGAATTTGTTTAATTGTTATATTTACAATAATTAATAATTACATGTAATGATTGCTTTTGTTCAGGTAAAAAGGGTTTGGCACGGAACGTGTTAAAGAAGTATGAAAATTTATTACTTTTGTTTTATTCTAAAAATGAACAGAACTTTCTGGTAGATCCAATAATTCATTCTAATTACGAGAATATTTTGTGTGTTTTTATAATTTACAAAATAGTTTAGAAACTCATTAAATTAACATTTTAATTATTATTGATGTGACTCATCAACACATGGCCAGAGTATCCTATTTTAATATACATTTATTATATTATTGTATTATGTTAAAATCAACGTATAAGAAAGCCATAACAACGTGTGGCCAGGTGGGGGAGGCACTTAGTAGATATATAAACATATATATGTGCATTTACTCATACTTGAATCGAAGAAAAGTAACGCGTGTCTCGAGGATAACAAGAATCGAGTCGGCCACCACCCGCACACGCCTCCCTCCCTCCCACCCACCCACCATTCTAATGCTGTTCGTTACATACCGACGTTACATACGACGTTGTAGTTTTTTAGGTCAACAAAACTCGACAAGTCCAAGTCGCAGATTACTATTGCAGTTGCAGTTTCAGTTGTAGCTGCAGTTGTATCAATGTCAAAAGATTTGCTAGTCGCAAACTGCTGTTGCAGTTGCAGTTATATCATAGTCGAAAGATCTGTTACTCAAAATTGCAGTTGCAGTTGCAGTTGCAATTGTACCAAAGTCAAAATATCAGCAAGTCGCAATTACAGTTGCAGTAGCAGTTGCAGTTGTATCAAAGTCGAAAGATTGGCAAATCGCAATTGTATTTACAGTTACAGTTGTATCAAAATTGAAAAATTGGCAAATCAGCAAATCGTAATTGCAGTTGCAGTTGTACCAAAATCGAAAATTCGAAAAATCGGCAAATCGCAATTACAGTTGCAGCTGCAATGCAGTTGTACCAAAATTGAAAAATCGGTAAATCGCAATTACAGTTGCAGTTGCAATGCAGTTGTACCAAAGTCAAAAGATCGGCTAGTCACAAACTGCTGTTGTAGTTGCAGTTATATCATAGTCGAAAGATCTGCTACTCAAAATTGCAGTTGCAGTTTCAGTTGCAGTTGCAATTGTACCAAAGTCAAAATATCAGCAAGTCGCAATTATAGTTGCAGTAGCAGTTGCAGTAGTATCAAAGTCGAAAGATTGGTAAATCGCAATTGTACTTGCAGTTACAGTTGTATCAAAATCGAAAAATTGGCAAATCAGCAGATCGTAATGGCAGTTGCAGTTGTACCAAAATCGAAAATTCGAAAAATCGGCAAATCGCAATTACAGTTGCAGTTGCAATGCAGTTGTACCAAAATTGAAAAATCGGTAAATCGCAATTATAGTTGCAGTTGCAATGCAGTTGTACCAAAGTCAAAAGATCGGCTAGTCGCAATTACAGTTGCAGTAGCAGTTGCAGTTGTACCAAAGTCGAAAGATTGGCAAATCGCAATTGTACTTGCAGTTGCAGTTGTATCAAAATCGAAAAATCGGCAATTCGGCAAATCACCATTGCAGTTGCAGTTGTATCAAAGTCAAAAGAAAGACACGCGAAATAAAAAACGAGACCGAGACGCGTTTTCTCTTTTTAATACTCTCTCTTTCTCTCTCTCTCTCTCTCTCTCACACCCATTATCTTGATTACTGATTATCTTTTATTTGAATTTATTATTAAAAAAAAAAAAAAAAAAAAAGAAGAAAAAATGAACAGAATTATCCAAGCGAGCTTACCTCGTTCCACGCGAACCCCATGAGGCGCGCGTTGTCCTTGAGAACACATATAACGAGGATGAAAAAGGACCGCGTTGACGGTGGGTGCCGGTTGACATCGGCGTTTTTCACCGACCGAGTCCTCCTACTCCTACAATCTTGTTTTTTTTTTCTTGTTCCTTTTCTCTTTTACTTTTTTTTACAGTCCCTTTCAACTAAATTTTCTTCATCAAATTTCAAAATCCTTTCTTTCTTTCTATCTCTCTTAAACTAACTTTATTTAACTTTCTTTTTTTTTCCCCCCGAATAAAAAGAAAACAATTTGACGATAATAGAAAAATACGAAAGAACAAAAATCGTGGTGTTGATAAGTGTGCGTTAACGCACAATAAAGATTTGTCCAAGTCTATTAATTGTAGATTTTGAATAAACCAAAAAACAAAAATACAACAAAAAATAATAAGAAATATCACAATTGAAAAGACGAGATGCGCGCTCGCCTGACGTTCAGGCAAGACTGAAGGGGAGACCGAAGTCCAAGTCGTTGGAACCTCTCTCTTTCTCTTTTTCTCTCTCTCTCTCTCTTTTTCTCATTCTCTTTCTCTTTCTCTTCGTACCTGTGGAGAAACACCGCCCGTTCTTTCTATTTCGAATGTAATATGTTCGCACGTACCGAGTACGCGTTTGTTACGTTTGCATACAAAATTTATCTACTACTATATGTATAATGTATACACATACACTTACTACTAAATATATATCTAGACGCATACTTATACAGGATGTTCAAAAAAAATACCATTCAATATTGTTAAGCTTTTAGTAAACGTAGGTTTGTAAAAAGATACGAAGCTTCTGTAAAAATGTGATTGGTTGTTGACATATGTAGAAAATGTTCTGTAAATATCGAAAATTCAGTTAATAAGATTTTTAAGGTTAAGGTTAGTATGCATTTTTATTTATGTTAATATATAAATGTATCTTATATGTATATCATATAAATATCGAATGATATTATTTGAGAACACCTTGTATAATAATTTGTGTTTGTCCTTTGTGTCATAGCCTACTCACCTAAACACCCACAAAGTCTTCACAAACCTATCTCCTGTCCGTCTACCCACATAACTCGTTAAACCACCCACTCGATTTCTATACTTTGAGATATCATATTCTCGGATGGCCCTGAGAAATAACTATAATAAAGTATATGGGAGACATGGGGTATTTCCCATAATGCATCTGTATTGTGTTTAGAATATTTTCACGAAAGAGAATAATTTCAATAGAAAACAAAACAAAAAATAAAGTACATTTTTTTAAAAAGATTATATTCCTGTGTCAACTATTGCAACCTTTAAAGGAAGAAGGACATTGGCTAACGTAGGCATACATTGGTTGGCTTTTTTTTTTTTATACACGTTGCAAAGTCACGTTGCAAACAGACATTTAAGCTTTATTATATTCAAATATACGTGCATTTAATGCCCTAAAGTATATACATTCTACTATGTACGACCCACGTTTTATATATACGTATATACATGTATATAATATAAGAAGATTGTAGAGTAGTATGTACTCTATCGTGGATAACACATACAAATGCAAGAAATAAGTTCTAGAACAATTATTTCTTTTTATATATTATAAAGATAATCTAATCTTTGTGTTTTCTTTTTTTCTGTTATACAGAGATAAGAGTGATATTATTAGGACCTTGAATAAGTTCTCGCTGTTTCATCAAAGATGGCAATAGCAGTACTCCGTGCTTGAAATTTCTAATAGTAACGTACTTGCAAGGAAGTATACTGTATCTAACCTAAAATTTCAGTGTATGATAGTTTACTTTAACGTAAACAAAGTAATTTTTTATTAGTTTTAAAAATGTCTACTTTTGTGCCAACTAAAGTGTATTTGCGGGGAATTTTATTGTACTACTTCGTTCAAAAGAAATCGGCAGCTGAAGCACATAGAATTCTTGTTGAGACTTATGGTGACAATGCTTTGTCGGGTACGACATGCAGAGACTGGTTTCAAAGCTTCAAAAATAATGATTTTGAACTTGAGGATAAAGAGCGTTATGGTGCACCAAAAAAATGTCAAGACAGAGAATTGGAGGAATTACTCGATGAAGACCGATCTCCTTACCGAAAACATTACAAGTTGATGAGTCAACTGTTTCAAAACGTTTAAAAATGGTACGAATGATCCAGAAGCAAGGACATTGGGTGCCATATGAATTGAAGCCAAGAGACATCGTACGGCGTTTTGTTATGTGTGAACTACTGCTTCAATGGCAGAAAAGAAAAGGTTTTTTGCACCGTATCATGACTGACGATGAAAAATGAATACACTATGATAATCCTAAGCGTAGAAAATCATGGGGTAAGCCTAGCCATGCATCAACATCGTCCGCAAAACCAAATATCCATGGTTCGAAGCTTCTTCTCTGTATTGGGTGGGATCAGCAGGGTATAATTTATTATGAGCTGCTCAAACCGAATGAGACTATCATGGAGGATCGCTATCGACTTCAATTGATGCGTTTGAGTCGAGCTCTAAAAGAAAAATGGCCGCTATACGAGAAGAGACACGACAAAGTGATTTTGTTACATGACAACGTCCGGCCTCATGTTGCAAAACCAGAGAAAACCTACCTGGAAACGCTTCGATGGGAAGTTCTACCCCACCCGCTGTATTCACCTGACATAGCTTCTTCTGATTTTCACCTATTCCGTTCGATGGCACATGGCTTAGCTGACCAGCGTTTTCATTCTTACGAAGAAACTAAAAAATGGGTTGATTCTTGGATAACCTCAAAAGACATGTCGTTTTTCCAACGCGGAATTCATATACTGTCAGAAAGATGGGAGAAAGTGGTCTCTAATGATTGGCAATACTTTCAATAAAACATTTTTATTCCTTATATTTTAAATAAAGTTTTGATTTTTGAAGTTTGAAAAAAACAGCGAAATCTTATTCAAGGTCCTAATACATTATTTTGAAAATGTATCTATCAACGAACAATTGATTATATAAACATTTGTATAAAAGTAAATTATGTGTTTTTATTTTGAAAATGTTGTAAATACCATTTTTGTAGATTAATTCACCAGTTAACTGGTGAAAGTGAAATCCGATGTGTGTCGCACAAATCGACCAATCACGAGCATATTCGTTAAACACAGAATAAGTAAGTGTCCCATACAACTGTTTTCACGTATTTGCAATAATCTGACAAAACAATATTTCAAACAAAAGTTGATCTGTTTTTGATTGACTATACATTGCAATAAAAATAAATTTATAATAATTTTTTGTTTAATGTTTTTTAAGGCTTCCTTTATCTTTTTTTAAATGACACCCTATATTTTTGATTTTACAGTATTATAACCCGTATTAATACGAATGCCACGAACTAGCACCATTCCAAAATAGAAATTTAAAATTTTTTTACTTTATTTGTATTATTTTTGCGTTTTTCCTTTATTTTGTAATATTTATTAAAAATTTTTCATATTTTTTATTTGTTTATTTTATCAAAATATTCTAAACATCGTGAAATTTAAGAATATGCTTCATTTTCTTCAAAAACTACAATTTAAATAGCCAATGGTAATTACTTCATACGCCTGACGAATATACTCGTCATGACCCAGAATCCTGCTTACTTTTCATGACGAGTATGTTCGTGAAATTCAGTTAACTGGTTAAACAATAATCGCAAAATGTGTATGGTAATGTTGTTTCCTTTTGTTTACGGTAAATGTGCGGCCTTAAGTTGGGTCGGGTCGGGTCGAGACGAGCTCACGGCGAATGAATTCTCGATGGAAGATGTGCAGGGGAACTGTGTGAGGGGAACTTTAGCTGTTTCCTTCTTTATCGCGTGCGTATACACCTCTAATGTCTAACGGTTCCGTTCTAAGAACGAGCAACTTCCTGAGGCACTACTAGCGTTAAGAAAAACGTCGAGATGTAACAATGCCGGTGACCCAACATACACACATACACACATATACACATGCATACATACATACATACAAACGCGCGCACTCTCATCACTTTTTCCTCATTCCGATTAATTTGAACCGTTTATTTTTAAAAAAGGGCCCAACTCTATTAATCTTTGAATCGGAGACAGGTATTGAAGGGTTTGAATTGGATTAATGCACTTTCCAAATTGTAATAATTAGAATATGGTTTCTTATGTTGGTTGTTTAGGTTGTCCTGAAAATTTCTTCCTTTTTTTTATGACAAGTTGCACAATATTGTATGTGTAATATTTTGTATTACATGTTATTTTATTAAATAATATTGTTTCTACTCTATATTACCTTTTTCTTTACTGTATATTATTCAACATAAAAAATATTGTGTTTAAATATAATTACTAAAATATATATATATTATATTATATATTATATTATATTATATTATATTATATTATATTATATTATATTATTATATTATTATATATTATATATATATAAATTTATTTATATATACAATAATTATAATTATATTAATATTAATTCATATATGTATAATATGTATATTAAATATTCTTCTTCTTCTTCTTCTATATTAAATATTATTTTATTAAATATATTATTATAATATTAATCTTTATATATATATATATATATCTATATATATATATATATATTTCTTCTGTGCACGTTTATGTAATTGATCTCCTCCTAAACGACTGGACCGATTTTAATGAAATTTTGTGTGTGTCTTAAGGTGGATTTGATAATGGTTTTGCGTTACAATTCGGTCCAATTTAAGTTGTTTATTTAATTAATTTTAATATTTATAAATTGTTATATGCGAAAAGTTTATAGGTTAAAGTTAGTCGATATTCGAGTTATAGAAAATATTCCAGTCGATAATCGAAGTTATTCGATTCCAGTTTGTAAATCGTGTGCTAATTAAAATATTACATTAAGATCTAATTAATGTTTGAAGAGTTTTGAAGTGTGCATAAAAAATTATACATTTTGCAAATTTAGTGCGGAATTGAAGCGAATATTTTATATAATTTTTTATTAAATTTACACGTTTGTAAAAAATTCAATTCTTTATATGTCATGAACTCCTCCTAGAGACGGCTGGACCGATTTTAAAAGTTTATAGGTTGAAGTTAGTCGATATTTTTTGTTGATATTATACTTTTCGATATATTCGATATATTTCTCTTATCGTTTTCTTCGTGTTATTATTGTGTTACAAAAAATCGTGTGCTAATTGAAATATTACATTATGATCTTATTAGTGTTTTAAGAAGTTACTCAATTGACACTGTTGTCAAGATTTAGAAAATCGGTGCTTTTCTCACGGCCAATTTATATATTGCGTGTTTCAGGGTTGGAAAATCATCGAATTTGTTTGTGTATACTCCTGAAGGATCAACCAAAAATATTGTACATCCAATGGCATTACGATAAATTAAATTTTTGCTTTAACTTTTTCAACTTTTATTAAAATAATTTTAAGTGAATAATAATTAGACTTCATTGAACAGTTTAAAATTATATTAAACGAACGTATCAATCTGATTCTAAAGAAGTTTTCACGTCAAAAAAGTCACAGCAACGCGTGGCCGGAGGGGGCACCCCTAGTATTATATATAATTATATTAATTAAATATAATTATTTAATAAAAAAAAACAAAAAAAAGAAGAAAAACTTTTGGGACTATCTAATATCACATAGAAACACAATAAAATACAAATACAAATAAAAATACAAATAATAAATCAACTCACCGATGATGATTCGTCTTTTTGGTGCATCTTTCTTTGTTTCCGGGAGTTCTCAGTTTGAAGTAACTTCGAAAGCTTCTCGATCTCGCGACTCTTTCCTCGCATTTCGTCCATCTACGATTAAAAAGAAAAAGAAAAGATAATATAAGAGTAAAATATCTGAGTGCGTGAATGCGTGAGTGCGTGAGTGCGTGCGTGCGTGCGTGTATTTGTATGGTCGAGAAAGGATCGATACACCTCGCATGGCGAAAGTTGCAAAAAGTAAAATGAAACACGATTCGATCTCCTTCTGTTGCTTTCTGTTTGCTCTTACACACTTGTAAGTAAGAAATAAGAAAATAAAACACACAAAGAGAGAGAAAGAGAGAGAGAAAGAGAGAGAGAGAGAGAGAGAGAGAATTGGTCCCTTTCGTGTACCGCTTTCGAGAAGCTCTCACCAAGAGAACAGTTCTGGTCCCTCTGGAGGGGCCTTCTTTTTACCTTCACCTTAGCAACGCGCGAATTTCGAACTTGTATCATCGAACGCCCTATTCCTCCGAAATATGCATTCATGTGGTAGGAAATAAAACCGATGTGCGTTGCACGTTTATGGGCTTCCTTACGATAACGAGTAAAACGACTTCCATTAAAGTGAAGTGCCCTCAAAGTAGCAAAGAGTAGTAGTAGTATCCTTTAGATACTCTAAAGTAAACTTGGTGAGAGTTCCCCCTCCCCACCCTCCAACCCAACTCCTGTATGACGATTACGATTCAATCGGAAATTCGACGAATTTTTATTCATTCCATTCATTCTTTTCAATGTATCCTTGTAATTTGTTTTTTTTTCATCATAAATTGTGAAATCATTGAATTTATTTTATTATATATATATATATATATATATATATATATATATATATATTAGGTCCACCGGAAAATTCTGTCCGTTGAAACAAACATTAGTTCAATTTTTCATATTAGGGGTAAGGCCCCATTCCTTCAAATGGAATATAAAAAATTGCCACCATGTTGGGAAGAGTTCAAAAGAAATTAAATTAATTATTTGTTCAAATTATGAATAATTTATTATTTTATTTAATTTTTCAAATAGACAGAATTTTCCAGTAGATCTACATATATAATTATATTTATTTATTTTATATATATATATTAATATATATTTTTATAAATATATTTAAAAAATATATATTTTTAATAAAATCATATATTTAATAAAATTATATATATTTAATTAAATATTAATAAAATAATATTCAATATATATATTATAATATATAATTAATAAAATGAAGGAAATAAATTATCTATAAATTTACATTCATATTAATATCAATATCAATCGGTGAAGCAGGTTACTTTCCAAAAAAAATATGAATTACTATTTAATTATACGTAATAAAATAAGTAATGCATATTCTATTAAATTGGTTCATAAGTATGTTCTATTCTTTCTAATTAAAAGTACGAAAATACAGTTCAAACCGTACGAATTTATTGGATAATCGGATACAACGTATTATATACAATATTATGAATTAAATGTAAATATGTCTTCATAGCTCAGATGGTAGAGCGCTCGTTCGGCAAGCGGAAGGTCCTGGGTTCGAGTCCCAGTCTAGACAACCAAAGCCCGAATTATGCAATAGTTTTATCAAGGAATCTATTATTATATTGGTAAGAAGTTCTTTCCTTCTTCCTCTTCGATACCATCATCTTTGAAAAAATTCAGATACACTTGCAAAAAAAGACCAATGCGAGTTGTGTGTATTTCAGAGATTTCCAGGAAGTTTGTTAGTAACAATATCAATATAATAATGCCAATTCCTCGATAAAATATTTGAATAATTTGGTCCAAAAGTTGTTCTTAGGTAGCTCAGATGGACAGAGCATTCGCCCGAAAATAAAGCGAGTGGTGTTGGAAGACTCTTTTTTTGGGCGAGATTACGTTTTTCTAACCAAATGATTTCATAAATTGTATGCTTGAATTAAATAAATAAATATATGCTAATAAATAAAAAGAATTATTTTTGTGAAAAAATAAAATAGTCATTCGATTAAAACTTAATTCAATATTATTACAGTTAAATGAATATTTTTCGTTTGACGATTATACACATCATCGTGTTGATTCGACAAAATATTTTGGGTACACAGTTTTCAATGAAAACAACGCATACTAATTGGTTAGAAGAATTTTATGTAGCATGCATTTTAAAGAATAAATATTTAATATATCTAATGACTCTCTGAAAAATATTCAAACTAACCACATTTCTTCATAATTCGATTATTTATAAAGCAATCCCTTGAAATGTTGTTTTCAACAATAAGTCATTTATCAATCTTTTTAGACATATATTATTTATTTTACATATTTATTAAATTTCTCTAATAAAAAAAATTATGTTAAATAAATATAAGGTATTGCAAAATTTGAAAGTACCAAAAACGAATTCTGGTAGCGTTTTATTAAATAGAATTGGAAATTTGATATTCAGTAATAGCACTGTAAATAAAAATCTTTATAACGTATTTAAAAGAAATTGAATTGGAAGAATCGTTAATATGAGTATTTGTAATAGTTTGAAGTTTCAGAAAGACAACAAGCAACCCAAACACAATTACATTTGTAAGACTTTTTTTTAAATAGTTCTATTCAATAGACTGTATTACAATTATTTATTTCTAGTCATACTCATCGTACTTTAATACTGTTTACTAATTATTGTATGATTTAAATAGGAAATGTGAAAGATTATTTTTCTCTCCACTACTAAATGAAAAATGAAATACCAAAAAATTGGAGAAAATCTAACAATAGAATATTTGTTAATTTTGTTGAAAAATTTTGTTTTGTAAGGAATGAACCGTATCAAATTTTCTATAAGACATCAATGAATGAGAATGAAAATTTGAAAATTCTGGATTTATTACCACATCGTGGTAGACCAAGAAAGTTCGAAAATATTGCATTAAAATCACTATATAAAAATATTAGACAAATTACAACAGCAAAATTGAAGAACACATTGGACCTACTACGATTTATACGATATAATAATTTAATATTCTTTTTATGGATAGATAATTTAACTATACAATAGCGCTTCAAACGGCAATTAAAATTAAGGAAACAAATTATCTATTAGATTCACATTAATATCAATATTAATCGGTGATGCAGGTTACTTAAAAAAAATATGGATTACCATTTAATTATACGTAATAAAATAAGTAATGCATATTCTATTAGATTGGTTCATAAGTATGTTCTATTCTTCTAATTAAAAGTACGAAAATACAGTTCAAACCGTACGAATTTATTGGATAATCGGATACAACGTATTATATACAATATTATGAGTTAAATGTAAATATGTCTTCATAGCTCAGATGGTAGAGCGCTCGTTCGGCAAGCGGAAGGTCCTGGGTTCGAGTCCCAGTCTAGACAACCGAAGCCCGAATTATGCAATAGTTTTATCTTCAGTCTGCCTATGCTTTATTGATAAGAAGTTCTTCCTACTTCCTCTTTGTAACCATCATCTTTGAAAAATTCTGACACACTTGTAAAAAAGAATCAATGCAAGTTGTGTGAATTTCAGAGATATTTCCAGGAAGTTTGTTAGTAACAGTATCAATATAGCAATGCAGACTGCGATAAAATAGTTGAATAATTTGGTCCAAAAGTTGTTCTTAGGTAGCTCAGATGGACAGAGCATTCGCCCGAAAATAAAAGCGAGTGGTGTGGTGGAAGACTCTTTTTTTTTTTGCGGAATTACGTTTTTCTAGCCAATTGATCTCATAAATTATATGCTTAAATTAAGTAAATAAATAAATGCTAAATTTAATTTTCTTATAAAATAATAATATTAAATATGAATATATTATAAATTTATTATAAATAATAAAATATTAAAATTATTATTATTATTTTTATTATTATTATATATTATTAATTTAATTTAATTTTTAAGATATTATTTATATTATATTTATATATATATATATATATATATATATATATATATATATA